>NC_136805.1:40068714-40113714 GCF_951216825.1 Electrona antarctica
GTTCTGTAATGGCCGAATTGAACGATCACTCTATTTCCCCTCATTATTAATTTATTTATCAATTTGCACACACACACACACACACACACACACACACACACACACACACACACACACACACACACACACACACACACACACACACACACACACACACACACACACACACACACACACACACACACAGAACTCGGATTGCCATGGCGATCGATTAGCCATATATATTTGGAGGGAAGAATCGGCTTCCCTGATTGGACAATCCAACCAATCAACCAACTCAACGGATTGGACTAGATTCATGAGACGTTTTGTTTCCGCTGTAATATAAGTGACAGCGCGCACCGGCAGTAAGAGAAACCAATGAACATCCATCCACCGTTTTACCGCCGTCTGAGATGATACGCTGGACGATACATTTGAAAGGAGCCCTGAGCTACAAAGCTCCTAACGCTGCTTTAACCGTGAGAGACAACGTGTACCAGTTTGGAGGATACCGTGATCACATTGATGTTCACATCTTCAACACGGTGGCGTTATGCTGGAGGAAGTTGACCACATCGACCCCTAGACCAGGAGAACCCCACCTTGAGGTTCCCTCCGGGCGCCGTGGCCACACAGCTGTGCTGGTAGAAGATACAGTCTTCATCTGGGGAGGCTACTGTAGTACTCCCCTCCCGAGAGGTCACCACATCTTGGGAGGGGAGTACTACAATGTGCTTTATGCATTTGATGTCGACGCCCACAGATGGTTCAAACCCGGGGTTACTGGGACTGTTCCAGAGGGGAGGTACAACCACTCGGCCTTTGTCTTGGGGAAGGTCATGTTTATCTATGGAGGAAGCAACCATCTGACTGAACACACTAACGACATGTACAAGTTGGACGCCAGCACAATGGTCTGGTCTTTAATTAACACCAGAGAGACTCCACCTCCAAATCCACGGTGGCACTCTGCCACCATCATCGGGACAAAGATCTTTGTCATCGGGCCAAAGATGTTTGTATCCGGGGGCCTGGGGGACCCGTTGGTCTACAACACCTTAAGAGTGTTTGACACGGAGACCAATGGCTGGCTGAGTACACCTTCTGCACAGCCTCTTCCAGTAGGACGTGCAGGTCATTCAGCATTCACCTACAATGGAGAGCTGTACATATTCGGTGGCCGGAACAGTAACCAAACCTTCAATGATCTGTGGAAATTCAATCCAGAGACCTTCTCCTGGAAGGAGGTTGAGGCCCAGGGGAAACTCCCGTGTCTTATAGATGGTATGTGCTGTTGCATTGTCGGCGATCGGATGATCCTCTTCGGAGGATACAATGGATGGGGCACACCCGTTGATGACCTGTTTATCTTAGACTTGAGTCCTACTCTTCAGACGTTATGCAAGCTAGTGGTTATTCTGCACGGTCTGGATCAGTCTGAACTCCCACACGACATCAGGTGGGAACTGGCAGCCATGATGGCAGACTCAGACAGCCATGACATGTAAAGGTCTTCTGACAGAGTCTGCTAACAGGAGAATCTGCACTACTGCCCTAAACATGGAGGAAGTGAACTAAGAAATAGGGAGGAGCCAAAACAAGTTCCTGCTTCTACACAAAAAGGAGGTGTTGCCCCAAAAGGCTAGCCTGGGTTCCAGCCTGATGATTCGCTGCGTTCCGCGGATCTGAATATGTCACTTCGCAACTCAGTCTGGACAGACTCCTATAATCTCCAAGGTAGCCGGGACATAGGAAGGTTGAAATGGAACCGTGGCTTCCGATAGGTCTGTGGTGCGGGTTGTGGCATCGTATCAATGCGCAGCTCTGCTATTGTCCTGCAACGTCCCCTTATCATTCATTAAACTCACCCCACACAGCAGTCAGTTTTTTTGTACTACTGAATCTGACAGTGGAGTACTGAATAGTTGGACTACATTTTTACCGTAGGGTTTTACTCTCGAACGGCACTATTTTTGAGGGGCGCTAATGTTTGTTTTTAGTTCAATGTTTGCTTTAACCAATTAACTGCTCCTGACGGAACGTTCCGCCAGTTGGAATCCAACCGGCAACGGCTATTGGCGTAACGTTCCGTCTGTTTATTTTTATTTATTTTTGGGCTTGGCCTTTCCTTCTTTAGTGCTCCTAGACCGGATCGCGCACCTCACTTCACACAGGTGTGATTTTGTTTTTTCCAACAGTGCATGGACAGAGTGGCGCTGGCTGATGAGCAACAACGTGGCTACGCAACAGGTGGCGTTATGAAATGCGAGTCAAGCAGCCTATGTCCAGACTGAGTGGGGCAGTGACATTTTCATTTCTGCGGAACGCAGCGAATCGGGCTGGAACCCAGGCTACCAAAAGGCACAAACACAAGAAAAACTTTTTTTTCCACTTCACAGAATGGATTGCCAGATTACCACCATTCAGACTAGCCTGGCTAATAAGCCAGACCGAATCAGCCGTTGGCAAAAAGAAAATTGCCTGCCGGCGGATTACGGTCTGGAGAGGCTCAATTGTACGCCCATTTCCTACACCAGAGAACTGGTGTGGCCAATCGGGACACGGTATGCAATATGGGCAGGCTTTGGTACAGTGACGTTCAATGCTTGAGACCTTTGACTGACAGTAGCTCTGACCAATTGCGTCAAAGAGAAAATGTTTGAACCTGCCCCCCGGGAAACAAGATCCATACACAGCATCTCCAGACTCAAATACCACGCGTGTGATTTGAGTCTGGCTTATTAGCCAGGCTCACACTCACACTCAGACCACTAGGGGTCGTGTCATGGAATTACAATTACAATGTAGGCATTTAGCAGACGTTCTTAACCCAGAGCGGCCTACAGTAAGCAGGAACAATACAAGTAATACATCAAATACATAGAAATAGTCATCAAGAATACTAGTTTCTCCTATATTCAGCTATTAGTGTAGATTTTCATCTTACGCTAACATTACATTCCCATTGACAATGAATAGATAATTTACGTCATATGTGGACGAGCAAATTGGTATTTTTGTCCTACACAAAAATTTAATTCCCATTGACAATGAATGGAGAATTTATTTCATATGTAGACGAGCAAATCGGCATTGTGTCTATTTTACGTAATGATGATGTGCGATGATAAGAGTGCCCCTCACTTCACACGGGTGTGATTTTTAAATCAACCCGCAACTATCAATATTTACAATTACATTTTACAGTCAAAACAAGCCCAAAGTCGCTTAATAACTTGGCAACACTGAACATGAGCTGAGGGGGTCGTATTGTGGCTTTGAACTTCGGGACCCCCCCCCGCCCCCCCCCCCCCCCCCCCCCCCCCCCGGGGAGAGGACAGAGAACGGGGGGCTTATCGGACAAAGCGGCCCCCCTAGGAGAGGTGAAATTACAAATCAGTGGGATTCCTGCATGGGCAGAATGTGAGCTATACCTGGAAACAAACGGTGTCTTGAGCTCATTTGACATGGCAGTCAGTCAGTGTCTTTGTGTGTTGCCCCGAGGGGGACAGGGATATAGTGTCAGTTTGGAATTATCTACTTGAACACTGGCTTCCCTATTCTGGAACAACGAAAAGAATGAACTTGTAGATCAGATATATTTTCACAGAAGAGATTTGATCTAGAGGGAGGGTAAAAAAGTAAAATGGCCTGGGGGACTCCTGCAGTCAATGAAGTTTAGAGTGTTTAACTTAAAGCTACGCTTTGTAACTTGTTGGTTGGTACAGTGCAATATGTTAGAAGGATGTCTCCTCTGGGCCGTGGCTCAGTGGTCCAGGCACCTTGGCTGGTAATCCAGTCTGGCAGTGTGCCGCGGGTTCGACTCCCGATCCCGACGGCCTTTACTGCGTGTCTTCCCCCCCATCTCTCTCCCCATTTCCTGTCAGCCTACTGTCTGTCCCTCCATAAAAGAATAATAAGTAAAATAAAGGTGAAAGCCACAAAAAAAAACATTAAAAAAAGAAGGACGTCTCCTTAACGCTATGGGACTTTTAAGCCTCCATGCAAGCATCACGGGCTGAACAGCCTGTTGACTGTAAAAAATAAAAAGAACACTACTCAACAATACAAAGACGGTTCTGTGGAGTTGAAAGCCTATACTTTCCCTATAGTGGACGCACTCTAAGAGCCCCCCCATCACACAAAATCCAAAATGTAAAATAATCCAAGCGGTCCAAGGTCCACTCTTTATCATAAGCCACCCAATTTGCTCACAGACGTTCGGGGGCCATCCCGACAATTTTCAAACATGTTTGATATTGATCTGGATCACAAGCAACACGGGACGGGAGTCCCTCTCGACCCGAGAGGAAGACGGCCTTCCAGGAGACAGATGTGAAGTGAATGAGTGGATGTTTGGCAGCAGACCAAACAACCTGTGGTGAGTTCATGGTCAGCTGGGGCTTGTAGATATGTGGCCAGAACACCGTCTATAATGTCTTCTCAGAGATAATACAACCGCAATCAAATTTAACTGGCAGCGCAGCTCTGGTTGTCGTTCACATATCAGTGTTGCCATGGTTTTGCGAGAGAAACAAGCAACCAGGTCTACGAAAACAAGGCCAAAAGAAGCGACTATATGGGCCACATGAGCGTCAGATTTTTGAAAATAGCCGATCTACAAGCTCACAACGCGTTGCGATGTGAACAATACACTATTTCAAAGTGTCCATGGGCTTCCTTCCTGGACTACAATTCCCATAATGCTTTGGTACACTGCTCCTCACTGTGGATAGGGGGAGGGCTGTCTTACTGAGACAACATGTAGTCCAGGAAATAAGTGAGCCCAGTGTCCATGACCTCATGGAGCCCATGGACACTTGAAATACTGAAATATCTAAAAACACAAATTACCCACATAAAAACCCCAGGAAAGTGTTTCTTGTCTCCCAAAAAACATTAAATAAGATATGGTTGCAAAAGGGGTGAAGTGGCCCTTTAAAGACCAAACCACACCAATGCAACTCCTTGCAACAAAACAGTTTTAAGGTCAACCGCACCATTGCAACTCCTTGCAACAAAACAGTTTTAAGGTCAACCGCACCAATGCAACTCCTTGCAACAAAACAGTTTTAAGGTCAACTGCACCAATGCAACTCCTTGCAACAAAACAGTTTTAAGGTCAACCGCACCAATGCAACTCCTTGCAACAAAACAGTTTTAAGGTCAACCGCACAAATGCAACTCCTTGCAACAAAACAGTTTTAAGGTCAACCGCACCAATGCAACTCCTTGCAACTGCCATTGCGCATATAATGGTTGCAAGTTTGCAAGTAGTTGCAAGGACTAGGTGTGGAGTGGGCTATAGCCGAAACGCATTGGTTTATTGGTGTGTGTGTGTGTGTATGTGTGTGTGTGTGTGTGTGTGTGTGTGTGTGTGTGTGTGTGTGTGTGTGTGTGTGTGTGTGTGTGTGTGTGTGTGCCGATAACAAAAAGTGGAAATGTGAGTACTTTGTCCTCCATTGATTTGAGATTTGTGATGTGCTTTGGGTGATTTTTTCACTTCCTCTTTTTGATAGACTCTACTAAAATGTCAGCACTTGCGCGTACGTGGGGGGAACCGGGTTCGAACATCTGGTAAGACATGAAAGTTGAATTGTACAGCTTTACCAGGACAAGCGGTCTTCAGACCTATATTGTATTATGTATATCTCTCCCAATTGGAGGATGTTGCTGGCATTTGGCTTTACGTAGATTATCCGCCCATTGGCATTTGGGTAAGAACCACCTGCTCTATAATAGATGAAGCCATCAGACAGATGGGATGGTATTTCAGACGAACAGAAGATCAAAGAGGGACATGTGTTGTTTCTTCAAGGAGAGCTATTCCAACAGATAAGTGGGCTGTTGTACCCAAGTTCCTTTTGTTAAGTGTCTGGTTTGTGATTTTTTTTCTAGAGGCCTCTTGTTGTTATTCAGTTCTGTGGCGGCGACGACGGATGACATTTCAAATGTTGAAAAGCGAAGACCAATCAATCAGTGGGTGTGTGCGTGTGTGTGTGTGTGTGTGTGTGTGTGTGTGTGTGTGTGTGTGTGTGTGTGTGTGTGTGTGTGTGCATGCGTGCGTGTGCATGCGTGTGCATGTGTGCGTAAGTAAGTAAGTAAGTAAATGTATCAATACCCTATTTTACAAATAGTATGTTACAAGTACAAGTTCGATGTTGATTTCAGTAAAAGCACAAAAGTATTGGCATCAATATTATACTTAAAGTACCAAGAGTAAAAGTGCTCATTATTTAGAAGGTCCCAGGTTTTCAAAAGTATAAAATGTATTAAAAAAAAAAGCTTTTGAAAATAGCAGATCTACAAGCTCACAACGTGTCGCTTTGCGCCCCCCACGCTGTGAGCTTGCAGATCTGCAATTTTCAAATGTAGCTCTGAAGAGGTTTTGCAATAATAATCAAAACCTACAAAGTCCCTACCGGTAGTAACTCGAGTTTTACTATAATATAGTAATGAGTAATGAATGAGTAATGAATATAATGAGTAACTATAATAATAGCCTTTGAGATGTATTGGAGTAGAAGTAAAATTACAGAAAATTGGAAACTCTCCAGTGAAGTAAAACAATACCTCAAAATTGAACTTTACAGTATAGAGTAAATATACTTAGTTACTTTCCGTGCACCCGTGTGTGCTCGCATGGTGGTGGTGGGGGCAACCAAAGACAAAACATAGTGTTTCTATTATACCTCTTGTCTCGTTCTTCAAAGGCATGGAACAGCCATCTCTCTCAACTGTTAGAAGTCTACAGCTATAGAGAGGATCGTCTCAGCAGCGTGCATGTGTGCGTGCGTGCGTGCGTGCGTGCGTGCGTGCGTGCGTGCGTGCGTGCGTGCGTGCGTGCGTGCGTGCGTGCGTGCGTGCGTGCGTGCGTGCGTGCTGTGTGTCTATTGTTGTAGAGTCTTTCGGAAAAAGTCAGACGGACAATTATTACAGAGTCCTGGACATAATAACCAGGTAATAATGATTACAGCTAATGTGTCTAATGGCCGTGCATGTAGTCCTCACAACAACAAACAAACACACACACAAACACAAAAAAAAACAGGTGGAAGATATCTGGGGTAGCAATAGGGGAGCCAAACGTCCCCTGAATGAATGAATCCCTTATTTGGAAAACTGATAAGGGACACACTTTGTTCCGTATCTCTGGGAATCAATCAATGGCTCATATATCTTACACGTTCAAACTGCTCATATACTGTACATAATACTACACATTACAGGTTGGAACCACTTAAAGCATCTAGACCTAATAGGGTCTGGCAAATAGGCCCTCATCTCGACCAGAGTCATTCAGTTTTTTACAGATTATTAAAGTACAGAATGTAAGCTTTCATATGATGTATCATTCAATGAAATTTTAAAATGATTGTGCCGTTTTACCCAAAGCTGAGAAAATCCCCTTTGAATGTTCACAACATTTCAACACCTAGAGCTGGCTAGCTATACTTTGACTTATAAATGTATACATTTAATTTGCCCAAATCAATAATCTGTTGAATGATAACCTTCTTCAACATTCAAAAATGAAATGAAAAAAAAAAACGAAAAATCAAGTTTATTTTAGATTTTCTGCCTTTTCATTATAGGCGAGATGAGGACCATTTTGCTAGACCTGGTCACCTATAGTAAACGGGACAGTCGCTGTACTTGGGCCGCTTTTTTCCCCGTCTACAACAAATCTCTTTGCCGTAAAGAGACGATCTGCAAGCTCACAACATGTCACATTGTAGGCCTATGTGTGCTTTTGAGTTGAGTTGGCGATGTCCCCAAACCGTGTCTGACAATGAACTGAACTCGGACAAGGACCTCTTGACTGCTGTGTATTTCTCGCATCAGTGCCACCACTGCCAAGCCATTAAAGGAGCATTCAGTGATTTGGGTGATTTGGAAAAAACCCCGGTCCACCCGGTAACAAGATGTGCACATGCACACGCTCTCAAGTACAACAATCCAACAGCATGTGCACCAAGGCCCGCCCCACTCGATCATGATTGGAGGAAGGCCCCTCTCATCCTGATTGGATGAAGGCTTTGCCACCCAAAGCCCAAACCGAAACTAGGGTGTTTTGACCCCAGGGGCTCACTGGGGACAGGGAGTAACTCCTTATATGGTCAGCACACTTTATAGTAGGGAGGATTATCCAAAAAAAAAGAAAAATAAGTGATATTTGAATTAAGTGAAATCACTGAATATACCTTTAAGGAAAGGTATGATGTCACTGAGGGCTGAATGTTTGCTCTCTGCTGCAACCCTCATAGAACCACAGGCAGTATGATGATGATGATGGTGATGATGATGCTCCCCTCCTGAAGCGTTACAAAGAAAACCACTTAACAGTGCTGTTTTACAGGAGTGGCGCCCGGCAGGAGGGCGATGAAGAAGATGGGGCGTCACTAGTCCCAAAGAGCGGTCACCAAGTGTTTTGTGAGGAGGTCGGTGGGTGAGGGGGGCTGACGATAAAGGGAGAGAAACACAGAGGAAGTGATGACTCGTGCTTCCAAAACATCAGTCAGTCTCCCACTGTTCCCTTCTGAAGCCAACCACTGTCCTCCACTTCTCTGCATGTCTGTCCTTCCGTCCATCGGTCCATTAAATCAGTCCATTTTCTGTCGAGTATCGCAAAAGTGTAATGTTGCGTTCACAAACTTCACACGGGCAGATGCAAAGATGCAGTACAGTCTACCATTCATTGTCAATGGAAGCGCCAGCGTCGAAGCAAATCCGACGTTTGCAGCAGCTTCAAAAGATATACAAAGCTACAAATTGAAGCTGAGCTGCTTGGGTTCAAATTCCAGATGCAAATCTACAAGGCTACAACTGTATAGCTTTACTGTACTGCACTGGTTCCCAAACTGGTGTCCGGGGACCCCTAGGGGTCCTTGAGAGAGATCCAGGGTGTCCCCAGCTGAGTGATAGATTAGGAAGCAAATGGACCCTTATGGATCTGTAACTCAGAAAGTTTGCAAATGGATCCAAATGGACCCATTGTACACTCTCTGATTTTACAATATACATTGCGGTCTCAGAGATAGAAATGCCATATGTGACTAAATTTGACTGAGAGACTGCCATTGCATTTTTTAGAATTTTCGTTTTCTCATGTCATATGAAAGCAGGGAATCATAGCTTCAAATTGACATATTGGTTGTTCAGTTTGACCCACCAGTTTTGGAGATATGGCTTATAGAGTAATGTCTTGCAGAAAACAGCGAGTTGAGAAAACAGGCTTGAAAAAGGTTCACTTCTGTGGTCCCTAACATTACACCTAGCTACATGTTTAAGCATTTATTTCATATTTACATGTCGATTTAAGCTCTGACACTTATTTCAGACATGCTCTAATATGTGAAGAGTCTGCCTGTGCTATTAACTCATTTTGAAAAAAAAAAAAAAAAAAGCTTTTCTCCTCTGGTGAAAAGCTGTAATTTGCGCGATGGCAGTCTCTCAGTCAAATCTGGTCACATATGGTGGTCCGTAGCGTAGCCTAATGCATGTCAAACGGGGGGTCCTTGAAATTAAACGGGTTGAGAATCACTGCTAGAGTCGTAAAAATCTTCTCTTTGGGGGTCCCTGACCTGGCATATCTCTAATTAGGTCCGCGGGCTAATTAGTGTCAATTTGGGATGGTCCTTGACATTCAACGACCGTGTGAGCAGCAGATATAACAAAGCGACAAAGCAACAAATATGCTGGGATCTTTGCATCTTTGCATATGCCTCGTGTGAAACGGAACCATAAATGTCAGCCGTCTTGCCGAGTGGCGTGGCGCAGCTGAGAGCCCGGCAGCGGTCCACAGAGATCTGTTTTACAAATGGCTCCTTCCATGCATGGCCAAGGATTAACCCATTCTGGGCGGGGACCCCTTTTGGTGTTTTAACTAAGCATTATGTTCTACTTTAGCTATTGAAAAATAGCAGATCTACAAGCTCATAGCGCGCCACCGAGTGGCGCGCTACGAGCTTGTAGGTCTGCTATTTTTGAAAAATCGTAAAAATGCGGCACAAATCTTTGAATATATATTCTTTCAGAATACTTTTTTTTTTTTTTTTTTTCTTCTTTTTTTTTACGTCAGGTCAAAATGGATTAAATCTATAGAGATGAGCGGTAGTGAGATAAACTGACAACGGAGAACGGAGTCCGTCCATCCATGCATCCTTCAATCCGTCAATCCTTCCACCCATCCATCCACCCATGTATCAGTTATCTGTTGTATGCGTGTTTGGTCGGTCCGTGGCTCGTTTGAGGGGATTTGAGGGGCGAGATGCGATGCGGAGGAGATGATGAGGCTAATCCTCAACTTTGAACATGAATTGCCGTCCAGGGGGTAAAACTAAAAGCCTCCTGCATTGGGGGTTCCTCAGCCTCTTTTCTTATGATAATGGTCCAATCAGCGTGGCCAGCGGAGGAAAATGCCAACCGGCTTATCTCAGTGGGACAGCTTGGTGGTGAGGAGGGGAGGGTGGACCCCCTGGACCCTGGGACACAGAGACCACCACACCCCTGGGTACGACGAACACATGGGGGGTTAGGTGTGGCTATTATCTCTGCTACTGAGCTATGACGGTATTTGTGTGCGTGTCCTTTTGAGTGTAAAGGGGTATTCATTTTTGTTTTTTTGTTTTGTACCCCCTTTTTCTCCCCAATTTAGTCGTCGTGCCAATTATTTCCTCAAATATACAATACGAATACCATGCACCCTCGCGGACCGGTTTCAATGTCTCGCCCCGAACGCGGGCCAGTTGTGTTCGTACTCGACAAAGCCGGATGCAGTGCGGTTGATTCAAACCCCCAGACTATGTGGGGGTGGTGGCCGGGGCAGCTATACTTTACCACTGCCCTATACCTGAGCGCCACACACCTGGTTTGACCACTTGGGGGACTGCCCATAACTCTGAAGACTCTGTTAGTTCGAAACGAGCGCTGCTCCCGTGGTTGCGGTTATGTTTAGGGATAGGGTTAGTAGTAATTTCGGAACAATGAGCCTTCGGACTAAAGACACGGCACCGACCACGTGTAACTTAAGCATATCCCAATTCTGGTGGGAACATTCACCACAAACAGATTGCATTGCAAACACACTAAGCTGTGAGCTTGGCTAATTTTGCAGAGAGATCCGAGTGAGAAAAAAAAAAGATTGTACCAAGCATGCTACAGTTGCAACTCGGGTTCGTTTGACTACGTACAAAGGGTGTTATTGTAGTGTGCATCGTGTCTGTTTATTCATAGATACAGTACAAGCTACAGTACATGAACACAGCGTTCCTGGCTGTGTGGAACACTTGTGCTCATACCTCGCTATAAGCACTGAAACCCCAACGGGAAAAGCTTTCGCAGGAAAATAGCAGATCGACAAGAACCTCACAACGTGTTGCAGCGCACTGCCTATTGAGCTAACTGATCGGCTATTTTCAGCGAAAGCTTTCCCCTGCACACAACAGCAGAAAGCAGAAAAAGGTACTAGACTAGTATAGAACCCTGCAGGACTACAGTCAACTATAGGGGTTAAAGGAGAGAACCACCCATTTTCAACAGTCAACTATGTCATGTATATGTGTTAATAATGATGAGTCGAAATGAGCACAACACCCCCACCTTCTGTATATCTTTATTAGCCGAAAAAAGGCAGTTTTGGGGATTTTGGGGTCACGTGACCAGTGACGTCGTCAAGACTTGTTTTCCTCCGTCCGCCCGCAGTTTACAATGGGAATAACATAAACAGTGCGACTTGAATTGAAATAGAACGCTTTTTAGAGCATTTTCAGCCAATTCAGTTGTAATATGTCCAAGACCTATGTCTTATGAGCCGGAATATATATCCATACCCCATTAAAAACATCCAGGTTTTATTCCGAGCGCTATTATTCATCTCTTTACCGTCATAATTATTTTGGGCGAATATTCTGTCCTTATCACGTGCCCATTTATGTGACGTGACAGATAGTTAACAACAACAGCTCCAATAAAGACAGAGACGAGTTTCTTCATTGGTAGAATGTTTAGTTGTAAAACTGCAATCAAAAGAAAGAATTGTATTACAGTCATTGTACATAATCTTCTCACATTAACACAAACTCAACATCAAAGGCAGTCAAATTGGTTCCAATTGAGGTCAAACACCACTGCACTAATTAGTAGGATCCACAACAGGTGTATCTCCAACAGACAAAGTCTAATTAGGCACAAGCCAGCATGGCCAAACAATTGACATAAACTTAAATTGTACTTTCTTACAATTGGCAACAAACAGGCAAGTTACATTTAGTAAAGAATCAACAAACACAAATCACAAGCGGTTTCACAAACCCTACTGTTACCCATGTTTTGATTGTAATCTGTAATGTCTTACAGACATACTTATATGTCATACATTGCTTCTTGTCACATGTCATACATCTTGCTGCACAGTACAATCATTTTAAGAAACCTAAACAATAGAAACTTACAGATTCATGACTCTCAAGGTCCTGAGTGAGGAGAGAATAATTCTGCTGCTGCTAGCTCTGAAGCTCAAACCAGAATGACAAAACCAGGAAGTGTTACAAGTGAAGGCTCCTCCTAGAGGAACTAAGTGTCCATAAACCAGTATAAGGTTGCCCCCTAGTGGGCTAGGTGGCCATGGGGCAGAACACTCCCCGCCATGGTATGATGATCATTATGCCATTAATCCTTTCCTTTTGAGAAAGCAAACTACTTCTGAGAGACGTCTCAGGCTCTTTAGGGTCTTCCATTTGACCTTGACCTTCCGTACTCTGTTGACTTTGCTTGGCATTGTCTCAGAAACCACGCCAAGTGGCCATACATTCCTCTCCGTTAGGGAGTCTTTGAGCAGGACTACATCTCTCACTTGAAGATTGGGTTCATGACAGGCATTTGCGAGACTTTGCATTTCCCTCCACTGTTTTGAGTAAAGGTCTGGGGTCCTGATGTCTCCTGAAGGTGCATGTACATTTTCGGTCTTTTGATTCAGGATCATTGCAGGTGTCAGCACTGCTGGCACGTCTGGTTCTGTTGAGACAGGTACTAAGGGTCTGTGGTTAATTACAGACTTTACTTCCAGTACTAAGGTGGCCAAGACTTTGTGAGTCGAACGGCCTCCGACTTTGAGCAAAGAGTCCTTTTGCTGTGCACACTTGAGGACAGTGCTTTGTGCTTGCATGGCAAGGTCAGTGTCATTTGTGTTTGCTTGTTGGATTTCTGGAGTTTGTTTGAACACCTCGCTCCCAAGGATGCTCATCTCATTGAATGCATCAGAGTCATTGTAGTTCTCTTTTTTAAGAAGGCGTCTGGGACAAGGATCAAGATGAGCTGGATGGCCATTACTGTGGATGATCGTTTTGTGGGCATTGACGATAGTAGACCTGTGAGCTCCTTGTATACAGACTTCTCCCACAACAACCCAACCTAAGTCAAGACGTTGTGCGAATGGCAAGTTGCGAGGTCCATTGTACTGCTCTCTCGCCTTGTGGACTTCAAGGACATCTCTTCCGAGCAATAATAGGATGTTGGCGTCAGGATCAACAGGTGGAATCTGGTTTGCAAGAGGTTTGAGGTAAGTATAGTGACTTGTGATTTCTGGGGACGGGATTTCTGACCTGTCATCAGGTATACTGTCACATTCAATCAGGGTTGGCAGTTGAACGTGTGTATTGCCATCAAGTGATTCCACTATGTAATTTTGTGCCCTTCTACCTGTTGTTTCAATGATGCCTGAACAGGTCTTTAAGGTGTATGGAAGAGACTTGACTCCAATGTCGAAGATGTCGAAGAACTCCTTCCTTGCCAAAGATTTGTTACTTTGGTCATCCAATACTATGTATACTTTGATGGCCTTTTCTCTGTGCCCAGCCGGGTACACTTTTGCCAAACATATTTTGGAGCACGATCTTGCTGTAGCTCCTGCACCACACACCTCTGTACATTTAGATGTGACGGTTGACACTCCATCCTCTGTATTGTCACTTTGCTCCCCACCTTGATCTTCCTGCAGGGCTATGTTTGTCACCTTTACTGGGGCCGGTCCAGGATGTAAAGCAGACTGGTGTCGCTCACTGTTGCATTCATGACAGTATATCGGCCAATCACAGTCCCTTGCGCGATGTTGTGTAGACGAACAACATCTGAAGCATATGTTTCTGTCTTTAAGAAACATCTTGCGTTCATCCAATGGTTTGTTTCTGAAGGTTCGACAATTTCTGAGGGGATGTGGCAAGTGATGAAGAGGGCACTCTTTTCCTGGATCATCGGTTGCTTTCTTTGGTTGACTCTCTGGAGACTCTGACTGTAGAGCAGGATTAATCTCTGACTCTGATTCTACATCTGTCTTTCGTACTGTTACGGCAGGTCTGTAATCTTGGTTTGCGGGTTTCTCTGTTTTACAGCTACTGTCGCTGCCTGATGCTAAAGTGGCAAAACTGGGGTCGTTTCGTATTCTTGCTTGCTCACACACAAATCTGACAAACTCTGAGAAAGGTGGGTAGGTAACTAAGTAATCTCTCTTATACCTGGAGCCATGCATTATCCACCGTTCCTGCAAACTGTATGGTAGTTTTTCGGCTATCGGGCTGACTCCTCTTGCATTGTCTAGATAGGTGAGGCCTTGCAGGTAGCCACCATACTTTGCTGCTTCAATTTCAAGAAGTATGTCTCCCAGTTCCCTTAATCTCTGATTTTCTCTGTTTGCAATTTTTGGAAAGCTTTCCAATTTCTTGATTAGTGCACTTTCTACGATCTCAGGTGCTCCATACATTTCTTCAAGCCTCTGCCACAGAAGGAGGAGTCCAGTTTCCGCGTTCTGGACATGCAGTGACCTAATTCTTTTAGCATGCACTGATGATTGTGGCCCTAGCCACTTGGTCATTAGATCAAGCTGTTCTCTGGCTGTTAGGTTTAGGCCTTTGGTAGCACTTCGGTATGACTCCTTCCATGACCAGAAATTCTCTGGTTGATCGTCGTAAAGCAGAAGTCCAGAGCTTACCATCTCACGGCGCAGCAAGTATTTTGCTAAGTCAGATGCTTCTGATTTAGTCGGTAGGTTATGATCTGGCGTACTGTAAGATTGTGGCTGCTGGGGCCTAGAGGAGTACCCCTGTTGAAGGTTATGACCTGACGTGCTGTAAGACTGTGACCGTTGAGGCTCAAAGGAGTACCCTTGTTGGCTATATGCAACGTGTGCATCATGGTTTTCCCTGTGACAGCTGACACTTCTCCTGTGTTCAGTTCTCGAGTCTGTATGAAAGGAGGGTTTCGCCTTCGTGACTGGATTAAATGAGGGCACACTGCGGGTTTGTTGTTGAAGAGGACTCGACTCCATCGATGTACTTCTAAAGGAATGATAACTCAGCTCATCGTCATCACAATTATCGTCCATGTTGTAATGTGTAGTGGAGTGTTGCATCTGAGTTGAGGTAGGTTCTATCTGCTTAAAGTTGGTGTGTGAAGGGTTAACTTCTAGTGACTGTTGCTGCATATGGACAGTGTGTGTAGAGTTACCTCCTAGTGATAGTTGCTGCACATATTCTTTGGTGCGTTCAACAGGGTCAATCGGTGGCGTTTTATTATTTAGTTCACGGAATGAACCTTCTCTTTCGTTCTCTACAGCTTCTTCCAAGAATTCAGCTTCTGCCAATGCTGCAGTAGCTTCCCTTTCAGCCTCAAGTACGTGCAAATCTGCCTGCAATCCAGCTTGTTGCTTGAGTAGGTCGGCTTCTCTTTTAGCAAAAGTAAGCTTGACCCGGGCAGCAAGAACTTTGGCGCGTGCCTTTGTAGCCGCTGCACTTACATTAGATGTGTTGGATCTACTAGAGTGTGTAGACACCTTTGATCTTGTCTCAAATGTCTCTTCTTCTGATGCATTTTCTTTTGAATCCATGATGTGCGGGTTACAGGAAGTTGTGTCTGTGTTGCAGTGTTGAACTTATCCTTCCTCTTGAAGCGACCACGTTGAAGTGAATCTTTTTACTATTCTGTCCTTATCACGTGCCCATTTATGTGACGTGACAGATAGTTAACAACAACAGCTCCAATAAAGACAGAGACGAGTTTCTTCATTGGTAGAATGTTTAGTTGTAAAACTGCAATCAAAAGAAAGAATTGTATTACAGTCATTGTACATAATCTTCTCACATTAACACAAACTCAACATCAAAGGCAGTCAAATTGGTTCCAATTGAGGTCAAACACCACTGCACTAATTAGTAGGATCCACAACAGGTGTATCTCCAACAGACAAAGTCTAATTAGGCACAAGCCAGCATGGCCAAACAATTGACATAAACTTAAATTGTACTTTCTTACAATTGGCAACAAACAGGCAAGTTACATTTAGTAAAGAATCAACAAACACAAATCACAAGCGGTTTCACAAACCCTACTGTTACCCATGTTTTGATTGTAATCTGTAATGTCTTACAGACATACTTATATGTCATACATTGCTTCTTGTCACATGTCATACATCTTGCTGCACAGTACAATCATTTTAAGAAACCTAAACAATAGAAACTTACAGATTCATGACTCTCAAGGTCCTGAGTGAGGAGAGAATAATTCTGCTGCTGCTAGCTCTGAAGCTCAAACCAGAATGACAAAACCAGGAAGTGTTACAAGTGAAGGCTCCTCCTAGAGGAACTAAGTGTCCATAAACCAGTATAAGGTTGCCCCCTAGTGGGCTAGGTGGCCATGGGGCAGAACAGCGAACGTCTGACGTCATGACGTCTCTCTCCACGGCGCGCAACTCAGAAGGAGGAAGTGATACTACGAAGCGAAGCCAAAACAAAACAAGACAAGAAATCAACGAGTAGAGAACAAGACGGATTGACGGAGAGAAAAGACAAACAAAACAAACGTGTGAGATGGAGTCGAGTAAAGAAAAAGTATCTGGAAGAGCAAGTTGGTGTGCTCATGGGTGTGCTGTCCCGGGATGTCGTGATTATAAACAATCTAAGCTGGAAGGCACCACATTTCACACATTTCCTACCGGCGATATTGCCAGATGTCGGCGGTGGCTTGTGGCCATAAGAAATGTGAACTATGCTGTGAATATGTCGGCAGCCAAGATGAAATCAGTCCGTGTGTGCAGCAAGCACTTTACAGAGGAGGACTATGAAAGGGACCTAAAGTCGTCCTTGATGGGGAACACACCACGGAGAAGACTGAAGAGCACGGCCATTCCCTCGGTGTTTCCGTGGAGTGGGACTGCTGTCCCAATCTACAGAGGTGCCTTGGCGAAACGCAGGCATGCAGAGGTAAAGTTTCAAACATGCATACATTGATGGTATCCAGTCTATCGATTACACTGTAGTTGCTTTTATGATAATTTATCGCACATGCATGGTATTGTACCTTGCTATCTTTATATTTTGAGTCAGTAGTTGTTGGGATACTATTGATGCATTTTAACTGCACTGAAACTAATGTGCAAACATGCCAGGCAATGACTCATTCCACAACAATGTATTAATTTACCATGAAATTGGTCTGGCCTGGGATCTGTGTGTGTGTGTTTGTGCGTGCGTGTGCAATGCGTGTGCATTTTCTAAATTACATGTTATTGTTTTTATTTCCAGATTATGTCCACTATAGATTTGACGACCCCAGCTAAAAATGTAAGTTCTTGTCCTCCTCCTAGGAACCAAACCGTGTTTTTGTGCACTGAATTGGATTATGTAATAGATGGAGGCACCTCATTGGCACTGTGTCATGGGAGTGTCTTTGTGGGTGGCCTCCAGTGGTTATAAATAATGACACTGGTGGCTGATTTTGACTGTGGAGGTTCACATTTGATTCACATTTTGTATTTTGCTCAGTTTAAATTATTTCTTCTTTGCACATATTTATTAGAAAGTTGTATGCCGGTAATAGGGTGCACTCACTGACGAACTTGAGCTATTGTTTGGATGCGAGTCTTTTATGTGTGCGTCATACAGTTTTATCTCAGAGATAAATGTATTGGGGGTGACGGTCACTATTGTTTTAAAGGCTACATGTACACATGTCTTGTTTCTCTCACTCACACACATAACTGTTCATACCATGTTTTACATGCTGTGCAATTTACCAATCTCCCTTTCCATGTTAATGCATACGTGTGGACTAAAGACCAATTCTTATGTGGAATGGCTTTACAGAAAGATGAAACATTTGGACTGTCTGCAGCAGGTATGCCGGTGCATCCTGACCCTGCACCCTGTCCTCGCCCATTGCAGCCTTCGTCTCCAATGTCATTGCCTAAGAAACAACAAAGGGTAACTCACTATATAAAATATATGTACGCCATTACCACATTGTTTGATTTATGTCCCAACTTATTTTGAAGACAAACGGTCGTTTCTTTTTCCAGCAAGTTGAAGCCATGGGTCTAGAGACTGTCTCAAGACCTCCATGTTCACCAGAGAGATTGGCTTTGGTAGGTTGTGTGTGTGTGTGTGTGTGTGTGTGTGTGTGTGTGTGTGTGTGTGTGTGTGTGTGTGTGTGTGTGTTAGTTATAATAATTATAATTTATTTTTTTCTGTTATTAGGAGGGCACCGATGACATGCCTCTTCAGCAGCAAATCGAAGATGAACCCACCTCATCACCAATGGATACAAGCTTTTGTAGCTCATTAGGAGATACGGAGACAAGTCCTGACTATAAACTTCCCACATCACAAAGCTCTAGTATAGACTCTAGTATAGACTCTGAGATATACAGTGATGTTTGGGATCAAAGAAAGTGGATTGTTAACGAATCAAACCTAATGCAACTCTTTAAAAGATGCCCAGAGTGTGGGTCTGGAATCATTGATACTTGTAAAATTGTTAAAGGGAGTCAAATTAAGATTAGTTGGGAGTGTGTGAAACGACACACAGGGAGTTGGCAGTCATGTCCAGATGTGAGAGAGATGCCACAGACAAATATTGTGTCAATGGCTTCTGTGCTGTTCACTGGCTCCACATTTACAGAAATCAAAGACTGGGCAGATCTTTGTAAAGTACAGTTGCCAGAAAGTACCACTTTCTATGAGTACCAGTCTTCCTACTTCCTGCCCGTTATAAAAGAAGAGTACGACCTGCAACAGAAGTCCATACTTGCCACCATGATAGAAGACGCAAATGCAGGGAAGCCAGTACACCTTTGTGGGGATGGGAGGCAAGTATACATAATATACCTACATGGCTACTGACAAACTTTTACTACATATCTGGTATTCATGTGTCTGGTGACACATTGATGATATCCAGTGATAATAGAGCACCGAAGTCTGACGTCAATATTGATAGAGGGCGCAAGTCCACAGGTTCATGTACTTTTATTTTCATTGTAATCCCCATATGAGCATTTTAGATCGCCTCATATAAGAACTGTTTGAAAAATAAACATGTCATCTTGGCCGTTTCACTCATATGGATATGAGAAAAAGACGCTAATGTTACTACTGCTGCCACAATGCTTATATGAGACGATTTCAAGATGACCCCATGTTATTCTCCATAGAGAAAAACTTCCATAAACCAGGGGATGAGTGAGTGACGTCAGAACTTTGGCGCTCTAGGCTTTTTTCTTTCTTTTTTTTGTTTAATCTCAACTCTTGCCTAATTGATGATATGCACACGGCTTCCATCTTGCCAGCAAGGTGCTACCTACAGTAGGTGCAACTTCCCATGGACAGCCCATTCATCCAAACAGAACAGTCCTGTCTAATTGTATTAAATAATGTCAAACTCACCAACATTGCAGCTGTAGGGAAAGCTTGAATTATCCTCTTTCTATCTGCAATGTGTTTGTTTAATAAAAATCCACTGTAGACATGTTATGAGCTATTCCCTGTCAAGAAATTCCTTGCAGATGATTTTTTTCTGCTGGAGTTTGGAAGTGCTCGATGACTATCACTCAACAGATGGCAGCCATGTGCATATCATCAATACCTCTCCTGTTTCTTTCATTCTTCTGAATTTCATACTTTGCTTACAGATGGAAAATGCAAAACTTCTATTCAGACATAATGAAAACAGTGCTTTGTGCTTCTATAGGTCAGACAGCCCTGGATTTTCAGCTAAATACACAACCTACAGCATTATGGATGACTGGACCAAGCGTATTATCCAATCTGATGTTATCCAGGTAAATGTAATCACACACAAGTTCCTGTTATGTAATTTCTAATTTGTTTGTTCAAAAGTCTAACGTGTGGTCATTGTTTACACAACAGGTTACTGAGACCACAAGCTCTGTGGCAATGGAGCCTCTGGGGTTCAGGAGAGGTCTAAGCAGCCTTCTGGAACAGGGCCTTCCTATTGACATAGTCACAACAGATCGGTCCTCTTCCATTCGGAAGATCATGAAAGAGGAATTTCCTCAAATAAATCATCAGGTGGACCCCTGGCATTGCAGTAAAGGTCAGATTTTAATATATTGTATAATAGAACAATGAGCCTCCACTGTCTAAAGCCCTAACCACACTAAAGGGTCAAGACGGTTTTAGCGTTGTCCCTGCGGTGTGATAGGTCTTGTTGCACGTTGACCCACATAGTCCCTAGTGATTCAACGCATGGAATTAAATGGCCCAAACCACACCAAAGGGTCGAGACTGTTTTAGCGTTACTGTTTAGACCCAAGGAGTTGCATGGTGACCCTTTGGTGTGGTTAGGACTTTACAGTGATCTTTGAATGGGTAAGGGGCGTTGTTAGGCACGATGTGGAGCGAAGTAGCCTGGCTTACTACAACACCTAGACAACACATGCAGTATAGACTGCATTTTCCAGTGCATAACTGTAGTCCTGTCTTTTAAGAATGTGGCTCTGCCATTTCATGTTCATTTCTCCATAGCTTTGTTTGATTGGCTTGGCAGAAGGTTTTTATCCGGAAAAGGAAACTGGTTTGCCACATTCTAGAAAACCAGGACTAGTTATGAATAGTTATGCATACTCATCCAGGTGTTTTTAAATGGGGTATTTTACAATATGCACATCAAGCACTGGAACTATATTTTTAATCTACAGTGTCCAGTTTGCAGCTAACACTTTCTTTTTTCTTGCAAAGGTATAAGTAGGAAACTGCGAACTCTGGCTAAGAAGAGGTCAAATGCAGATCTCCTGCCATGGGTGAAGAGCGTTGGAAACCACCTCTGGTATTCATGTGCAAGCTGTAGGGGAAGTGTTGTGGTATGTATGAAATTGACAATATTAAAAGGTATCTTTGAAAAACAAAAAAGGTCCGGCACACTGTCAGACACTTGCCAAAATGTTGCTCTTTATTAGGTCAACGTTTCGGTCGCTTAGATGGAAGGTCTATGCGACCAAATGTCGACCTAATAAAGAGCAACATTTTGGCAAGTGTCTGACAGTGTGCCGGACCTTTTTTGTTTTTCAAAGATACGCTTTTTAATATATGCTCTATTACCCTACACACCTGTCACCAGCCTTTTGAGGTGTGCATCGGCCTTTTGCTAAACAGAAATTGGTTACTTGATTGGTTCAGGCTACGTCTCAATGCAATGACCGACGCTCCATATCAGGACAGTTTTTCACACTATCGCCTTCGGAACGCTCGCTCCTTGCCTGTGTAGATGTGTTACACTGGCTATCAGGAACACAATAGGAAAAAATTACGGTCTACATTTTCATATTTGTAAATGAACTGTTCAACTGTACAATAGAGTTGAATCATGTGACATGATCAAGACGTTTTGTGTTAGACTTTTAGCCTAAATGTCTGACTGTACCTTGTACTGTTTGCATTTCTGACTAATAAAGTAATCAATCAATCATGCAATCAATTAGACAGAACTATAGTTGACTAAACACAGACAGTATTGAATGTAATGTATCAATTGTGCATTTTACAGGAACTGAAACGGATATGGCTCTCCATTCTGTACCATATCTGTGGTATACACAGCTGGACAGAAAATGGAGAAGAGTACACCTGTGGACATGCTGAGCTGACTGAAGAACAACATAGCCGCAAGAAATGGCTCTCTAAAGGCACAGAGGTGTACAGAGTTTTCTCTGCAGTTGTCCAGAACAGATACCTGATGAAAGACCTGGATCAAATGGCTGATTTCAAGCACACAGGTAAGCGCTCTCATAAAGTGAGTTTTATTGACAGTAAGACAAGAAAGGGCCTATTAACGTCTTGGCTTCCCTGTGAAATCTTTAGCAATGGATCGCAATTTAGTAGTGTGCAGTTTGTGATGTCGCCAATATGATGTCACTCTTGTTCAAATATGGAGGTGGGGCATACATACAGGAAAAGACAAATCTTTATGCTACATTTAAATTCTGAATATTGATCCGTTAGATATTTCATGTCACGATTATTTGACACAATGGAACATTAATATATAATATATGTAAATATATTTTTCAGGAATGCTTGAATCATACCACAGCACCTTACTGAAGTACATGCCCAAGAGGCTTCATTTCAGTTACCAGTGCATGGGGGGACGTACTCAACTGTCTGTGCTTGACCACAACACCAATGTCCTAAGAGAGAAAGCTACCAAAGCCACAGGTATAAATTCAGTGTCGAATTCAGTTTTTATGATGATCATCGTGTTATCAAATTATCACTGTAATAAACAAGTTACAATAATATTAATAATACATAACCCACAAGATGCAGATTGAGTTGGTGGAATGTTGTCTGATAACTATTGCAATATATTGTTTTTTTTAATCTTTTGATAGGTGAAGAGGTCCACAAATACGTCTACCAAAAGCAGTCTGCTGACTGGGTGGAGAAGAACGTATACGATCCTAAAAAATACACATTCAGGGAGAAACTGATTGAGAAGGTACTGGAGCGACGATTGGATGAAGATGTGCTATATAAAGACCCATCTTCATGCCTACCCAGACCTGACTTTCCAAAGAACATTGCTAGAAAGCCAAGACCATCCACACAGGAGTTGTCAGAAAAACACAGGACAAGAATGTGAAGGGGGGGGGGGGGGGGCAGATTTACAGCAAGAGTACATTTGCCTCAAAATAAAATACTTGTACAGTAGATCAATCTGTCTGAAACGTATTTTATTATTTTGCATCTCAGAGACGAAACGCAGTGCTGTTGTTTCATACGATTCTGTCCACAATTCCATGCTGTATTGAGGTTGGTACAATTAGGTAGAAATGAACAGGAACATGTTCAGAATAACAATTATTTTAAATTCTCCAATTGTGTTCTTGTAAATTAAGTAATGCAGATGTTTGATAATTCAACTCTTGAGTGTAAAATAAAACCAAATGGTCCCATAAGGGTCCATTTGGTTTCATTTTACACTAGAGTTGAAGATTTATTAGGATTCATTAGGTTATCAACTCCCATCATTTACCTGGACCACCTGGAACCCCCTCAAGGAACACTGGTTAAACCACTGCCTTACACCATTTGTCCCACATGTCTCAATGGTCAAATGTCGTAAATTTAACCAAACGATCACATAAATTCAGTTGTTCATGAGATAAGAGTGCCCCTCACTGCACATGGACCTGTAAAACATGGATTTTACAGGTCCTGGGCCTCTATTATTTCTTTGTAACCTGTGTAAAGGCCAGTCAATGATGGATATTTTGCTCTAATAGCATTAATCACACATGATGAAAGGGGAATCCGGTTGTCTGGGCCCAGTGTTTCGCCTCTGAGGATAAACTCCAGAATTATTCTGTAGGACACCAATCTGTTCTGCCTGTGGACACAAAGTAGGAAGAATGACATTAGCAGTGTGGGTTCAACTTCTTATCAATAACGCAAGATTCTAAAAGTGTTAATGTATTTATAGATACATCACACTGGTTCTCAACATTGGGCTACAGGTCCAAATGGACCCTTGTGAGTAGTGTATAAATTGACTGTAGACTCAGTGTAAAATGTACTGTGTAGCTTGTGGTCCCAGAGCATTTAAAATGTTTTCAAAGGGTGGCATATGGCATAATGAATAACAAATTGGGGGAGTACTTTGAGAACCACTGCTTTAGCATACATGTCATGTGGCCTACTGTATAAACAACCAGCTTATTGCAAAACCTGCTGTATAGGTCTGAGCTAAGTTGATTATGCCACTAACAAGGTATCTAGATAGATGTAGAGTGTGTGTTTGTTCAAGTATGTAGCATATATAGAGAGATCATTTCGACCTATACTAACTGATGTTATACTACTGACGTTTAATACACTATATTAGAGCTATTATAGTTTACTCACGTTTGAGACAGGCTGCCGTTGGGTCCAGCTGGGTTGTTTGTAGTTCTCCAGTTCCTTTTAGGCAAACGAAAAAATGTTTCCAGCACGCCCGGATTTACGTGCGCCTCAAAGTTGTCGTGGTTGCGAAAACATACTTTAATTTCGTCATCGTTGTCACCGTTTGCGTTCTCCATTTCCCTGATATAGAAGGCCATGTACGTGTGCTCATTGCAGCACAGGTGCTCTTGTTCTGTGTCCATCGCTGTGCAGTTGCCACATGAGCACCACGAAGTGGGATCTGCACCAAGTCTTGGTGGTGTTGGATCCAGCTGCAGGGCAGAGGCGGCCGCCTGGGATTCTGCAACAGCTGCAAGCTCTCTCTCTCTCTCCCTCATCTCCTCTTCCGTATATTCCGGCTCGAATAGATAGCCATCCACCTGTCCTGTCCATGAACCATCCTCATCACTAGACGACATTAGAACGAAGTTGTTGTTGTTGTCTGTCGCTGTCGTTTTCCCTCCTTGGCTTCTAAGTTGCGTGCCTTGGAGGCTTTGCGTCATGACGTCAGACGTTCGCCCAAATATTATTGTGAGAGATGAATAATAGCGCTCGGAATAAAACCTGGATGTTTTTAATAGGGTATGGACTATGGATATATATTCCGGCTCATAAGACATAGGTCTTGGACATATTACAACTGAATTGGCTGAAAATGCTCTAAAAAGCGTTCTATTTCAATTCAAGTCGCACTGTTTATGTTATTCCCATTGTAAACTGCGGGCGGACGGAGGAAAACAAGTCTTGACGACGTCACTGGTCACGTGACCCCAACATCCCCAAAACTGCCTTTTTTCGGCTAATAAAGATATACAGAAGGTGGGGGTGTTGTGCTCATTTCGACTCATCATTATTAACACATATACATGACATAGTTGACTGTTGAAAATGGGTGGTTCTCTCCTTTAAGTGTTCAAGGCTCAGATCCTTCCAAGCTTCACATTTCTTTCCGCAAGCGATAACAGCTGACCAGGCAATAGTGGCGTTCTTTCCTCTATAGAGTGTCGCAGTCCCGCCCCCTACCAGGGCCCAGGAAATTATTCTCCGTTCATTTTCCTCATAGACATTTCAGAAAGTATTTATTTAAAGACGTTTACGCCGCGGACAAAGCCAACTCGAGTCGTGACAAATCATGACAACAATCATGAAAAAAACGGCAGGTTACAACACTTTTTTTGTTGTTTTTCTTCTTTGTAATTATTTGTTTGGTCCAAAATATTGTTTGTGTTGTCATGAGTTGTCACGACTCGAGTTGGCTTTGTCCGCGGCGTAACAGTCTTTAAATAAATACATTTTGAAATGTCTATGGGAAAAATGCATTGGGATTCTTTTCCTGGGCCATGATAGGGGGCGGGACTGCGACGCTCTATACCTTGCAAGAGGTGCAAAGGCTTTCAAAGACAGCGCGCACACACACACACACACACACACACGCGCACGCACGCACGCACGCACGCACGCAGGCAGGCAGGCAGGCAGGCAGGCAGGCAGGCACGCACGCACGCCCAATCTATAGTCAACACTGGCTGTGATTACCATGCGCCGGCTGACATCCTCACTGACAGTAGAATTACTGCAGTCATGTTCTCATCTCTATGTAAAGCAGCAGAATGGATGCTCTGTACTGTTCCGTATACTGTACAGCCATACGACGCAGTGTCAGCATGCAGCGCGTAGCAGAGCCTTCCATTACATATCTGAGCCATATATTATGATAACAACAGATGGTCTCCCATGATAAACAGATGCCACGTCGTCGGGGCTGATGTGTGTGTGCATACGTGGGTTGGACACACTGCATGTGTGTGTGTGTGTGTGTGTGTGTGTGTGTGTGTGTTTCTGTTTCTTATGTGTGTTTCTTATGTGTCTTATGGGTTGGTAACAGGTGCCTGCAGTGACAGTGACAGTGCTGGGTGGGTGCTAGCAGTCTTATCTATGGAGTGGATCCAACCATGTGGCAGATCAGGTCTCAGTGTGTCTAATTTCTTGTAAACGTGATATTATGGCATCCGTCAAAAAAATATATAAAGTGGACTTTGCTGGGAATTCAGCTATGCTGAATGTTTTTTTAGTGTTAATTAGTTAGTTAGTTGTAGTGATGATGTTGCTGTCGAGGTGGAAACATCGTACTGTATGTCCAATTACTTTTCAGGATTCAAATTAAAAAAATAGCAGATCTACAAGCTCAAAACATTTTGAGCAGTTTTTTGCTACTTTTGTGTGACACTGTAGTGTAGTCTGACAAGGTAGGGCATTTTCTCTCTCTCTCTCTCTCTCTCTGAAAAAGTATGTCCAGTGTTGAAATACTGTATCTTGTGCATTGAATTTGTGTCAGTTGTGTCAGGGCTACGATGGGAACCTGTCCATCAGTGTAATAAATAAGGCCAGATTAGGGGGCTAAGCGGGGGGCATAATGTCTGTCTCTGTGCTGACACAGGTCTGGGGGTGTGTCTGGGGGTCCCGTCCCGGCATGAAACAACACAGCTGTTACTGCTGGCATCTCTCTATATAGTCCAGTGGTTCCTGTCCCCAAAATATTATTATATTATTCTTTGGGGTGGGCAGACTGTCTGCATATCTGGGTATACGTTTTCCGCCTAAATTGACCGCCAGCCTATGAATTGACGCGTAAAATCAAAGTTGTAAAAACGTTAAGTGAGAACATAATTAGGCCTATGTGAAAAGACAGTGAGGTAGGCGGCGTAGGCCTATAGAGCGTCGCAGTCCCGCCCCCTTGAGAGACCCGGAAAATAATTCCCTGTTCATTTTCCTCATAGACTTTTCAACGTTTACGCCGCGGACAAAGCCAACTCTTGTCGTGACAAATAGCAGATCTACAAGCTCACAACACGTTGCGACGCGTTGGGAGCTTGTAGATCTGCTATTTTCAGCAGGCAACCCTGCATGTAAAATGACTTATACTGGATCTCTTGTCCACTAGTCCCTTCCTAACATTTTTGTCTAGTTTTTATTTGTTGACGAAATTGTCAATTTATGTTTTAGTCATCACAGCTTAGTTTTCATTCAGTTTTCTATTTAGTTTTCGTCAGTGAAAAAAGGTAGTGTAAAATCAGTCATTACGATGGCATCAAGGCCGCCAAAATACATTTTTAGTCGACTAAATCAACTGTAGATTTAGTCGACTAAAACACAAAAACATTCCTGATGACTAAAATGTGACTAAAACTAAATTAAAACTATTCAAGAGACTGACCAAAAACACTGGCGCGCATGCACTTGAATGTTTGGCTGACCAAGTATACGCATGTTTGTTTTATAGACGTAGAGAGACCTCTCCAGTCAAGTGGTTGTCAAACCTGTGGGTCGTATGATTTTCTTTTGGGGGGGGGGGGGGGGGGTCCTCACTTCATGACAGTGAAGTGACAATTTAATGACTTTTAAGAGCTTTTTAATATACCTCCAAAACCAAAAAAGGGAACAGAAAAATACCATCACTGCATCAAAAGTATAATCAACAAACTACACTACAAAAACTGGTCAAACATCGAATTATCAAATGATATAAGAAAGAGGCAAACATTGTGGAAAATAGCCGATCTACAAGCTCACAAGGCGCTGTGAGCTTGTGGAGCCGAGTCAAACTAAATGCCTCAACTCCTGCATTCCATGTGCGTATCAGGGTGTGTGTGTGCTGGGGAGGGGGGGTCCCCCGGTTCAAATATGATTATTTTGCTGGTTCACAGGCTGAAAAGGATAAGAAGCACTGATTTACTCGATGTGTATGCGTGTGCACCGTGATGTGCATGCATGCGTGCGTGCGTGCACACACAGTCCACACGCACACGTATAGTCTTGTGTGAACAGCAGTATGATCTCCCTCCATTTCCCAGCCTCTCCCGCTGTGAGAGAGAGGGGCCGTGTCAGCGATACTAATGCTAGTGGGTAACATATCTGAATGACCCCCCTCCCTCCCCCCCCCCTCGCCCCGGAGGCCAGGGGGGGGGGGGGGGGGGGGGCTCTGTCTGTCCTAATGAGAGGTCATTATCACTGCTGAGATAAGAGGAGGCCGTACATACATGCACACACAGCCCCGAGAATAACTACATGACGCAAGCATCTCTGAATGTCTCTCTCTCTCTCTCTCTCTCTCTCTCTGCCCCCCGCCCCCTCTCTCTCCATTTCAATTCAATTCAATTCAAAGGGGCTTTATCGGCATGAGAAAACATACGTTTATACATTGCCAAAGCAAAAAGTGGAACAAAACAATCAAGAGTATGTACAAATACATATTGAATATAAATAGGAATAAAATAAAGGTATGTAAACAGAGCTGTGTTACATTAACCCATTTTGAACCTGAGATCAGATTCTAAAAATGTCTTCTACATCCTGAGAGTTTTCTGAAAAAGCTATGTTTCTATGTCAGTCGTTCTTCGGTTTTTCAAAAATAGCAGACCTACAAGCTCGTAGCGCGCCACTCGGTGGCGCGCTATGAGCTTGTAGATCTGCTATTTTTCAATAGCTAAAGCATAACATAATGCTAACACCAAAATGGGTTAAGACTTTGAGTAACACCATCTTGTGAAACTATAAAACTCCATTTTTGGAATGGCTCCGGTTGCTAAGCACGGATGCTGTAGGGCCCCGCCTGCCCTGTCTGGGCGCACGCACATCCATTAACTTCTGATTTAACTACTATCTTTAGGCACCGCTTTCTCCGAAACTACGGCGATTTACGTGGTGTTGATCAGATCTGCGACGTTCAGGTCTCATTTCTGATTTAACGGTGCGTCGCGATTCGAATATCAACACTGCGTTCACTCACTCACTAACATTAGCGCTTTTGCTACATGCATTTGAAGCTATAGCGGAAGAAAAACTGAAGTGCTACCCAAGCGCTACCACTTTTGGCCACAAGGTGGCACTCAAAGTGGTTAATAAAGGGTGTTGAATTGATCAGAGGAAAGGAATGGCACACGTGCATGTGCCACACTGCGCCATGAGCTCATGTTCTAAAAAAGTTCTCTCTGTGTGTGTGTGTGTGTGTGTGTGTGTGTGTGTGTATGTGTATGTGTATGTGTATGTGTATGTGTATGTGTATGTGTGTGTGTGTGTGTGTGTGTGTGTGTGTGCGCGCGTGCGTGCGTGCGTGCGTGCGTGCGTGCGTGCGTGCGTGCGTGCGTGCGTGGAACCGAACAGCAGGGACCAACGCTGCCTTGCCTCGAAGCACGAGAGCCTGGCGTGCCTCCCTGCCTGACCTCCGACCTTCCAGCTCAGTTTTCATAAGGCGTGACATTTCGTTGTGACATCATCGTGTACATAATCATTAGCACCCCGCGGCGGGGCGTTCAGGAGCGCGCTGGCGTCGCACGCAAAATGAAATGTCACCACTGCGGGTGGGGGGGGGGGGGGGGTGGGGTGGGGGGGGCAGTGGTGGAAAACGTACTCGCATTTCTGACTTAAGTATAAGTATCAATTACATACTACAATGTAGAAATACTCTGTTACAAGTAAATTCAAAATTTACTTGGAAATAAAAGGATTGGTATCAAAATGTTTGGGCGGGAACCCCTTTTGGTGTTGGCATTATGTTATGCTTGCTGTTGAAAAAAAGCAGATCTACAAGCTCATAGCGCACCACCGAGTGGCGTGCTACGAGCTTGTAGGTCTGCTATTTTTGAAAAACCGAAGAACACTGACATAGAAACATAGCTTTTTCAGAAAACTGTCAGGATGTAGAAGACATTTTTAGAATCTGATCTCAGGTCAAAATGGGTTAAAGCAGGCTACCAAAAGTAAAAGTACCGGTAGTCATTATGCAGAATGTCTCATTATCAGCGACACGTATTGAGCTTGTAGATCGGCTACTTTTGCCTTTTACTTTTTACTTTCTTACTTTTGTGAATTTTGAATCCTGAAAACAGTTTTGGACAGTTATGGGGTTTCCACCCGACAGAGACGACTTCATACTTAAGGACGATGAGAAACACACTATTCATATTAACCATGTGCGACAAATAGTGAAACTATTAGCCGACCTGTGAGTTCAAGGCGCTTTAATTGTGACACGACGCGTGTGGAAATTCTGCTAGCTTTTTAACATTCCCTCACGTTACCATAGGCCAGTACGTGGTTCCCAAAGTGGGGTCCGGGGACCCCCAGGGGTACTTGAGGGAGTTCCGGGGGGGACCCATGCTAAATGATAATTTGGAACCAAATGGACCCTTATGGGTCTGTAACTCTGAGAGTGTACAAATGGAACCAAATGGACCCTTATGGGTCTGTAACTCTGAGAGTGTACAAATGAAACCAAATGGACCCTAACGGGTCCATTTGGTTCCATTTGTACGCTCTCATAGTTAAATTAGCATTGATTTTACAATATAAATTGGGGGTCCCAGAGATAGAAATGTCATTAAATGGGGGGTCCGTAGACTAATGCAGGTCATCCTGAGGGGTCCTTGAAATTAAACGGGTTGAAAATCACTGCTAGAGCCATAAAAATCTTCTCTTATGCGTCCCTGGCATATCTTTTCAAATGGGGGTCCGCGGGCTAATTAGTGTCAATTTGGGGGTCCTTGGCATGAAAAGGTTTGGGAACCACTGCCATAGGCGGTAACGCGAGGTCAGTGCCAGTGAAATGCACGACATAAAACAGAGAAGAAGAAGCATTATCTGGCCGACCCAGAAGCGATTGTCCTCCATTGCCGTGTCAGTCTTGCTCAGGTCTGTGAACTGCCGATCGGACTATCATTATGCTTAGCGTGAATTAATGTTTCATTAAAGCTCCTGCAACATCCTACTTTATCCCATTCCGAGCACTAAAAACCACAAATGTGCACACCGAGGATTGGTATGTAGGCCGTTTCTACCATGGGAGGCCTATGGAGGCAGGCGACAGAAGCTAAAATAAGAAAAAAAAAACTTTTTAAAGCCTGATTAATGCTCTTTAAAGTGGTTAACCCTTCCCTAAGTCACAGAACAGAACTCTTCAAAGCACAAACATTCTACATGGACTGGAGATGAGCGACACGACTCGCCGCAATCCTCTCCTTCTCCCCCCGTCGTCCATGTGCCTCTCTGCTGCGTGGCTTTGAAAACGTTCTCTCTACGGCTTCCCCTCAGAACGTTAACCCAGTTAGGCCCTGACGTCGAAATAAAAAGAATGTCTTCTAAATTCTGACATACAGTCCCATTCTGTTGGTCTGTACCAGGCTGACTTCTAGAGGTACCTCTCAAAACCTTTCATGTGAAAAGTACCTCTGGAAGCCACACCTCTGATGGGTGTGGTTTAGCCTTAAGGGGGGTGTTTTTTCTTAGGGGACAGGACTGTACTTATGTTTCTGTATCAGTGGTGCTCAATATTTCATGTCAAGTATGCATGGGGTTTTCAAAAATAGCAGACCTACAAGCTCGTAGCGCGGCACTCGGTGCCGCGCTACGAGCTTGTAGATCTGCTATTTTTCAATAGCTAAAGTATAACGTAATGCTTAAAACACCAAAATGGGTTCCCGTTCGGAATGGGTTAAATCCCTTCACTGTCCAAGGCCCAGGGTGGAAGAGATGGAGAGAGAGAGAGAGAGAGAGACACAGAGAGAGATGGAGAAACAGAGGGAGAGAGAGCGAGGAGAGGGAACGATGATTGAAGACGTGCCTTTGATGACTTTCGTTTGCCTTGTCGTCGGAAGCCATTTGCATCGGCTGAGTTTTTACACGCTAATATTTGGCGCACAAAAGCCGACCGGAGGGAGGGAGGGAGAGGGGGAGAGAGAGAGAGAGAGAGAGAGAGAGAGAGAGAGAGAGATAGAGAGACAGAGACAGAGACAGAGACAGAGAGAGAGAGAGAGAGAGAGAGATGGACTTGAGGAATGGATGGATGGAGCTGTACATGCACTGCATCTACGTGCACTGTATGGGCTCCATTTTCGTCACCGCTAAACCCCGTATCCCTAAACTTCTTTGCCTTGTTTTTACTATTTTGCAACTAGCCTCTACATTGACACGTTGTGAGCTTGTAGACTGGCCATTTTAACTATTCAAAAATGTTTTGCAAAATAGTAAAAAAAAAGGCAAAGAAGTTTAGGGATAAGGGGTTTAGCGGTGACGAAAATGGAGCCCTATGTCTCTGCTTATCAGCTCAGCTCACAAAGCCTGAGACGCACGCACGCACGCGCACACACACGTGCACGCACGCACAGAGAACCGAGGGTGCTTGCTATACTCAGTTACAGACCAAATCTCTCTCTGTGCACAGTCCAACCCCGCAGGGTTCGATCAATCATCTTTATCAGACTCTGAGAATGTACAAAATGTAAACGTATAACACTGAGAACTGTACAGATGTAATGTATACTGTAAGCCTTTTGTTATAGCATCCTGATCTCGGTTGGGTCACAACGATCCATATGAGATGACTCAGCACTGTTGTTGGCAGTGGTGGAAAGAAAGTATAACCGAGTACATTTACTTGGGTATATACTCTAGTCTAACCCCTTTTGGTGTTTTAAGCCATTTTGACCTGAGATCAGATTCTAAAAATGTCTTCTACATCCTGACAGTTTTCTGAAAAAGCTATGTTTCTATGTCAGTCTATTTTTCAAAAATAGCAGACCTACAAGCTCGTAGCGCGCCACTCGGTGGCGCGCTATGAGCTTGTAGATCTGCTATTTTTCAATAGATAAAGCATAAGGGTTCCCGCCCAAAATGGGTTAAGCATTACGTTATACTTTAGCTATTGAAAGATAGCAGATCTACAAGCACCGAGTGCCGTGTGTGTAAATGTAGAGCAAATCTTTGAATATTATGTTCTTTCAGAGCGAACGTTTTTAACTCAAATCTTTGCTTCTGGGGGGGTCCCTGGAACAACATATTTTCAGATGGGGGGGTCGGCGGCCAAATACATATCATTTTTGGGATCCTTGACATGAAACAGTATGAGAACAACTGACACATAAAAACATAGTTTTTCAGAAAGCTGTCATGATTTAGAAGACATTTGTAGAATCTGGTCGCCTAAATGGGATAAGTAACACTTAGTGGAGTATTTCCAATACTTCTTTTTTTGTCTTGTTTTTTCACAGACCTACAGTATATACTTTGGCAATTTTAAATAGACCATCTGCCATTTTCAAACAATTGTTATACAGTTAAACACATTTGAAAACTTGCGAAACAGGACCTTCTGTATAATGAGTACTACTTTTTTTCATTTTGGTACTTGAAGTATATTTTGATGCAAACACTGTTGTCCTTTGTCGTCAAGTACATTTTCAATACCAAACTTGTACTTGTAACAGACAATTTCGACAATAGGGTACACGGTACAGTAGATACTTTTACTTACAGTAAGTTTAAAAGAAAAAATAAGTACTTCTTCCATCATGTACTGCTCATTCAGGTCTACAGTGTTAATTCGTCACGGAGCTGCCATGGCTGTCCACACACATCCCAGCTCTCATTAATCACATGAGAGAACACACACACACACACACACACACACACACACACACACACACACACACACACACACACACACACACACACACACACACACACACACACACACACACACACACACACACACACACACACACACACACACACACACACACACACACACACACACACACACACACACAGAACAGAGTCACCTCTGGTGCGGTGCCAAGTCACTGCGGCCGACCCAAAAAAAGAGTGACAGACAGCCGCTCGGACCACCCGCGGTGTGCCGTGCCCTCACTGCCGTCCTCCTCCTCCTCCTCCTCTGGCATAATGTGGGCATCCACCTGCCGGGTGCCACATGTGTACCACCAGGCCCCGGTATAGATGACCGGGACCAACTGGTACCACTGCATGGGCACCGCCCTGCGTGGTGGTGCCACCCCTGAATACAACCGCACGCACGCACACACACACACATGGGGCTCTCTCAGCTCACCGACTCCTGAGACCACCATGTGCCGTTAACCCATTGACGCCGATTATACAAATGCCTTATAGTTCTAGATCAGTACTTTCAAGATTTGTTTGCGAAACGTTCAAAAATTGCAGATCTACAAGCTCACAGCATGGCAAAGAGGGATGCGATGTGAGCTTGTGCATCTGCTATTTTTTTGAACAGCCAACTCAAAAAACTAAAAATGACACAAGGCGCTTTCCCGGTTTTAATAGGTTAATGAACCGTCCAATGGCGTGTCCTCTCCGACCCTCTGACATCCGAAAGGCCTGATTTATGTTTTATAGTTGCCCGAGTCGTGTACCTACTACTGTAAGAACCGATCTACAAGCTCACAACACAGTCACATTTCGACGCGTCGTGACCTTGCAGATCAGGCAACTTTTCGGTATATACGCCACACACACTGGCACGCGACCAAGTATAAACAGGCATGTCTCTGCATGGGGCACCCACAACCGCCCCCCACCCCCCTGGTTGTTCCACCCTAAAGCCTCCACCCCTGCATGGCACGCCATGCAGGCTGGTCACACACACACACACACACACCGCACCCCCCCACACACACACACCCCCCCCCCCCCCCCGACATGCATGCAGGGCGCGTCAGGGGAAAACATGAAGCCTCATCAATCACCGATTACCTCACGTCTTAATTTGTCAACGTCGGAAACATAAACATTTGTACACTTTTGGTCCGTCGGGGCATCAGAGACCGACCGCCCTTTTTCCTACCCCTCCGCCCACCAACACCCACCCACCCAACCACGTCCGCCCTGCCCCCCCCGCCCCATCATACACCCACCCACCCACGTCCCCACTGCCCTCGCTTCTTCCGCCTCCCTGTAAAAAAGGGGGGTTGATTCTCCGCGGTGACGCCCCCCGTTTTCGCCACGCCCGTCTCGCTGCTCCCCGGCCTCTCTGAGCCGCAAGCAAGCGAGCGAGCAGGTGGTGGTGTGTTGGACGGTAACTAATTAAAGTATACATTCTTGAGTATACTTTGAGTATTTTCTTTTGGTTATTCCGGTTGTCTTGTTGCAAGCTGCCGAGGTCAGTGCCGACTTTCACTCAGCTAATTTTATATAGATATCTTGAATTAAACACCCAAGCCTTATTTTTTTTTTATATTGTGAGAATAGCTCAAATATGTATGCAACGCGTTGTGAGCTATTTTCAACCTTTGTTTTGTGTGTGTGTGTATATATTATTATTTCCGCTTATATTGTACATTGCATATTTGCGCTTGTTCACAATTGTACGCCCGGTAACTATACTGTACCATTTTGGAGATTTGTTGTGTATATTGTTTATGTAATTTGAGGTGTATCATGGATATAATATTAAGTGTAATTTTATTTCTGCCTCTTGGCCAGTTCCCACTTGTAAAAGATACCCAGTTTCTGTGTTTTTACTGGTTAAATAAAGGTCAAAAAATTTGTACTTTGTCCTTTTTAATACTTGAGAATTGACTTGAGTACTTTGTCCTTTTTAATACTTGAGAATTGACTTGAGTACTTTGTCCTTTTTAATACTTGAGAATTGACTTGAGTACTTTGTCCACCGCTGGGGTGCGAGCACTAATGATCAGAATCGGATCGCAAAAGAACGTGATCCCTAGTATCAATATTATATCCATATCTTGATATCAGACTGGATAATGTCTGTGATTTTGGATATTGTATACTATTGTGATATGGCACGAGTGTTCTATAAAAAATATAAATACCGAATCGGGAAAAATCGGCAGATACTCATAATCATTATGATCGGAATCGGATCGGGAGCAAAAAATGAATAAACGTGATCGGATTCGGAACATCCCTACGCAGAAGCATGGAGGGATGGAGCAGTGCTTTTTATATTAGCTCAAGACCCAAACGTGGAATTTGATGTTTCCCCCGGGACCCAAACTTCACTGATTTTTAAACGTTTGTCTTTTTTAAGGGGATATTCTCTCACGGAGTCACGATCCATAACCTAACCCTAACCCGAAACATGATTTCATCGACTAAAACTAAGAAGAAAAATGTCCGTCGACTACCTTCTTTCACTGAGGAAAACTAAATGGAAACTAAATGAAAACTAAGCTACGATGACTAAAAAACCAAGAGTAAATTTATATACTGACAATTTCGTCAACAAATAAAAACTAGACTAAAATGTTAGGAAGGAACTAGTGGACAAGAGATCCAGTATAAGTCATTTTACACTTTGTTGCATGCTGAAAATAGCCGATCTACAAGCACACAACGTGTCGCAGCGCGACACGTTGTGAGCTTGCAGATCGGCTATGTTCAGCAAGTGTAAAATCAGTCATTACGACGGCATGAAGGCCCGCCAAAATACATTTTAGTCGACTAAATCAACTGTAGATTTAGTCGACTAAAATCGTATGACATTTACTCGACTAAAACTAAACTAAAACTAAGACATTCCACGTGACTAAAATGTGACTAAAACTAAATGAAAACTATTCAAGAGGCTAAAACCAATACTAAAATCTGCTGTCAAAATCAACACTGGTCCGAATAACATGTTCCTTCCACGTGCTACGTCCGGCCGGGGAAACTCTCCCCTGTCAGGTGTAAAGAAGCAGCTTGGAGTCCTCATGCATAGAAGGAAGCATTGAGGTCAGTCCGCTGCCTCCCCAGGATGGCAGAGGAAGTGTAGCGCCCAGGATTAAATTAGATAATTGACACTGGGTGTATATGTCTCTTTTCCCTTTTTACCTCCTTTATGATGAATTCCTGTTCTGTTCTTTGACTATATAGTAGTGTCTATCTGTACGTCTCTAAATGTTTTGATGAATTGAACATGGTGGACCCTCTTGTAAACAAGTGTAATGCTTAATTGGGTCGTCCACTCACAGTTAACAGTCTTTGTATTGAGTTTGTGCTTGAAATGTACTGTAATTCTGCAAACTGTTAATACATATTTCAATCAATCAAAAAGGGTGAAAAAACGGGTTACAAAATTGTGGGATAAAACATTTAGGGGGAAAAAAACTGAACACTGGTCCCGAGTGGGTTGGAGGGGAGTGATGAGGGGAAGAGGAGGATGCATTGTGAGCTATACGCTCCAGTTGAGGTTCTATATGGGGCTCAGACTCTGGCCCGTTCTGCTGCGGCAGAGACTCATTAATCATTTGTATCCATGTAATGGACACACACGTCAAGAAATGACACACACGCAACCACAAGCGTGTCCCGACTTCCACCGCCCTCACTAGCATTATGCATAGAAGAGCACCGTTGGATTTTACCCTAACATCATGCCCGTCAATCACCTTCGCCCATGACGCACTGCACATCCATCCGTCCATCACAACATACATGCCGTGAGCTTGTAGATCTGCTTTTTTTCCAGACTGCAACACCCGAGGCCCATGAACCAAGCATAAAATGTCAACCAAGCATTAAATGTATTTTAGTTCCATGCTAGATCTCCTCTCTTTTATTTGTTGACGAAATTGTCAATACTTAGTCTTAGTTTTAGTCATCAAAGTTTAGTTTTTACTTTATTTGTTTTTATTTAATTTCCGTCAATGAAAAAAAGGTTTTGATGTTTATCTTGTGTTTTTATGTTATCTCAGAGCAGTCCTCTTGATTATGTAAGAAACATCATATACTGTTATGCAATGATGTTTTCTAATAATACTTATATACTTATATTTATTTGGTTTAATTTCAAAGCACGATATCGTTTGCTGTCGGGTGGACACCTCACATGTCCATAACTGTTTGTGTACTTTTTGTGACACAGTATAGTATGACAAAGTATAGGACATTAATTTAGGAAATACATTAAAAAAAGGTCTCTGCCAAACAGCAAGGATATGACAACTGAATGTCCGTCCGTCTGTCTTTCCATAGCAATGATTTGGTAATAGAATCTGGGGACATGACTTGATTGTGAGCTATCAAAAAAACTGTCCCACATATTAAGATTCTCTGTACATACAAATACTTTTGTCCTGACTATTCCAGAACACAGCGTCACTCTTTTTGTACCCCTTTCAAGAGCAGCAGGGGATTAACTATACACTTATTTGAGTAGAAAGGAGAGCATTCAGTTTTAACTTTATAGGAAACATATGTTTTCAAGAACAGTTGCAGTCACACACTTATATGGAGAAACATGCCATTTCATGGCCATAGGAGACGGCCTAGGAACAAGGTTATAGCATCAAACAATAGGATTGCAAGGGTGCTACTCCACAAGTCCCCACTAGGGGCTATCTACTCCACAGGTTCCTCCTCTACTTGTAGAGGGGAGAGGAGGCTGAGGTTTTATTTTTGGGAGATCCACAGATGATTATAGCTTAATGTTTTGTCACTCGGTAAACATTACAGTACAGATTACAAGTGCATCTGCACATTTCTGAAGGGACAATTTAAGTGACCTTTTAAACACACACCGAATTGTCAAATATCATGTAAAGAAACATAATGTCACACTGTCAAAACAGAAAGCTCTGCATGGTCTTCCAAGAAATGGTGAGTGGAAGAACATTGTGCCAATATGCTAATTTAAATTATGACCCCCCCAACCCCCCACCTTATTATGTACAGTAGACGAGGGTGTTAAACGAAACCGAAAATAAACCACAGATATGAACATGTATGTAAATGGTAGGGTATATATATATATATATAGGGGAACATACTCGAGACTAGATTTTAGCCCTTCTTCACAGCAAGGTGAAGAAAATATATCCAATTACATTTTCACACCAGCCCGCCCGCCTGTCACCAGAATGGTCGCTTTCACCTCCCTTACGGGTCTTGCTCGGTCGTGTGGAATGTGGAATCGTTGATAAGGTGCATTAAATACGGTGCATTAGTCTCTCCCTCTCTCTCTCCCTCTCCCTCTCCCTCTCCCTCTCCCTCTCTCTCCCCCTCTCTCTCTCTCTCTCTCTCTCTCTCTCTCTCTCTCTCTCTCTCTCTCTCTCTCTCTCTCTCTCTCTCTCTCTCTCTCTCTCTCTCTCTCTCTCTCTCTCTCTCTCTCTCTCTCTCTCTCTCTCTCTCTCTCTCTCTCTCTCTCTCTCTCTCTCTCTCTCTCTCTCTCTCTCTCTCTCTCTCTCTCTCTCTCTCTCTCTCTCTCTCTCTCTCTCTCTCTCTCTCTGGTGTAAAGTAACTAAGCACATTACAATTTTGAGGTATTTGTACTTGAGTATTTCAAATTTCCAATACTTTTACTCCATTTGAAAATAGCCGATCTACAAGCTCACAGTGTGAGACATTCTGCATTTTACTTTTGGTATACTTTAAGTACATTTTGAAGCCAATACTTTCGTACTTTCACTCAAGTACATTTTGAATTCTGGACTTTTACTTGTAACAGAGTAAGTACAGTTCCACATTGCATGCAGTATCGATACTTATCTTAAGTAAAATATACTTTTTTTCCAGTGGAAGGTTTGGAGTCCTATCCAAAAGGTCCTCATATACACTCTTCCTCTGTTTGTTTCTTCAAGTGTGTGTGGGTGCGTGCGTGCGTGCGTGCGTGCGTGCGTGCGTGCGTGCGTGCGTGCATGTATTCTTTAGACGCTGATACATCTTTAATGCAGTCGAGATGTGTTCTACCCTTCTCAGTGCATTTCTCCTGCAGCGTACTGTTTACTCTTCTCTCAACCACACGTACGCTTTGTTGTATGCACGTCACTTAATGTCCTCACACAGGTCTCTGCTGCGTTGCCATCATACTCTCCCTGTCTCTCTCTCTCTCTCTCTCTCTCTTTCTTTCTCTCTCTCGCGCTCTCCCCCTCTGTTTCACTCTCTCTCCACATTTCTTTTTCACTTTCCCAAGCTCTCGGTCCATTCTCGCGCTCTCTCCCTCTGTCTCTCTGTCTCACTCTCTCTCCATATTTCTTTTTTGATCTCCCAAGCTCTCTCTCTCCATTATCTCTCACACCCTCGCTTTCTCCCCCTCCCCTCTCCCCCCCCCCCTCTCTCTCTCTCCCCCTCTACCCTCTCTCCTCCCCCCCCCCCCTCCCCCTCTCCCTGGTTGTGTTCCATCCCTCTGACAATAAGGGTAGCCAACGGTCGCTTGAAACGAGGAATGGTCCCTTATTTGGAAACTAAAAGACGCTGTCCCATATTGAACTGATAAGGGACACACTTCAATGACATACTGTACATCTTAACACATTCATATACATTCAGTATAAAGACGGGTTGTTGACAAAAATAGCAGATCTACAAGCAGACCTACAAGCTCATAGCTCATGGCGCGCTACGAGCTTGTAGGTCTGCTATTTTTGAAAAATCGAAGAACGACCGACATAGAAACATTTTGGAACATTTTCAGAAAACTGTCAGGATTTAGAAGACATTTATAGAATCGTTCCCAGGTCAAAATGGGTTTTAATCACATAAACCCATATAGTCAACTCTAGACTTACTAAGTTGTCTCTGTACTACTTGGACCATCTCTTTTGGCAAAAGACATCAAATCTACAAACCCACTTGGCTACTATGTTTGGCTAATGTTCCTCCCAGAAGAATATGGATGCTGGTGTCAACCTAATAACAAATAATCACACCCGTGTGAAGTGAGGGTGAGGCTCTTATCATTGTACATCATCATGACGTAAAATAGGGATTGTCCCAATACACTTTTTTCGCTTACAATCCTATCCCGATATCTCAATTTCTGTGTCGGCCGATACCGAATACCAGTGTCGTGATCTCATGTTGTGTTTATAGCAGACTCCTCACTTAAATGTGCACTTGCAGTTTGGGCAACTCCAAAGCAAACTCCACATGTCCCAACATTTTATTTACCTGCCATAGTGTCGACCCTATACCCCTGTGTCGGAACGGTGGTTAGACTGGCATATTCACCGATACCGATATGACAAATAAGGGCCGATACGTCTCTAACGTAAAATAGACAGTATGCCTATTGGATCAGACACTATGATGTAAAATTCTCCATTCATTGTCAATGGGAATTTAATGTTTGTTCATAAGACAAAGTTTGTGGACGGTAACCAAAAGCTGGACGTAGGAGGGGATAGCGTCCCTCAAAAACTTTGAGAGAGATTATATTGTTTCTGGGTGTTCCTTATTTTTCTTAGAAATAAAAGGACGCCAGGCCGGGTGTCCCTTTTTCACTGTGCGCGTCTCACCATCAGGGCCGTGCACACATAGACATCAAAGGGGGCTTCAGCCCCTGCCCTTTTACCCGTCTGTAAAACAACTGCCCTTTCCAGACCACAAATGCAGCATTTACTACATGGTTAAAGAAATGCAAAATGCCACACCTTTCCATGCCATGCCGGAAGGCAGCATTCTGAGAAGTGCTTTTTTCCCGAAGTCTCCTGAACTTGGAACGCAGAATTTTGCGTTTTACAAATTTGTTTAGTTACAGCACATCTCGTTACATCTCGTTACACCACATCTCCACTAGCTAAAGAGTGCTGGGTTGCGACCCGAAAATAGCTGATCTACAAGCTCTCAACGCGTCGCGTTGCGACGCGTTGAGAGCTTGTACGGATGGCTGCAATTCTAAACTGGCCCCCGTAAAATCTGAATCCCCTCCACCGCCTCCCCCCCTTTTTTCCCCTCACTGTATATGTTTATTTTACCTCCATTATGATGAATTCCTGTTCTGTTCTTTGTCTATATAGAAGTGTCTATTTGTACGTCTCTAAATGTTTTGATGAATTGAACATGGTCGTCCACTCACAGTTAACAGCCTTTGTATTGAGTTTGTGCTTGAAGTGTACTGTAATTCTGCAAACTGTTAATAAATATTTCAATCAATCAATCAAAAGTAGATCTGCTATGTTTGTCCAAAAGTGCCCTCTTACGGGATTTCAGCCCCCGCCTCTGTAACATGCACTCTCTGCACGTCCCTGTCACCACCATCCACAGCTGACGACGGTGTGCGACAAACAAACCCACCACAGGCCTTAACCCATTTTGGGGCGGGAACCCCTTTTGGTGTTAGCATTATGTTATGCTTTAGCTATTGAAAAATAGCAGATCTACAAGCTCATAGCGCGCCACCGAGTGGCGCGCTACGAGCTTGTAGGTCTGCTATTTTTGAAAAATCAAAGAACAACTGACATAGAAACATAGCTTTTTCAGAAAACTGTCAGGATGTAGAAGACATTTTTAGAATCTGATCTCAGGTCAAAATTGGTTAAAAAAAAAGACAAGTCTTGGCAATATCCGTTTCACTGTGCCTATGTGTGATGCTGATACGGGGCTGTTTACACTCGGGCGCTCTCGTCAACAAACAGTCGCTCCATGTTGAAGTCACAAAACTCTCCTCTCTCCAGAAAAAAAGAAAAACCCTCCCGCGCGTATTTATTATTCATCTCAGGAAAATTTGCATATACAGTCGAATATAAACCTCTGAGGGGGCATAATCATTTTGTTCCCTGTTCTCGAACAGAGAGCTGTTCTGCGGAGTAATCATTCCCTTTCGCTTTGAGAACAGTCAAAAAAGGAGAGAGAAAAAAAAGAACGAAAGAAAGAAAGAAAAGAAAAACATTCCGTCTTTGAGTCACACAGAAATGAAAAGCAGGCCAATTTGCACATGCGGGATTAATGTGGAAAACTGTGGTCTCTGTGTGTGTGTGTGTGTGTGTGTGTGTGTGTGTGTGTGTGTGTGTGTGTGTGTGTGTGTGTGTGTGTGTGTGTGTGTGTGTGTGTGTGTGTGTGTGTGTGTCGGAGTCAAGATGTTTCCCCACTTTCTGTATTTCACTGGCATCTCCATTCTTTATTCTTCTTGTCAAACCTTTATGGTGGAGTTGACATTCAAACCTATACCGCTGGTCCTGTCGCCTGCTGCTTCTAATGTGCTTGAGGCTTCAGTCTAGTGGGTTGTCAACCGTTCTCATGTCAAGGGCCGTTATGTATTCAGCATTTGAGCCATGGACCACCGTTTGATGAGATTTAGACCTCTCAGACCCAAAACCAAGACAATTCCTTGCTTTGCTGCTGCTGTGGAATACCAACAAAGTCACCCTTTTACCGACTCGCGCCGGGTGTACAGCCGGCGGAACTGCTCAGCCTGGTATTCCTAAAGTAACCCAAGTAAATTATGCTTAAACGGTTAAACCTAAACCAAGTTATTTCTAACCTTAACCTCAGTAAAAAACGGTGCCAAAACCTAACTGTATTCCCTGCAGTAAAACTGTGCCTAACCCTAAACTTATTCCTAATCTTATTCTCGGTGAAACAAAGTAAAGAATAGAAGAACCGCCGCACCGAGCGGTCGGCGTGAGGTCGGCGGGGAAAAAAAACGAGGGCGAGATGGATTATGGGCAACGGTATTACCCTGCTGTGCTGTACTATTGACTAGGAGTAGTCAAATGAGTTGCTTCTGATAATTAATAGTTGAGTCAAAATATCTACAAGGGTCGACTTTGTATGACCAATTCTCCATTTAGCCGAGGACCACCTGGAACCCCCCTCATGGACCACTGGTGGTCCCTGGACCACCGGTTGAGAACCATGCACTGCCTTAGTCCTTTGGCATGTGCTGCTGCTATAGTGTTGTAGTCAAGTCCACCTAAAGCGAATCCCAGTCAAGTCCAAGTCCAAGTCCGAGGGGGGAGCGAGTCTGAGTCAAAATCGAGTTTGGGAGGGGGTTGAGTCCGAGTCGAGACCGACAGAAGGCGAGACCACATTATTATTAGATTATTAATAATAATAATAATAATAATAATACAAACAATTGCGAGAGGAGGCAGGCCGTCAGCTGTGCTCCTTTACTTAACCTTTACTTAACAAGATAAGCCCCAGACAGCTCTCTTATGACGTTAATGTCAATGGGCTCCTCATAATATTTGTTTTTATTGCATTGTAGTGCCACCACGTGACTAGAGTGGACTCGATGGGGGAAGGGTCCCGAGTCCCTTGGTCCGAGACCGAGTCAAGGGGCGAGACGGAGACTCAGGTACTACAACACTATAGCTGCTGCTATACAGTCGGGTGTAAGGATAAGGGTTCGCAAACTTTTTTAGGCCGTGACCCCACACACACACACACACACACACACACACACACACACACACACACACACACACACACACACACACACACACACACACACACACACACACACACACACACACACACACACACACACACACACACACACACACACACACACACACACACACACACACAATCCAAACCACTGATAAACTGTGTCCTCATGTGCCTTTTGTGAAACCGTGTGAAAGGGAACACACACACCCCCAAACTATAGTGCCATTTCCTAAACAACACAATATGTAAAACCATGATGTTTTAGTAATATTTGTCCTGCTGGCCTACATCCGGAGTCCGGACTGACAACCTGGTAAAATACATCACTGATTGAGGCTTCAAACGTTTGTTTTTATGAGAGCATCAGGGTTTTATATGGAAGATGCTTCAGAACACATGGCTAGTTTGACCACTTTACATGCTCTAATCTTAACACTTTTCATGACACTTTTGTATGACGTGTATACACATCCTGGGAATCAAAACCACAGGGTGCCTTGGACGTGTATAGGCGCCCTAACCGTCCATAGGTCATTTTTATTGATAATAATAAAAACTTTTTTTTTGTCTTTCCTTCTGCAGCGTACTCCGCATGTGCACTCATGGCTGAGGGAAGTAGGGGTGCACCCCCTCCCCCAGGCACAGACCCCCCTCCCCCAGGCACAGACACCCCCCCCCCCCCCCCCCCTCGGACAGGAGGGGGAAAATAATAATAATTTTAATCAAAACAGATTTATTTTACTAGGCCTAATAAATATGCTGCATCACAGTATCGGCGCCTTATCCTGATTAATTGCCTGTGTCATTAAAGGCGGGGCTTTGCAGAGTAAACTCTGCCATATCTGCTGTGGCACTATATGTAGCG
>NC_136805.1:40123714-40143714 GCF_951216825.1 Electrona antarctica
TGGGTCACGGACACATTTGCATGGGTCCCTTCATTTTCTTTTGTTTCCTACATGTTCAACAAACAAACAAAAACATTCCCCCAAAAACCCTTTTTTTTTTTTTTTTATTCAAAACAAATTCAATTATTTTTTTCCAGTAATTTCATGAAGATATATAAAAGAGAAATCTAAGAAATTCCATAAATTAGAAAACAAATGTCTAAGAAAATAGTGAAAATAGTGAAAATAGTGAAAATGTGAAAATAGCCGATCTACAAGCTCACAACGCGGCACACGTTTCCTTTATTTTTGAAGAAAGAAATACAAGTAAAAGTAGTAAAGTACAAAAGTATTGATAACAAAATGAATAGAAAAAAAATAGTAGGCCTACTCATTGTGCACAAAATGCACAAAAAAGAATCTTTCTAAAATAGCCGATCTACAAACTCACAATGCATTGACGCAATGTGAACTTGTAGCTCTGCCTTTCTTAAATGTCCAAAATATAATTATATAGGGCTGTATATAGGTGTGTTTTGTAATAGGCCTACTAAACAAAATCTACAATGTAACTAATCTTATCTAACAATTGTAGAGGAGTAAACAATGTTCAGTCTGTCTGTCTCTCTGCTGTCTCTGTCTCTGTCTGTGTGTGTGTCTCTCTCTCTCTCTCTCTCTCTCTCTCTCTCTCTCTCTCTCTCTCTCTCTCTCTCTCTCTCTCTCTCTCTCTCTCTCTCTCTCTCTCTCTCTCTCTCTCTGTGTGTCTGTGTGTCTCTCTGTCTCTCTGTCTCTGTCTCTGTCTCTCTCTCTCTCTCTCTCTCTCTCTCTCTCTCTCTCTCTCTCTCTCTCTCTCTCTCTCTCTCTCTCTCTCTCTCTCTCTCTCTCTCTCTCTCTCTCTCTCTCTCTCTCTCTAGGCTCAGAGGTAAATAAAGGAGCTGGAAAACATTCAGACATTAATCAGCCTGTCTCCAGACGTCAATGACATCACAGACCTCGCAGGACAAACACGTACACCTAGTGCGTACATTACACGCACACACATGCACGCGCCCACGTGCACATGCATGATTGCACGTACACACACACACACACACACACACACACACACACACACACACACACACACACACACACACACACACACACACACACACACACACACACACACACGGATCATTTGGGCCTCCCCGGGCATTTCTGCTGCGGCAGTATAAACAGTTAATCAGTCTGCAGTGAGACATTAATTGGCAAAGCTTCACGTGTGCAGTGGAAAGTAACTAAGTAAATGTAATAGAGGCCCAGGGACGTGCAGAGACTGTTAAGAGGGGCAGAGGCTGAAATCTCCTAAGAGGGTTTATACTTTTGGACAAAAATAGCGAAAATAGAAGGTCCTGGGTTCGATTCCCGCTGGGGACGCTGTGGGCACTGGGGGCGTGTTCCCTCCTCCGCGTCATCAGTGTATGCCCATACCCGAGGCGGGGTTGTCGAAAGGGCCTTTCTGTGTGGAGTTTGCATGTTCTCCCCGTGTCCCCTAGGGTAGGTAGGTACCCTCACAAAAACATGCCGTAGTCCTGGTCTCTAAACTACCTCCCCCTGGCCAGCCTGATGGAGGGGAAAGGAACTGGTCGGAATAACGTGTTCCTTCCACTCGCTACGTCCGGCCGGGGAAACTCTCCCCTGTCAGGTGAAAAGAAGCAGCTTGGACTCCTCATGCATAGAAGGAAGCATGAGGTCAGTCCGCTGCCCCTCCAGGTTGGCAGAGGAAGTGAAAAAATGGGTTACAAAATTGTGGGATAAAACATAAAAAAAAAAGAATAGCGAAAATAGCTGATCTACAAGTTCACAACGGCGCAACCCAGCACTCTTTATCTACTGGAGATGCGGTGTATACGTCATGGATTTAGAAACAAATTAGTTCAACGCAAAATGCTGCGTTCAAGTTCAGGAGCATTCGGAGAGATACAGCAATTCTCTTGAATGCTGCCTTCCGGTATGGCATGGAATGGAAAGAAGTGGCATTAATGTGCAATTATTTCACCATAGTAAATGCTGCATTCATGGTCTGGAAAGGGCAGTTGTTTTACAGATGGGTAAAAGGGCAGGGGCTGAATCCCCCTTTGATGTCTATGTGTGCATGTCCCTGAATAGGCCTATACTCATAAGCCGTGGTACTTGTGAGCACAATTCTGCTGTACTTTTACTTTACTGAGTATTTCCAGTTTTCGATACTTTGTACTTCTACCCTATGCCATCTCAGTATTTTGTTTCCCTTTTTACTCCACTACAATTATTTGGAAACTTTTATTTATTTTGCAGATTTTGATTATTATTATTAACAAAAAAATAACCACGTATTCCCTGTATACTTATGGCTGTTCAAAATAGATGATCTACAAAATCGGAGTGCTTTTACTTTGGTATTTTTAGTATTTTTTGATGCCAATACTTTTGCACTTTAACTCAATAAAATGTTTGAATACTAGGACTACAGTACACTACTTCTTCCATCTCTGCACATCTGTGTGTGCCCCTGAGAGACAGGTTTGTGTGTACATGCACAGTTGCACGCATGCACCCATGCACACGCACACACACACACACACACACACACACACACACACACACACACACACACACACACACACACACACACACACATGCAGTGTGTGCATGTACGTATGTACAGTACACGATGATGCATGTGTGTGTGTACTCAAGGTTACATAAACACACAGGTACACTGTATACACACACACACACACACACACACACACACACACACACACACATGCAGTGTGTGCATGTACGTATGTACAGTACACGATGATGCATGTGTGTGTGTACTCAAGGTTACATAAACACACAGGTACACTGTATACACACACACACACACACACACACACACACACACACACGGGCACACACACGGGCACGCACACACACACGCACACACCTTGCTGCGTGCCAAAGCGGAGCTGGCTAGTTATACGAGGGAACACAAACAGAGGTGACCTCATCCCGGTGACCTAATAAGCTGTCGTAAGGAAAATAAGTGGTCGAGCCAGCAGGAATGACAAGTCGTTCTTGGCGGGGTGGCCATGGCCATGCCGCGCGGTCCCACTTCCCCGCGTTAATCTGTCGCTGGCGACCGACCATGCAGCCGCGAAAACGCAGCCTCTTGAAGGCCTCCTTTGTGCTTGTCGCCGTGCTAATGCCACACCGAGGCCCCTATACCATAACGCAGCCACTTGAAGGCCTCCTTTGTGCTTGTCGCCGTGCTAATGCCACACCGAGGCCCTATACCTGCTGCTGTGGTGGAGAGCTGTGTTGTTTTTGGCAGCAATTTTTTCACATAGTCTCTTGAATGGTGTTCATTTAGTTTTAGTCACATTTTAGTCACCTGGAATGTTTTAGTGTCTATAGTCTAGTTTTAGTCGACTGAATGTCGTATAGTCACAACATGTATTTTGGCGGGCCTTGATGCCGTCGTAATGGCTGATTTTATACTCGCTCAAAATAGCAGAACTACAAGCTCACAACGCGTCGCGTTCTCAGACCCAAAAGTTTGAATGTGTTGTTGTCGTCGTTGGATATGATTTTGTCCACAATAAGAGACAACAGGCAAACATCGATCAAAAGAGCAATACTTCTATATTATGTAATTGTAATAACTCTTGAGAGCGTAAAATGAAACCAAACAGACCCGTAAGGGTCCGTTTGGTTTCAACTGCCTATCCTACTCCATGCTAACCTGACTCCGCCAGATGGGGCAGCAGAGAGTACACTGGGTTCCCCCTCCTGCTCCCATCTGGGAACTCTCAGGCAGACTTGATGCCCGGCCACAAAACGGCCTGGCCAATCAGCAGCAGCTAGAGGCGGAATAGCTGCTGCTGATTGGCCAGGCCGTTTTGTGGCCGGGCATCAAGTCTGCCTGAGAGTCATCTCTGAGAGTCAGAAAAAGCGTTGCACGATATCCCTAATGATGGATATATATAGATCTGTGGTTTTCAACCCGTTTCATATCAAGGACCATTGGCATTTGAGCCACGGACGGACCACCATTTGATGAGATATAGCCTCTCAGACTCAAAACTTGCTGTTGGTATACCATAGGAGAGACAACAGGCATGAACATAGGTCAAAATGACAATTATTCCGCATTCTCTATAATTGTGTAGACTTATAACGCTGATGTTTAACAATAATGTAACTCTTGAGAGCGTAAAATGAAACCAAATGGACCCGTATACGGGTCCATTTGGTTTCATTTTACGCTCTCAAGAGTTAAAGATCTATAAGGGTTCACTTGGTTACACCTACTCTCCATCATTTGGGGACCACCTGGAACCCCCTCAAGGACCACTGGTTGAAAACCATGCACTGAAACTGGTCGGAATAACGTGTTCCTTCCGCTCGCTACGTCTGGCCCGGGGAAACTCTCCCCTGTCAGGTGAAAAGAAGCCGCTTGGACTCCTCATGCATGCAAGGAAGCATGAGGTCAGTCCGCTGCCCCCGCCCAGGTTGGCAGAGGAAGTGTAGCGCCCAGGATTACATTAGATAATTGACACTGGGTGAAAAAATGGGTTGCAAAATCGTGGGATAAAAATGATTATTAAAAAAGAAAACCATGCACTGATATAGATCATTAGGGAACATATATTTATCCCTGATGATGGATAGATCATTGGACCAGCTCAGCTGCTTTATACAGTGGCTGCTGTGTGACACATGGTGACACATTAGTCACCATTGGCAGTTCAATCTGACAATCTGTTGATTGTTTTATATGCAACCGACCAACATTCTACGGTGGCGTACGTACACATACTAGGCGTTGCAGGCAGGCGCACGCACGCACGCACGCACGCACGCACGCACGCACGCACGCACGCACGCACGCACGCATGCACGGCGCACGCACGGCGCACGCACACACACGCACACACGCACACGCACACGCACACGCACACCATGGAGAAGGGGAAAAAAAGCCCAGGTGAAGGTAATAAGTTGGCTCCTATCAAACTTCCTTCCCTTCGCCCCGCATAAATCACCCCCTCTCCCCTTCTCTCTCATAACCGTTCCATTACCCAGAGCATCAATCTTCCCAGATATACAGCCACTCAGCTAGCTATAGCGAGCGCCTATTATAGCATATACTGTACATCATTACCTCTGGAAGGATGGGAGATCCTAGTTGAGCATGAAGTGCAGTGTCTCTGTTCTCGGGAATGAGTGTGCGTGTGTGTGTGTGTGTGCGTGTGTACAGTAGGTGGGTGTGCTTGTGACAGTATATAAGCCGAATGAATGGGTATATTTCAAACAAAACTACAGGTCAATACAAAAACTTACTTGAGGATATAGATCAAGAAAAAGCACAAAGACTTGTTTATATAAGGGTCCTCCATATTATCTACTGTAGGGCCTATTTGTGCACGTGAGCGCATGTGCACGTGGGTGCTCATGCGTGTCTTTATTATTGTGTACATAAGTGTCCTGTGTGTGTGTGTGTGTGTGTGTGTGTGTGTGTGTGTGTGTGTGTGTGTGTGTGTGTGTGTGTGTGTGTGTGTGTGTGCGTGCACCGTGTTCGTGTAATGTGATGACCCATCCCATGGGGGTGTGTGTGGGGTTTGTTTGGTTGGATACTAATTGTTGTTCTCTGTCCCTGTGTAGGAGGAGAGTGCCAGCCTGCTGAGGTGTGTCTTGGGGATTGACACACCTGGTCCCAATTATCCCCTTGGGTATAAAAGCAGGCTGGCTGAGGCCATTCTCTCTCTCTCCCCTGCACAGGTCACACTGCTTGTTTGGTTATGTTTGTTTGAAGTAGTTTCAGTTCAGTTGCTTTCTGCACTCGCACATACAGTCCATGTTCACACAGCCATACACACGTTACACTACTGATATCACTGACCATTCACACCTCATACATATTTGCACCGTTCATGCTTTTTTTAGTTATAAATAAAATAATGTTAAGTTTAGTCCTGTGTGTCGTCTCCCTTTTTGTCATGATGTGAGCCAATCATGACAGTAAGAATATGGGAATTCCCAAGTAAAGATTTGGGTTGGGTGAAGATACCCTGACCGCTCCAAGCATTCAATAAGAGGCTGTTAGAGCCTGAGGCTACAATTATTATGTTTATAGTTTGAAAATATGGAGTCTATAGCTTTTGTGATGTTACATTGTGAAGATTTCAACACACAGATCTCAGAGATCGTAGATCTCATGCACAAATCCAGACGTGTTGTGTGTGGTTTCACACGAGAAGATATAAGATGACGCACTGTGTTGAAAATGACTGGGGTGAGAGAGAGAGAGAGAGAGAGAGAGAGAGAGAGAGAGACAGACACAGAGAGAGAGAGAGAGAGAGAGAGAGAGAGACAGACACAGAGAGAGAGAGAGAGACAGACAGAGAGAGACAGACACAGAGAGAGAGAGAGACACAGAGAGAGAGAGAGAGAGAGACAGACACAGAGAGAGAGAGAGACAGACAGAGAGAGACAGACACAGAGAGAGAGAGAGACAGACAGACAGACAGACAGAGAGAGACAGACACAGAGAGAGAGAGAGAGAGAGAGAGAGAGAGAGAGAGACAGACACAGAGAGAGAGAGAGACAGACACAGAGAGAGAGAGAGACAGACAGAGAGAGACAGACACAGAGAGAGAGAGAGAGAGAGAGACAGACACAGAGAGAGAGAGAGACAGACACAGAGAGAGAGAGAGACAGACAGAGAGAGACAGACAGACAGACAGAGAGAGGGGGGTCAACTACAACGAGTGTTTCACACAGTGAAATTGTCTGAGCACGCCTTCTGCACATGCAGCTTCAACCAGAAAGACGCTGCCGGTGTCATTCAGCCTTTACCTACAATGGAGAGCTGTACATATGTGGTGGCTACGATAACGATGACCAGGACCTCTTACATGATGACAGGTGGTGAGCGCCCACAGGTATGCAAATGTATGGCTGGCCTCTCTACTTATGCAAATCACCCCTACACCGTTGTTCTCCTCCCGCCGGGCCTGACACGCACACGCGCACGCACACGCACACACGCACACGCACCACCCTGCACCTCACCGGCTCTTCGTTGCATTCTGGACAGTTTGTGTTGAACGTCAGAACCTGGTCTTTACACATGGCATCTATTCTTTTTTTTTGGGGGGGGGGGGCTTTTGGGGCTTTTTGCCGTCATTTATATTAGACAGAATGGGACTCGAACCCGCAAGGCGCCGTCAGGCTGCATTAAGGAGCCTATAGATGCCTGGACCGCCAGCCCGGCCAGCCCGGGCCATCGGCTCCTCTTCCAACTCATCCCCAGAGCTGCAGGTGACAGCGACAGCTTCGTCCTTCTCCACAAAAATGTTCCCGGATGGATCCTTCCTTTGATGATCAACGTGAATTCCTCACCTCTGCCTCTTTCAACTACTTCAATTTCTCGATTAACTCCGCTCAGGCTGGAGCGGTCCAAGCCAAGCGCCATTCGGTCCAGGAGGCCCTTGACGGTTCGACAGGGAAGCCTCTCTGTGCGAATGTTCGTTTTAGGGTCATTTGAATCCTGAAAAGTAACAGTTTTGGACAGGTTTCCACCCGACAGAGACGCGTTCTGTACCAGGAAGCACAGCTGCAAAGGTTGCTGATGAAGAACAGCTGCACACATCGGCGTCGTTAAGGCGTGCATGGCAACAGTTTGTGTTGTGTGTGATTCTACGCTGGAAGATATAAGATGATGCGCTATGTTGAAAAGGACAGTAGATGTGGACAGACCGTGGCAGACAGGGGGTCAAGACAGACAGACAGACAGACAGACAGACAGACAGACAGACAGACAGACAGACAGACAGACAGACAGACAGACAGACAGACAGACAGACAGACAGACAGACAGACAGGGAAATGTTACATTGGACCGCTTCCAAAGCAGATGGACCAAAGCGATCCTATCCTGCCGCTGCAGCAGTGAAGAACGAACTCTATCACTTTGGAGGCTACTATTATGGAGTGACCACCGACAACAACAACAACAAGGCTCAGATGGACATCCATGTCTTCAACACAGTGTCTTTATGCTGGAAGGAGTTACCTCCAGTGAGTCCTGGAGGAGAATACGGAGGTCACCTTGAGGTCCCCTCCAGGCGCCACGGCCACACGGCCGTTCTGGTAGAAGATCCACATGATCCTCCCCAGATCTACGTCTGGGGAGGATCATGTGGAGGGCAGTACTACAACGTGCTTCATGCATTTGACGTGGACGCCCACCGTTGGTTCAACCCCAGCGTGGTCTCCGGGACGGTCCCAGAGGGGAGGTGCTACCACTCGGCCTGTGTCTTGGGGAAGGTCATGTTTATATATGGAGGATACAACTGGACCGGGATGGCCGGAAGAACTCTTGGCTGCAGTAATGACATGTACAAGTTGGACGCCGGCACGATGGTCTGGTCTTTAATTAACGCCAGAGGGACTCAACCTAGTCCTTCACACTGTCACTCTGCCACCGTCATCGGGACAAACATGTTTGTGTTTGGGGGCTTGGGGTACGAGGGGGCCTACAACACCATCAGTGTGTTTGACACAGAGACCAATGTCTGGCTGAACACACCTTCTGCACAGCTTCAACCAGTAATATGTGGGGATAATTCAGCCTTTGCCCACAATGGAGAGCTGTACATATTTGGTGGCTATAACTGGGGGTCCGTGTGGAAATTCAGTCCAGAGACCTTCTCCTGGAAGAAAGTTCAGCCCAAAGGGAAAGGCCCTTCATGTGCGGGTGGTATGTGCTGTTGCATGGTGGGAGATCGGATCATCCTCTTTGGAGGATACGAACGAGGGAACACACCCGTTGACGACCTGTTCGTCTTAGACTTGAGTCCTACTCTTAAGACGTTATGTAAGCTAGTGGTTATTCAGTACGATCTGGATCAGTCGGAACTCCCACACAACATCAGGTGGGAACTAGTAGCCATGACAACCAACAACAGGGGAAATACATTACAAGATTAAATCAAAAAGTAAACCAAAGACCCCAAAAAAGAAAAAAATTATAAATAAATAAAAATAAAATATGAAAAGAAAAATCACACCTGTGTGAAGTGAGGGGCGCTAATATATTAAAGTCTAACTAATGTTGCTATGATTAGGTGATGTAATGGTGATGTAAAACAAACGGTGTCAAAAAAACCCAAATACAAATAAATTCTCTTTATTGTTAATGGCATTTAATGTTTGTGTTAGGGACAAGATGACGTAACTTTTCCCTTCATTGTCAATGGCGTTTTAAAAACAAACATTGAACTGAAAACAAACATTAAACCTGTATATAAAAACGTGTGTCTTGGCAGTAATTAATTACTACCAAATCCATCCACAATAGTACATACAAACAATAAACACGATAATGAAATGACTATTGCTATCGCACTTTATTTAAATAAATACAAAATGTTGCAATGTGATGCATTCTGTATCCAAAGATACAGAATGACAGGAGATGCAGTCAAATATGGCCCCGTCACCTTTGTAAAATAAAATCACACCCGTGTGAACTGAGTGGTGCAAGGTCTTATATAGCCTGATCAGCTGTGGTCTGACGTAATGTCAGTGACCATAGTAACCATGCTCATTTTTTTGGGGCCCACATACACACACGTACAGGTACACGGGTACAGACAAAGCTGGTTGTTGGAGTGGTTTGCACCACTCAAAAATAAAAAATCACACCCGTGTGAACTGAGTGGTGCAAGGTCTTATATAGCCTGATCAGCTGTGGTCTGACGTAATGTCAGTGACTATAGCAACCATGCTCACCCGTACAGGCACAAACACACACGGGTACTAACAAAGCCAGTTGTTGGAGTGGTTTGCACCACTCAAAAATAAATAAATAAATAAAAGGTTTTAGTAGAATGCAGAAGGTGCACCCCATGACTCAATAACTATCTTAGTGGAGAAACTCTTGTTGGTGGAAAAAAAAGTACTCAATTGTTTTACTTGAGTAGAAGTATCAATACTCGCTTCTCTGCCTTTTGGCTGAGATCAATCTGTTCCAATCAGTTTAATATCTGATATGGCCCCTATATCATTGGTTCCCAAAGTGGGGTCCAGGGACCCCTATAGGGGTCATTGAGAGAGTTCCAGGGGGTCCCCAGCTAAATGATAGTTTAAAACCAAATGGACCCTTATGGGTCTGTAACTCAGAGAGTGTACAAATGGACACTTTTGTACACTCTGAGTTCAATTAACATATATTCTACAATATAAAGTGGGTCTCAAAGATAGAAATGCCATTAAATGGGCGTCCGTAGCCTAATGCATGTCAAACTGGGGATCCTTGAAATGAAACGGGTTGAGAATCACTGCTATAGAGCCGTAAAAAAAATCTTCTCTTATGGGGGTCTGCGGGCTAATTAGTTTTGGTTTGGTTTAATCCAACTCTGGGCGGAACGGCCAGGTCCTCATAAGGGGTTCTTTTCATGCTGTTCAGAAGACTGAGGGGGCCCCCGATGCATGGGGGCCGAAGGGGGGGGGGACGGACGGGGACACAGGCACAACCAAGTCTCTCACCCTCCCAAAACACCCACCACATGCACCCCTTTTCCCCCCTGGACCCAAATCATCCTCCTTTTCCGCCGCTTTGTCAAGCTTTTCCACTTTGATTTCATGTTCGCCCATCTCGTGGCTCTCTGAGAAGGAGACATTCCACCCAGCACCCCCAAAAACCTTCCAACATCGTACTCAGAACACACACACACACATTGTATGCACACAAAAACACACAATGCACGCACACACCATCGTACACCCTCGCATACATCGTGTACACGCACTTACATACGTGCACACTACACACCTCTCGTTTTCTAAGCCCCTATAGCTTAACCAATCGGCTCGATTTAAAGAAGACAGAAGCTTGTGCCAGTTCAGCGGGGGATACAAAGGGCTTATTCTGTTCCCCGTACGTGTTTCCAGGGGCGTTCGGGCCGGGGGGGCTTTGTTCTCCGGGGAGAGCTCTGGAACGGGTTGGAGTCTCAGGGGGTCCGTCGGTTTGTTTGTTGACCCCGACCGTCACTGTTGTTTGCACCCATGATCACTGCAGTTACCTTTCGGTGGACACCGGACTATGTGGTTTACAATTTATAGGCTCTTAATCCAGAGCAATTTACAGTAAGCAGGAACAATAGAAACAGTCATCAAGGCTCATAAGTACGCTAAGAACCTAACATCCGTCTAAACGTAGAATAGTTGTACACTAGTAACTATAAGCATACACTATAGAAATTAGAATGCTATGTCTACGTGAAAATGCAATCTCAATTTTAGCCTTTGCAAAGCCTGTAAGGTCGTCGAGGCTAGTGCAAGTGCTACAGCCAGGCTAAGATGACGTCTGAAGAGGTGAGTTTTCAGACTACAGGCTTGAACCCGACACATTTTGCCCCTTAAATCTCATGTACAATGCACTGATATTCTTTTGCACCCTAATAGTCTAATATCATGTAGCCTACACAGCAGGGGTGTTCAGTGTTTCAAATTGTATATATTGGTACAATGCCCTTGCTACAGGTACAATGGGCATTGCATAACCAAGTGGAGGCATGAATTCACAACTTGCATTGTTCCTGACTTGCATCGTTGATCCAATCAATATGCCCATTTATGGGCACATGTGGAGATCCGTTTGTCCACTATACCTCCGATCCGACTGATATGTTCATATGGACATATAGGCTACTAACCAGAATGACATAAAAGGTACACAGGGATCTCTCATATATGGGCATAAAAGGCACACAGAACAGTACAACAGGTACTCTGACATGAACGGGTACAACAGGTATTATGAAACCAGGAGGGCCACACAATAACAATTTGCATATATTGTTCACGGCTTGCAATTGAGACTAAAATGTCGAGGTTCTCTCTGGGAGAAACAAGGATGGATAGGATCAGATGTTTTGGAGATAAAGCCAGAGAGGCCAGACTGGGGATGGTTTGGACAACGTACAGGGGAGGGATAGTGAGTATATCGGTAGAAGGATGTTGAGGTTGGAACTGCCAGGCAGGAGGGCTATAGAGGAAGACCAAAGAGAAGATTTATGGATGGTCTGGAAACCAGTGTTAAACTGACATCCAATCTGAGGTCATTTAAACAGAAGATTTAAACTATGGCTACTGGAAAAGGTTCCCCTGGGTGATCTTAGGGAAGGATAGCGACGTACATGTTGTGTTGTGTATGTAATGTATATGTACTGTTATGTGTATGTATTGTGATGTATTTTAACACATTGCTTGCCAGGTATTAGTACCACAGACGAAAAAGTCCAAATTTCATTCTGACCCCTCCACGAAAAGGCCTCGTAGTCCTGAACCCTTATCTATCATTTATACATTATGGATCAATAGTGTGGACTTAGACTGTTTTTCGTCTGTGGCATACACAAACACATCTCTCTTGTTTTTTTTTGTGAGTGTGAATAGTCCTCTACATTTTTTGCCCAAAGTATGCGAGATATTGGATGTAGGCTATATATATATAAATGTACATTCTCAGTCCTAAACTGAAAAAGCAATAAAAATCCCGTCCACTTTCTGGAACAAACAATGAGCCCGGCCAGAGCAGTCTTCCACATGATAAGACGTCTGGCGCTCTCTCTCTCTCTCTCTGTACCCCTCCAGACATTGAGCCCTCAGTGAGGGGCTCCTTGGGTATGGACCCCCCCTCCAGGGAGCCCCCGGAGCTGTGGGTGTTAGTGTTGCCACTGCATGGTGGGGGTCTTTTATAGACTCCCCGCGGAGAGCATCTCCTCGCAACAGACAATGGGGGGTATTTATCCGCCGGGTGACCGCGCTGACCTCCCTAAACTCGCTCGCTCCTCTCTCTCTCTCTCTCAGCACCGGGCAACGCATGCACCGGCGGCTCCTTTATTCAGCCCCGGCCCGGCCTTTTCAGAGGATATATATATAGGGGCCCCCACAAAGCACCGTCCGGGGCCCATGCATGGGCAGGGGGCCCCGCGCGCTGACACATTACTCACTCACGCACGCACGCACGCACGCACGCACGCACGCACGCACGCACGCACGCACGCACGCACGCACGCACGCACGCACAAAACATGCAGACGTAAGCAAGTTGTAAATGCACCGTGTGAAATGGGAATTGCTGTGCTGGGATTTTTGTATTTCTTTTCAGTTTGTCTATAAGGTGACAGTGCTATGACTATGAGTGCGGTGTGACCCAAATGCACAACAAGGAGTGGCAAAGCAGAGTTAAAGCCCACCCGGGCGGATCTTTAGTCACAAAAATGATGGGGAGCGAGACGTAACCGACATACTTGATTAGAACCCTTGGTGTGGTTGTTATGTGCAATGATGTCTTCCCTTTGTATTTAGGGTTTCTTCCTGGAGGCTGAAACCCTGACAGTCAAATGTCAATGAAAAAATAAAAAAAACAGTGATATAGTGACATCACAATATCATCCCCTCCCCTAACCCATCCCCCTTTATCATACAACAACAGCTGTGGGTGCGGCTTCAGTTCAGGTGGATCACCACCCATTCAAGGTCAAGGTCAAGGTAAACTTTATTGTCCACGAGGGCAATTTGTCTTGGGCTTTCACCTGCAGTACAGCCACACATAAAAAATCAATGACAAAACAAAATACATTACAGAGGAAGACACAACATTACACAATTGCACACATGATGTGGATAATCTAGCCTCACACAGTTACTGCTGTTTCAGAGCCTCGTTCAACATCTTAGTTGATGCTGGTACAAACATTTTTTTTAATCTGATGTACTTCCACTTTGGTTCTCCCAGAGGGCAGAAGTACAAACTCGCCATTTAAAACATGGGTAACATCACTGACGATTCTTTAGCTTGTTTTAATGTAGCCTGCTCATAAATAGACTGTAGAGAGGGGAGTTGTTTTACCGGGTAAAATCATCATAGGGGTAAAATTTACCCCTATGATCTTCCCTGCAGTCTGCACCAATCTGAACAATTTGGACCTCAGTTGCACCATTACCACCCACCGCAGGCAAACCAGGCATACTTAATGAACTGGTGGGCGTGCCCCCATAAAAACGGCATTTTAGCAAATACTGTACACTTTTTTCCTCCTTGTATAATAATAATACCAAATGATCATGTTTTAGGGTCGAAAGAAATCACGGCACCCCATCTTTAAAGGTATATTCAGTGATTTGACTTAATTCAAATATCACTTATTTTTTCTTTTTTCTGGATAATCCTCCCTACTATAGAGTGTGCTGACCATATAAGGAGTTCCTCCCTGTCCCCAGTGAGCCCCTGGGGTCAAAAAACCCTAGTTTCAGTTTTGGTGGCGGGTGGCAAAGCGTTCATCCAATCAGGATGAGAGGGGCCTTCCTCCAATCATGATCGAGTGGGGGCGGGCCTTGGTGCACATGCTGTTGGCCTGTTGCACTTCCCCCCACTGTAGAGCGTGCATGTGCACATTTTGTTACCGGGGCGGACTGGGTGGTTTTCCAAATAACCCAAATCACTGAATGCTCCTTTAAGCATAATGTAAAGTAATTTATGGCAAGAGTGCCTGACAGAATACATAGCCCTGCATGCAGTCCGCACACTCTGCCTCCAAATCCCTTGCAGAGGGACATTATTGCAGTGGTCGGAATTTGGGATTCGGTTGCGAGTGGGTTGCCAGTTGCAGCTCGTTGCGTTGTGAATCATTGGCTCATCTATACATTTCGCCTACATTTCTACAAAATGGATGTATGGTGTTTTTTAACCGAACATGCATAAAACATATTGATAATTGTTTCCGCCAGGCCAAAGCCGTGGCCGGGACTATGTCTTGCCGCCTGTCCGTCAGCCCGTGTGTGTGTGTGTCCGTCCATCTGTGAACTGCAGCTAATCTCTGGCACCTTTAGCCTGATCGAAACGCGCACGCACGCACGCACGCACGCACGCACGCACACACGCGCACACGCACACGCACACACACACACACACACACAGGCCTGTTATAGCGCCACCAGAATGCCAATTTTTTAAATATGATTTTTGTCCAAACATCATGCAAAGGAGGGAAAAATCTGACGTTTTCTATTTCCGGACTACTCATTCGTGTGTCCTTTTCTCATCCTCGGTTCTCTTCCCTTGTAGCCTTGTTCTCTCTCCTTCTCTCCTTTCCTTTTAGCAACCCTCTCCCTCTCCCAGCATCACTTCCTCTCCCCGTGAGCATTGTTGTAATTTTCTTCAACCCTTATTTTTTCCACGCAGCAATTTTAATCCCTCCTCCCATCTCCTGCTCTAACCTCCCATGTGTGAGAGCGGCTTCAACTGGTGTAGGGGTGGGGTGAGCGTGTGAGCGTGTGTGCGCGTGTGCGCGCGTGCGTGCGTGCGTGCGTGCGTGCGTGCGTGCGTGCGTGCGTGCGTGCGTGCGTGCGTGCGTGCGTGCGTGTGCGTGTATACGCGTGTGCGTCTACTTTAGTGAGGGCCGAATGTCCCACTACAGTATACTCCCTGGTCCTCACAAGAGAGATGGTTGTTTTATGGTAAAATAAAAAAATAATATACCGTAGTAACAAATGTGGAGTTTAGATTCAACTCAGCGACTCAGGCTAGGATGAGACATTCAGATGTTTTATAGGTTTGGACAGAGGTGTGCTGGTGTCGCGCACCGCAAAATAATCTATATGCGGCAGCGTTGTGTTGTGACTCTGTTACATGTGGGATTCGAACCCGGGAACCCAGGAACCCGGGTCTCTTCAACATCTTAACTAATGAGCCAAAGCCAATTGCCTGTGGCTCGGGGGAGATATATAGACTTTTGACTATAGGCCATGCATCTGGCTATAAGTCTGCGAGTCACTCTGCTACACTTGAACCTTGTTTATTTCTACACGTTCAATGCCATGCTAACATCCTAACATGTCCTCACAAATGCAGTATAATAATAGGTGTGTGCGTCAGTCCACATGCGGGTCGTGTGTGTTGTGTGTGCGTGTGTTGTGTGCATCCGTGCGTGTGTGTTGTGCCTATACACTCGAGTGCTGATGGCAGTGTGTCTGCGAGTGTGCACTTTCACGCTTATGTTTGCACGGTTGCAGCGAGAGGACAGAGAGACAGTGTGTGTGTGTGACGTGTGTGCGTGTATGTACGCACGCACGCGTGCATGTGCGTGTGCGTGTGTCCCCGCACGCAAGCATGTCTGTGTGCATGCCAAGACGATAGAGCTATGGGAGGGATTTAGCCCTCTCTCTCTCTCTTTCTCTCTCTCTCTCTCTCTCTCCCCCTCTCTCTCCATCTTCGTTTATGTGCGTATCCTTTTGGGAACCCCCGCTGTGAGGAAGAGGCTTCTTTTCATGCCCCCCCCCCCACCCGCCCACCACCACCACCACCCCCTCCTCCTCCTCCCTTTGCATTCCAATGCATCCTATACGCCCTGTAAGAAGAGCCCATTAAATGAGGAGAGAGAGAAAAAAGAGAGGCTCAGTGAAATGAGTGAGTGATAGACGTCCACTCTTTTCTCCCTCTTCTTCGCTCCGATTTAATGGTGTCTTTCACTCTTCAGAAGACAGAGTATCACTATATTTGTGGCACAGACAGATAAGCTCCCACGCACACGCACGCACGCACGCACGCACGCACGCACGCACGCACGCACGCAGGCACGCACGCACGCACCCCTACACAACAAGCTAAGACAGATGGTTCCCAAACTTTTTCGCTGAAGACGCAAACTGAAATCTGGTGTCTCGCTGCCATCATCCAAAATCACAAAAATACACGATGAATTAATCACTCAAGCCCTAATTCACAAAATGGTGAAAATACGCGATTCTATACAAGCTCACGACGAGAGGCATCGTGGCAAATTGCGGGCCATTTTACTAAAGTTTTATTTCACAGCAGGCAGGCCACTATGGCAAGCTTCTTCTGCCATTCTTATAGGTATAGCAGACGCTCTATAATAAGCCACAAGGTCACAGTGAAGTGGTGTGAACATTTGCCCGCCCGCCCGCCAAAAAACAAAACAGTGAGGGACCATGGCAGCCCGGGATGTGCAACATGGGTGTCACACACAGCTGATAGCTGATCTACAAGCTCACAACGAATCACTCTCCAATGCGTCGAGAGCGTATACTCGTACTGTTACAGACACTTTCCGTATTCTTCTTTACCAAGCCTTTCTTCCTCGTTAGTTAGATGAGAAACGTCTGGAGAAATTGGTTTACATTCCACACAGCTTGGGAAGCAAAGGAGTGAACACGAGTGCAGAGGGGACCTTTTCAACGTGACAAAAAAAGTTGCACAATGCTGGACTTTTGTCATTTTCTCTCCCAAACAAGTGAACACAAACAAACAAGTGACACATGCAGGTATCTGTTATGATTCAATAGCGAGACACACAGCAAATACCTCTTTACGTTTTCCCTTTGAACTTATTTGTTTCCCCCGAATCCCTATTTTTATTTATATTCGCAGGAATGTTGGCTGAGGCATAACACATGCAGCGTTTGGGCGGTTGGGGCAGCAGAGCAGAACACAGCGTTCTCTAAACAACATGTGTTAGAACTATAGCTGGCATCTTCCTGGGCGACATCGTGTGACCGCCATCGCTACATTTTAGTAAACAGAAGCACCAGTCTCTCTCTCCACACACATAGTTTGCTTGTTCACCCCTCTGTATATAGGCTGAGTGCACTACTAAACTGCACACTGCAATTCACATGCAGTTGGTGCATGGCCAGTATAACTATAAGCACATTAACTTGAGTCCCGCACTGTTACAGGCAGCGGTGGCCGAACGGTTTGCGGAGCGGTCTTGATACCGGAAGGTCGCCAGTTCGAATTCCCGGACCGGCATGTTCAAATTACCACCGCTGAAGTGCCCTTGAGCAAGGCATTGAACCCCAACCATGAAATGTTCTATGAGCAGGGCGTGGCTGTAAACAAGCATTTCGAGCTTAGTCCACTTACCCTGGGTAAACAAAGAACTTTGCTTTGCTTTGCTATTACATTTTTGCGAGTATAGGCCTATCAATACTTTACTTGAGTATTTGTATTTTGGATACTTGCCTTTTCACTAATACCCTTTGAAGACTAAAGCTGTGTTCAGACCTGAGTATATATATTCGCCGCGGTTCGTACATTTCTAGGAAGAGAAAGTATACAGTACATGTACATTGTATCATGAATGAACCACATATGGCCTATTTCAATTAGAGTAAAAATGTTCACCTTTTAGTTTGTATTTTTATTTTTAAGTAAATATAATGGCGTATATGTATACTGGTGTATACTGCTATAGATTGGGTGACATGTACCTGTCGTAGAGTTGTCGAGTCATGGTGAAGCTAGCCTGGGGTCCACCTATGCTTTCTATGGCATAGACAGAATCTAGACGCAGCTGCGTGACATGAGACTAATTGATTAGAGCGAGAGAGAGGATTGTGTGTACATGTGTACGTGTGTGCGTCAATTTAACAAAGGTGCAGACGATCAGAGATCAGCAGAGAGTGATCGACGTTTGCGCTACTGTATGCCGTATTGAAGTGGACTCGGACCCAGACTTTTTTTTCCTCCCTGGAAATAAAAACGTCTGGGTTTCCGAGGCTATAGTGAAGCAGACTGTCGTTCAAGTGTTGTTGGTGGGGATCTGGTATGGGCTTCCACCATTACTACTGGCTTAGATCTAGAAATGAGAGAGCAATACCATTTGAGTAAAGGAAAAATACTAATGTTATTACTTATTATGTAGTCTTCTGAGAGAGCCAACTGAGCATTCTTTTAGTCTAATAGACTAATGTACGTCTAAATGGGTTAAAAATTTACGTTTTTTGCGGTCTAGGCTTAGATTAGATGGTATATATAGACGGTCTATATATAGACCGTCTATATATAATCAACGTCTTTAGGCTAAGCTTAGACCGCTAAAAAACGTTCGGTTGTAGACCAATTATAATTATAATTATAATATTATACCCATTTTTAGACGGACGTCGAATAGACGACAATTGCTCAGTGCGACGGCACGTATTTAGGTGTTTCAAAATATATATTTCTCTACATCAAATCACTCTTTTATTTCTATAGCACATACTGTACAGTTACAGCAGTCCAAAGCTGACCAAAGTGCTGAACATGGTCAAAAGCAAAAGCAGTTGTTACCGTGTATGTATGCTGCTCCACCCAAATCAGCCTGATGTTGATGATGATCATTTGGAGAACAATCAGACGTACCATAGCCTGTGTTGTATAATTGTATGTTAAAGATGGAGTGCCACAATTTTTGTATTTTTCCAGTTTTTCACGTGTCTATGAGGTGACAGTACTTCATTAGACACCCTGGAGTCGTTTTTATGTGCAATGGTGTCTTAACTTTGTATTTAGGGTTTCTTCCTGGAGGCTGAACCCTTGACAGTCAAACGGGCCAATGAAATAAACAGTAATATAGTGACACCACACTATCAGCCCCTCCCCTAACCCCTCCCCCTTTATCATACAACTACAGCTGTGGGTGCGGCTTCAGTTCAGATGGTTCACCACCTGAACCACCATACTTAAGGAACTGGTGGGCGTGTCCTCATAAAAGCATGATTTTAACAAATACTGTACACTTTTTGGAAAAAGTTCTTCCCCCTTATATTATAATAATACCTGATGATCATGTTTTAGGGTGGAAAAAAATCGTGGCACTCCATCTTTAACATTTTTATGGACATTGCAGATTTCAATAAAACTGGTGTGGCTTTCATAACTTGTAAACATCATTGAGTTCTGAACATTTCAAATGTATGTACGTATGTATGAGGCGAGGCTACTTTTAAAAACCAAAAGTATCAGACTGACTGACAACCTTGTCAACAGTCAGCCTGTTCCTCTCGAGCACAGACCTTTAAACCCATCACAGACAAACAATGGATTCTATATGAAGGCCGGGTTAAACATTAACAGTGTGAGCAATGATTTTACGTTAAGGATTTCAATGCTGGCTTTTTGAGTCGCTATAGCGCCGAACATTGACTACAGA
>NC_136805.1:40146214-40174202 GCF_951216825.1 Electrona antarctica
CCCCCGTTTTTTTTTTTTTTTTACGACGTCCTGCCAGCGCTCAGACTGAAAGAGGCCGACCGTGCCGATGGAATTTCTGCATTTCCATATGTCTGCCCCTTAAAGAAAGAGGAGAGAAGAAAATCCCTCCGATATACTTCCCACAAACCATTGCTGCCTGCTGTCTTCTCCTTGCTTCAGAAACACCGCTGCTGCTCGAGGCTTTACTAATACCAAGAAAATAAAGTGGATCATATCACTCCAGATCTTAAATCCTTATACACAGCTGGCTCCACTGTATGTCGAAGAATACATTTCATAACACTACTGGTTGGTCTATATAAAGCTTTGAATGATTTATGGGCCGAAATAAATGTCTGATTCTTGTGCGATATTAGGTCTCAGGTCATCTGGGGGAAAAAATCTTTGCTTTCTGTCCCAATAGAATCAACTAAACATTGTCAGACGGGCGGGTGGGCTTGCAGCGAACGCTTTTTGAGATTTTCAAGTGGGTCCTCCTGATACAGAAAGGGTTGAGAACCACTGCTGTCGAGTAAACAAGTTTTGAGGAAGCAATCTGATTCGGTTGAAATAGCGATCTACCCCGTGAATTAATCAAACGAGCATCACACGCAATCAAAACATAAAAAAACTACATTTGTCATTAAAACATTATGATTTTTTTAAATTAAATATCTTAGTTATAATGAAATTGAGTTGACGTGTTTAATGACATTAATGACAGTAACGCACACCGTCTCGTGTAATATTGCTTAATTCATAGTTTGTCATGCGTCAAATACCCCAATAATAGCAGACCTACGTATAGATCACTGTTTTGGGTGTGCGACACGGACGCTCAAATAAGTACAACTCAGCCTTTAATATGGCAGAGGATTCTTTCAGCTTGTGCTTGTGGGTGCTTTGGCACCGGGCCTGTGAATCTTCAATAAATTACAGCTCATCCTCCTTGCAAGCGGGGGTTCGGAACGACCTCCTCCGAGCCCTTTGTGTTGTTAATGGACATTAGCTCCTGGCTGGCTGGATTTACTTTGACCCGCGCTTATAGAAGAAGCTGCACATGTGGTTCCGACCCAGCACTATACTGACCCCAAGGATGATACCACATTAAATGAGCTAAACCCCCTCTCTCCTCCCCACCTACTTCGAAAAGAAGGTTGATGATATCAGTAGCTCCTTTACCCCCCTCCCCCATAAAGAAGCACTCGACTCAACCAATGCTAACCATAACATACCATGCATGTCCTCCTTCTCTCCTCTATCCCCAGACGAGGTCCTGAAACTAGTCACATCCACTAGACCTACCACCTGTCCTCTCGACCCCGCCCCGTCTCCAATCTTCCAGACCATCGCACCTGACCTGCTCCCCTTCATCACCTCCATTATCAACACCTCATTAACCTCAGGCTGTGTCCCATCTGCCTTCAAGTCAGCCAGGGTATCACCACTCCTCAAAAAACCAACTCTTGACCCCTCAGATGTCAAGAACTACAGACCGGTATCACTCCTTTCCTTTCTTTCCAAAACCCTTGAACGTGTTGTCTCTAACCAGCTTTCTCTCCATCTCTCACAGAACAACCTGCTGGATCCCAACCAGTCAGGATTCAAGAAGGCACACTCCACGGAAACTGCACTCCTCGCAGTCACAGAAGCACTACATGCTGCCCAGGCTGCTTCCCACTCTGCAGTCCTGATTCTCCTAGACCTATCGGCGGCATTTGACACAGTGAACCACCAGCTGCTCCTAGACACCCTAGCTGATCTAGGCATCGGCGGGACGGCGCTGAAGTGGTTCTCCTCCTACCTCTCTGACCGGACTTACCAGGTTTCTTGGAAAGGTTTGCTATCATTCCCCCGCACCCTCCAAACTGGGGTCCCACAGGGATCTGTACTTGGTCCCCTCCTCTTCTCACTGTACACTAAATCCCTCGGCACCATCATCTCTGCTCACAATATATCCTATCACTGCTATGCCGATGACACACAACTGTTTATATCCTTCCCCCCCTCTGCCACCCAGGTAGAAGAACGCATCACTGCATGCCTGGCTGACATCTCACAGTGGATGTCTTCCAACCACCTCAAGCTGAACCCAGACAAGACTGAGCTTCTGTTCTTCCCAGCTAAGTCCTGCCCTATGCGGGAGCTAACTATCTCCGTAGACAACGCCCTGGTAAAGTCTGTCCCGACAGCCAGGAACCTTGGTGTTGTCCTGGACAGTCAGCTCTCGTTCAAAACACACATCACAGCTGTCACTAGATCCTGTAGGTTTACACTCTACAACATACGACGAATTAGACCGTTCCTCACCCAGGAGTCAGCCCAGCTCCTAATCCAGACAACAGTCTTGTCAAAACTTGACTATTGTAACTCCCTCCTTACTGGCCTACCGGCATGTGCACTTAAGCCCCTCCAACTGATCCAAAATGCCGCAGCCCGCTTGGTCTTCAACCAGCCAAAATTCTCACACGTCACCCCCCTTCTCCGCTCCCTCCATTGGCTCCCGGTCGCTGCCCGCACAGAATACAAAACTCTGATGCTGGCATTCAAAGCAACCAAAGGCATGGCCCCCCCATATCTCACAAGTATGATCGTACCCTACAAACCCTCCCGCGCACTCAGATCAGCCAACGCAGGGAAGCTGGAGGTACCTTCACTAAAAACGCCGGGACAACGCTCCACACGTCCCAAACTCTTCTCCCTTCTGGCTCCAAAACTATGGAATGCACTTCCCATCACAGTCAGAACTGCAGCCTCACTCCCAATCTTCCGCCGTAGTCTGAAAACCCACCTCTTCAGACTCCACCATGGCCCGTAGCACTTGCCCTAGCCTAGCCCCTTAGATAGCACATTATGTAGACTTAGATAGTATTTTAAACAGACTTATAGCTTGTTACGTAGACAGCTCTAGAATTGCACTTTATGTAGTCATAGCACTTTATAGTACACATGTATAATATATTATATAGTATAGTATGTATAGTTTACATAGATACTCCACTGTTACGTTCTTAGTCTACGCATGATTCATGATAACTACTTTTTATATATGTGATGTATGCCATGCTTTTGTTATTGCTTAATGTAAGTCGCTCTGGATTAAGAGCGTCTGCTAAATGCCTAAATTGTAAATTGTAATTGTTATAGTAAGATCCTGTTCATCAACTCTGAAGATCCTTGAAGGAGTGGTTCACCACCACCACCCCCCAAAAATAATCTATCAATTACACACCCCATGAAGCCTTGAATTGAAAGGTCCATGTGTGACCTGTTAAAGGAGAATTCCATGCTAGAAGTCTTTCTTACCTTTCTTACCTTTCTTTGTAGTCGTTACGTCCCCATCAAAGAGGTCCAGGTGTTTTTTTGTGCAGAAACTCCTTATTGGCTATTTCCCCTACCATAAGCCCTCAATGAATTGCATTGAATGGGAATTGAATGGGGCTATGGGGTGTTGTGCTAATTCGCTTATTTCCATCGAAATAAGTAGTAAAGTGTGCCGCTTGGGATATTATTTACATTATGAAGAGAGGATATATACAAAAAAATTATAATTTTGTAGGCTAGTCTGTAGGGTAGGTATAGGGCAGAGCCATCTAATAGAAGAGTTGCGACATTGAGGGGGCAGAAACCGAGCGCTCGAGCGCTGTTCATGCAGCCTGGAGAGGGACAAGCTGGAGTTGGAAATACATTGTTTTCAACGAGGGCGGCGCAAATAAGAGCAATTTAAGGCATGTGCTGTGCAACATGACAACTGTTTCAAAGTATTGTACAGTAACAACTAAAGTCTCTGTAATGTTTATGTTGTACGATCACTACAAAACAATCTAAAATCAAGGGATTTAAGATCGTTATTGCTGGGCTGTTGCCTGGGTCCAATGCATTTCTGCCTACTTCCGGTCCAGGACTTGTCCCTATTTGTTGTCCCCATTCTCAATAGAAGTCTATGTACAGTAGGTCTATGTCTATATTGGACTGGCCCCATGAAGTGAACTGAGTTTTCGTAACTCTGTTATACTCTATGGCTCTGGGGTAGGGTACAGTGCGGTTCCATTCCTTCCTTCCAGAGAGGTACCTATGGATGTCACTGGCTCGTAGGTACCTTTGGGGGCCACTCCCCCGAGGGGTGTGGTTTTGCCTTAAGGGGTGTGGTTAACCCTTCTTTTTTTTACACAAGCTACTGTGTTGTTGTGATGTTGGCACGTCGGAACCAGTAGATTATCAACACAACATACTAGTAACAACACACTCTACATTACTTGTTATACTGTTGTTTTATGGTCGTTTGAATTGATAGTCACGAGTTGACTCTCGTACAGATACACTATAGCTGTTCTGTGCGAGCGCGCGTGCACGTGACGTCGTTAAATTGCTGTGGTACCGTACCGAAAAAAGTATCACCGTTACACCACTGCCAGAGGGTACCTATAACCCCAACCTATAAACAACGGCCAGGAAAACTATGTCTATCTCTCAAAATTCGACGATACATACCGTATGCATGGGGACATTTGGTTCATACAAGTTAAAAGTGCACACAGGCATGCACATGCACGCGCACACACACACACACACACACACACGTTTTGCAAACGCACACACATATGGGTAAATGTATTCAGCTGTGCACCTTCACGCACGACATCCACACACTTGGCTAACCCGAGGTGCTTTAGACTAGAGAAGCTGGCATGTGCGCGCGCACGCACGCACGCACGCGCACACGCACACGCACACACACACACACACACACACACACACACACACACACACACACACACACACACACACACACACGCGCAGGAAGCCGTCTGGGGTGATGCGCGGTACAGTATTGGTGATAATGGATGCAGGCTTCTTCTCTCTATGGATTCATTCCACCTCCACTTCCTCCCGTACGGCTACAGCGTACAGCCGCATGCTCCGGGCTGTCCCTGCATATCACATTCTCACATTCCCATCCCAGTTCGCCCCCGAGCCAAAAGAGAGGGAAGGAAAAAAATTATAGATGTTTCTGCTTGATTTGCCTGGAAATTGAGCTCAAAGTCATTATACCACGGGCCCTAATCTGCGAGGAGTTATTTTGGGGGGAAAGTTGCAGAGAACGATTGAAGCACTTTATTGCGTTAGCGCACAAAAATTCCCCCTATAGGGAATTTGGCGAGCTAGCTTCCCTGGGTTTTTGTTTGTGTCTGTTATACTGTATAAAGGTACCGGTTGTTATTGTTTTTTTTTGTTTTTTTTTAATGGGGCTCTTTACAACTCCGCTGCATTGCTCTTGTGTTTTGGGTCTTTGGGAAAAGGGGAAGTCACTCGCTGCCGTAATCTTGTTGTTATCAGCAGACTGGATCTGTATTAACCCATTTTGACCTGAGATCAGATTCTAAAAATGTCTTCATCGTGACAGTTTTCTGAAAAAGCTATGTTTCTATGTCAGTCGTTCTTCGATTTTTCAAAAATAGCAGACCTACAAGTTCATAGCGCGCCACTCGGTGGCGCGCTATGAACTTGTAGATCTGCTATTTTTCAATAGCTAAAGCATAACATAATGCTAACACCAAAAGGGGTTCCCGCCTAAAATGTGTTAAATCCACTTGTTTCCTCTCTTAACGGGGCCGGGTGTAATCGAGACGCATTTTAAAGCATGTAGTGTTTTCGCCCCGGAGCGAGGGATGGTGAGTGCATGTGCGTGTGTGTGCGTGTGCGTGTGTGTGTGTGTGTGTGTGTGTGTGTGTGTGTGTGTGTGTGTGTGTGGCAGATGTTTTTTTTTTTAATACTGCTGGAAAGAGAAGCAGTGTCAGACATAATAACCTTGAATGAACACTATGAGTTTTGGCTGTTATTGAGATCAGGTTAAGGTTAATCCACCAACACATTGTGATTGACAAAATGCAGTGGTGAAAAGTAACTAAGTACATTTACTTAAGTATACTTAAGTACCCCTAAGTAAGTACCCCTTTAAACCCTCGGTGAGGCGGCGGTGGCTCAGGGGTAGAGTGGCTGGATGGTAACCGCAAGGTTGCCAGTTCAGTGTCCTTGAGCAAGACTCTGAACCCCTAATTGCTCCTGATGAATGAAGTGTCTGGTGCAAAGCACAGGTCTTGGACCTGGTGAGAGCAAGACTCTGGTGCAAAGCACAGGTCTTGGACCTGGTGAGAGCAAGACTCTGGTGCAAAGCACAGGTCCTGGACCTGGTGAGAGCAGGAGTGGACCTGGTGAGAGCAAGACTCTGGTGCAAAGCACAGGTCTTGGACCTGGTGAGAGCAAGACTCTGGTGCAAAGCACAGGTCTTGGACCTGGTGAGAGCAAGACTCTGGTGCAAAGCACAGGTCCTGGACCTGGTGAGAGCAGGAGTGGACCTGGTGAGAGCAAGACTCTGGTGCAAAGCACAGGTCTTGGACCTGGTGAGAGCAAGACTCTGGTGCAAAGCACAGGTCCTGGACCTGGTGAGAGCAAGACTCTGGTGCAAAGCACAGGTCCTGGACCTGGTGAGAGCAGGAGTGGACCTGGTGAGAGCAAGACTCTGGTGCAAAGCACAGGTCTTGGACCTGGTGAGAGCAAGACTCTGGTGCAAAGCACAGGTCCTGGACCTGGTGAGAGCAAGACTCTGGTGCAAAGCACAGGTCCTGGACCTGGTGAGAGCAAGACTCTGGTGCAAAGCACAGGTCCTGGACCTGGTTAGAGCAGGAGTGGACCTGGTGAGACGTATAGGAGGGGCCCGGACAGGAGTCAACCCACAGAGCCTATAGTCCTTCACGTGCCAGATTTGATCTACCTCCCAGTCCCGGCATGCAGAGTAGTTCCGGAGCAATGGATTGTGGGGCTTTGGTCTTGCCCTAACCTGCATGGGACTGATCGTGGGTATAGCTACTTGGACGTAAGTCGGGACTTGATCACCCCCCGGCTGGGTCACCTGAGTGAGGGGTATGATGTTGCCAGACCCAAAACCCTGATGACCTTGACATACATCACTGAGGATACGTACCAGATGCATCCATGCGATGTTTTATTTCTTTTTTTCGTTCAAGTACAATTTTGAGGTATTTGTATTTTTACTTCTAATCCACTACATCTCAGAGGCAAATAATCAACTTTTACTATACATTACATTAATTTGAAAACTCTAGTTACTAGTTACTGTATATTACCTTGAATATTATTACAGAACATACAGTATAACGCCGTCAGCCATTTGAAAATAGCGATGCGACACATAGTGAACTTGTATAGATATTGTACCTATTTTCAAAGGATACTGTACATTTGAAAACGGGATATTCTGCATAATGAGTAGGCTACTTTTACTACTTTAAGTATATATTTAGATGCCGATACTTTTACTCAAGTACATTTAGCAATTTGCATACGAGAGTATTTCTACCTACTGATAGATACTTTTAGTTTGTTTTTAAAATCAGAAATGCATACTGTGTCCACTACTGGCCGAGTCGAGGACATTTTGTCTCGGGCTATAGAGTCCGTTGTTTCACGTGGAGAAAGAAAAGGAAACATCACGACACAAATACGTGAGAAGCGTTTGACACGAGAGAGCTGCTTCACACAGCCTATAAAACGCCTCACATAAAAGCGACGTTTTGACGATACATTTAACATTGACAACATGATGGCCTGGAAAAAAAGAGAAATGTAACTGCAAAAGCACTAAGTGCTTATTTATTGCACATAGCCCCCATTACGCTAAGCTTCGACATTAGAGTTCAGCATGCTTGATGGTAGTGCTGTGGAACAAGCGATAACTTCAAGTGGTTTGATTTATTCTTTTGGCACGCCGAGTCTTTTTCCTTGTGGCAGTTAGAGAGAGGAGGAGGAAAAAGAATCAGAGAGAGGGAGAGAAAGAAAGCAAGAGGACAAGTTCAAACAAAAGGGATTTTTTTTTTTTCCTTTTTACAAAATTATTCAGTATAAGCCAATTAAGAGATGTAGCTGTCAGCTTCGCTCAAAAGGAAGCTCGCTCTGCCCTCACAGTCACACACGAGAACACAGAGAGCTCGTTAATCCATTTTGGGCGGGAACCCCTTTTGGCGTTTTAAGCATTATGTTATGCTTTAGCTGTTGAAAAATAGCAGACCTAGTTCATAGCGCGGCACCGAGTGCCGCGCTATGAACTAGGTCTGCTATTTTTTTTTAATCGTGAAAATGTGCCTGACATCTTTGAATATATATTCTTTCAGAGCGAGTTTTTAATTCAAATCTTTGGTACTGGGAGGTCCCTGGAACAACATATTTTCAGATGGGGTTCGGAGGCCAATGTCATATATATTTGGGGTCCTTGACATGAATATGTTTGAGAACGACTGACATAGAAACATGCAGGTTTTTCAGAAAACTGTCAGGAAGACATTTTTTAAATTTCGACGTCAGGTGTAAATGGGAAACGGGAACCCCTTTTGGTGTCAGCATTATGTTATGCTTTAGCTATTGAAAAATAGCAGATCTACAAGCTCATAGCGCGCCACCGAGTGGCGCGCTATGAGCTTGTAGATCTGCTATTTTTGAAAAATCGAAGAACCACTGACATGGAAACATAGCTTTTTCAGAAAACTGTCAGGATGTAGAAGACATTTTTAGAATCTGATCTCAGGTCAAAATGGGTTAAAGCGGGAACTGTGCGTCGTGGAGCTCCCAGAAAAACAAAGTGAAAACAACTCCAAACCGAGGAGGACAAGCGCTCGTCAAAAAGCACAGTCGGTATAGAGAGTATATATAGGCAGCTTAACCCTTTGAGACTTTTTTCTGGAAAACCTTCCGTAGTGCTCAAACTATTTCATGTCACGGACCCCCAAGATTATATGTATTTGGCCGCGGACCCATCTAAAAAAAATGGTTCCAGGGAACCCCCCAGAAAACAAAGATTTGAGTTAAAAATGTTCGCTTTAAATTATAAATTAAATTAAATTATATGTATGTATTCAAGAATTGCACATTTGTGACTAAATTTGACTGAGGGACTGCCATTGGATTTTTTTGAATTTTCGTTTTTTCACGTCATATGAAAGCAGGGAATCATAGCTTCAAATTGACATATTGGTTGTTCAGTTTGACCCACCAGTTTTGGAGATATGGCTTATAGAGTAATGTCTTGCAGAAAACAGCGAGTTGAGAAAACAGGCTTGAAAGGTTCACTTCTGTGGTCAAACATTACACCTAGCTACATGTTTAAGCATTTATTTCATATTTACATGTCGATTTCAGCGCTGACATTTATTTCAGACATGCTCTAGTATGTGAAGAGTCTGCCTGTGCTATAAACTCATTTTGAAAAAAAAATGAAAAAAAGGTTTTTCTCCTCTGGTGAAAAGCTGTAATTTGCGCGATGGCAGGCTCTCAGTCAAATCTGGTCACATTTGTTCACGATTTCTCAAAAAACAGTCAGCACGAAGGTGACGCGCTATACGAACTGGTATATTTCTTATAATAATTGTTAAAGTGCTTAAAATGTGTGACAAAGATGCTTTCCCGGCTCTAACAGGTTAACCTCCGTGTATTCTGGAGGAGGGTTACGGCCCAGTGTTTATTTCGTCGACTAAAACTAAGACGAAAAATGTTCGTCGACTACATTTTTTCACTGACGGAAACTAAATGAAAACTAAGCTACGATGACTCAAACTAAGACTAAATATACTGACAATTTCGTCAACAAATAAAAACTAGACTAAAATGTTAGGAAGGGACTAGTGGACAAGAGATCCAGTATAAGTCACTTTACACGTGGTTGTATGCTGAAAATAGCAGATCTACAAGCTCACAACGCGTCACTCTGCGACGCGTTGTGAGCTTGTAGATCGGCTATTTTCAGCACGTGTAAAAACAGTCATTACGACGGCATCAAGGCCCACCAAAATAAATGTTTAGTCGACTAAATCAACTGTAGATTTAGTCGACTAAAACTTTATATTTAGTCGACTAAAACTAGACTATAACACTAAAACATTCCAGGTGACTAAAATGTGACTGAAACTAAATGAAAACTATTGAAGAGATATATGACTAAAACTAAAATCAAAAGTTGCTGCCGAAAACAACACTGTTACAGCCCTGTTGCGTGTCGACCGTTTTTTCCCCATGACATTCCTCCTCTGCCATTATGTCAATTTCCAAAGTTTTATAGACTTCCTGTCTAACTTTGTCAAGTAAAATCTAGGGGCAAAGAGAGACATTTGGCTATAGGAGCTGTGTCAGCAGCCCGAAGGAGACCTCTGTGCTTCCCTCTCGCTGTCTGTCCAGACCCATTTGGCCCCTTCGGGCGAAACTGTGAAAAAGCCCTGAGTGGCAGTATAGGGCACGTTTGGGTCATAGTGTTGTTTTTGGCAGCACAATTCTATTTTAGTTTTAGTCATATTTTAGTCACCTGGAATGTTTTAGTGTAATTTTAGTCGACTAAATGTCATGTAATTTTAGTCGACTATATGTACAGTTGATTTAGTCGACCTAATGGTATTTTGGCGGGTATGGTATTTTGGCGGGCCTTGATGGCGTCGCAATGGCTGATTTTACACTTGCTGAAAATAGCTGATCTACTTGTAGATCTGCTATTTTCAGCATGCAACCAAGTGTAAAATGACTTATACTGGATCTCTTGTCCACTAGTCCCTTCCTAACATTTTAGTCTAGTTTTTATTTGTTGACGAAATTGTCACTATATCTAGTGTTAGTTTTAGTCATGATTGCTTAGTTTTCATTTAGTTTCCATTTAGTTTTCCTCAGTGAAAAAAGGTAGTCGGACATTTTTCGTCGCAGTATTAGTCAACGAAATCATCACCGTAGAGGGCACGGTTAGGACATAGTTGGTCGTGCCAACATAGCTGAGATGCTGCTCCAGTTGGGTTCATATATATCATCCGCTCTATGGAACATGGAATGATGTGAGACAGTTATAGCAGACAGCTTTATAATGCCCATGTTGTAAACACAGGGAGCAAAAAATGAAGAGTTATAGGATTCTTCTTTTCTCTTCCAGGAACTGGCGTTTTAAACTTTTAAACGTTTTAACCTGTTAGGAACCATCAAACTGTAATGCACTTCGCAAAACGAAAGCACAGCAAATATATAAGTGAGTGTTTCTCGTAAAAAAAAGAATGAAAGAAAAGAAAAAAACAACAACTCTCGTTTGATTTACTAGCGTACGCAACGGAGAACAGTGTGTAAGGACGTTCATTCCAAAACCTACTGTATTTCTTCATATATATTTTATTTGAATAATCCATCTCCACAGCTGAGACATCTTTATTTTCATTATGTAAGGTTTTTTAGGGTTCTCCTCTGAGTGCTTTGGGCAGTAAGACATGAGTATGAATATATTATGCCGCGGAGACGCTTTCGTTTTGAGCGTTTCGTAACAGCCGGTCACGCCGTTTAAACTTTTGAGGTCATGTCAACAACATTGCCATGCAGAGTTCACTTTTTTTGCCAGTTTGCTTTGCACCCTGTGCAGTGGTATGTAATAAACTATAAGTACATTTACGATTATTTTTAATTTTTTGTACTGTGTACTGTGTAATTTTTGTAAAATTTGGAGGTATTTTCATTTAATTTTATTTTACTTCGATTTTGATTATAATTATAAAACCTGCATTACTCCTATATACATTTGAGCCTTTCGGTTACCAGTATTTCTACATTGCAGTATTGACACTTTTGCTTAAGACCGCTTATCTGTAGTCGGGTCGCGGGGGCAACTGCTCCACCAGAGAGCTCCAGACATTCCTCTCCAGAGCAACATTAGTAACTTCCTCCTGGGGGATCCCGAGGTGTTCCAAGGCCAGTGAGTCAATGTAATCCCTCCATCCTTGGTCGCCTTGGTCTGCCCCGAGGTCTCCTCCCAGTGGGACGTGCGTCACAACAGTGCGGTAGGCTACAGCGACTGCAATACCGCCCCTGCCGCTCCGATTCGCCGGCTGATCTTACCTTCTCCGTCCTCCCCTCACTCGTGAACAAGACCTTAAGTAAAATATGTGATTACTTTTTCCCCACCACTGACCCTGATGCAGGCCCGGCGCCACGAGGGTCAAAAGGGGTATTTTAACCCTCAACCCAACATGTTTGACCCCTCATTATGAAAAGTGTGTTTTTTGTTAGTTTTTTATATATAAGTATAAATATTACTTCCTTTTTTTCTCTTTTGTAATGTCTGATGTGAGGTAATGTGTTGCTATCGTAAGCCATAGTTTCGAGGCAAGCCACATTAACCCACATTAACAGCATTATGTTATGCTTTAGCTATTGCAAAATAGCAGATCTACAAGCTCATAGCGTGGCACCGAGTGCCGCGCTATGAGCTTGTAGGTCTGCTATTTTTGAAATATCGTGAAAATATGCCTGAAATCATTGAATATATATTCTTTCAGAGCGAGTTTTTAACTCAAACCTTTGCTAGCTGGGAGGGTCCCTGGAACAACATATTTTCAGATGTTTACAATGTCATATATATTTGGGGTCCTTGACATGAATATGTTTGAGAACAACTGACATAGAAACATGTTTTTTTCAGGATTTAGAAGACATTTTTTTAAATTCAGGCCAAAATGGGTTAACCTAACATTAGACCTGCTAATGAACTATTTCATTACAACTGCAATTCAAGGTAACATGCGTTCTTGCATTGAAGAGGAGACCACGACTCCATATTTAACAACGCAATAGCTGTATAAAATAAAATAAACACTTATAGTGTGGCCCCCTCGAAATCTTCGACTGACCCCTTAGTCATTTCGTCCCGGAGCCGGCCCTGTCCTGATATGCATGGCTTTCAAAAGGCTGTATAAACGCCGTGTCTTTCACACATGGCAAAGAGGGGAAGCCTTTCATTTTGTTTAATTTTCTCCCCTCCTTTTACGAGCCTCTAAAATGAGTCATTGAAAGCCGTTATTATTCATGTGGTTCTCTGCTTGTCAATAAACAGCTCACTAGCCGCTGATATATTATCGCCAGCAGAGGTGAAACAGTCTTTGGCTTCGTAAAGCCGTGCTGTTTTCTTTTTTTTTACTGAGATTTGTAAAGAATAAAGCAATCTTTTACAGCATAAGTGGGCTCAGCGTGCCAAAATGTTATTTTTTTTTTCCAATGGCCTGCATGGCTGGCGCTAACTCTCGCTTATATTTCCTTTGAGGACTATTAGATACGTGCGTGTGCGTGTGCGTGTGTGCGTGCACGCGTGTGTGTGTGCACATGGTGCGCAAGCAGAATGTAATGCATGCATACGTGCGTGCAATCGCTCCAAGAAATGGGAGAAATACCCTTTCAAGTGGGAGGGCAAAAAGATAGTTTACGACGGCAGGAGAGCGAGAGAGAGAGAGAGAGAGCAACCCCCCCAAAACCTCTCCTCCTCTCCCAAAGGGAACATATGCAAAAGAAGACATATATTGCTCCAGGAAGGCTACAGTCAGCTGGGGTTCTCCTGGGTTTTGGGGGATGTTTGTGTATCTGCACCACACGAGCATTCCACACAAGGAGTTGTTGTCCACTTTGAGATAGTAGATCTGTATACAAAGAAACATAACATGTAATGAAATTAAGCAATATTACACGAGAGGGTGTGGGTTAACGTGATTATTGCCACGACAGTGATGCGGTCAGGAACGAGACGAAGTCGAGTTCCGCAAGCATCACTGAAGTGGCAATAATCACGTTAAACCACACCCTCGAGTGTATTATACAACAGTTACCCTTAAAACTAAGAACATCGCTGAAAAAACATATTTTTTTAATGACAGATGTAGTCACTACGACCACAAATGTCCCAAGAAACTAGCTAGCCTAGCCACCAAGTTTGCTAGCGCTCTGGGAGAACAGAGCAGCTGAATTATTTGTTTTGATTAGGTGGTGAATGGTGCTGGTTTAACCCACGGCTAGAAGGCTGTTTCAACCAATCAGATTGCTTCCTCGAAACGACCTGTGGTATAATCTCCTATAATGAATAGCATGCCCAAATTAGAGACGACAGGTTCAGGTGACGTTTCGTAAAAGGATCCAGTGTGCAGACCTTACTTTTCTTAATGTCTCACCTACTGTAGATACAGGCTCGATGGTCTGATGGTCAAGAAAGATTCAATTTGTCCGCCGAGCAAAAAAGGCAAGCTCTATTCGCTCAATGGTAAAAAAATTCTGCACTTGCGCATGGGAAACCAGCTATAGGTTCAAATCCGGGGCAGAAGAGGAAAGTTGTTAAATAGCGCTATACTTTAACACAATCATTCCCGGGATTCCTTCAAAATAGGAGCTCTGGGGTGCCGGAAAGACATGGCCGCTTTTACTCTGAAGCGAAGCGTACGGTGGCCTTATAGAGGCTCACTCAAAAATAAAAAAGGAAAAAATTCAGAATATTATTCTCTCGCCTGATATCATTGAGGATGCGCTATAGGACGTGTACACAGGTCCTATGCATCCGTCGATTGGATTCCCTATGGCATGTGGACATATATGAACGGAACCTGTTAAACTAAATAATACACACCAACACTATTGTGCGCATGCTGCAGTTCAGCAGAGCATGCGGAAATGGGTCCATGTGTTTGGTCCGACGTACTAACAGTCCGACAGTCATATGAGGCCGACACACCCTACCCAAAACCCAACCATGAACCTAACCTCACAGGAAGCCACGGGTTAGTTTAGTTGTAACTGGCCAAGCATGTCGGGAGTCAGGGACATGCAGAGAGTGTTAGAGAGGCAGGGGCTGAAATCCCGTCAGAGGGCACTTTTGGACAAAAATAGCGAAAATAGCAGATCTACAAGCTCCCAACACGTCGCAGCGCGTCGCGTTGGGAGCTTGTAGATCTGCTATTTTCGGGGCACAACCCGCAGCACTCTTTACCTATAGTGGAGATGCAGTGTATACTGGGAGGAGACCCCGGAGCAGACCATGGCGCAGTTGGAGGAAACACATCGACTCACTGGCCTTGGAACGCCTCGAGATCCCCCAGGAGGAAGTCACTAAACTGGTGGAGCTGTTGCCCCCACGACCCGACTACGGATAAGCGGTTGAAGATGGATGGATGGATGGATGGATGGATGGATGGATGGATGGATACGAGATGGATTTCAAAACAAATTTGTTCAACGCAAAATACTGTGTTCAAGTTCAGGAGACTTCGGGAAAAAAGCAATTCTCCTGAATGCTGCCTTCTGGCATGGCATGGAAAGGAGTGGCATAAATGGGCATTTCTTTCATGTAGTAAACGCTACATTCGTGGTCTGGAGAGGGCAGTTGTTTTACAGACGGGTAAAAGGGCAGGGGCTGAATCCCCCTTTGATGTCTATGTGTGGACGTCCCTGTCGGGAGTGACGGTGTGTTGTCGGACTAATGCCTCATGTCGGACTGTTAGTATATGTCTAACCAACGTACTGTATAATATGCACCCCAGCAGAAATACTATATGCCAAATTATTTTGGACCCGAACACAGATTCAAACTTAATTAAATATACCGTGTCTAGATCTCTCTGTCAAATGTCATCCATCGAAATGGGAGCCTAACAGTCTTCAGGGGTGTGTGTGCGCGTGCGTGTGTGTGTGTGTGTGTGTGTCTCTCTCTCTCTCTCTCTTGGTTATAATTATCATCCCCCCGTCCCCCCTGTCCCCCCGTCCCCCAAACCCAGGAGTTAAATGAAGTGAAATGAGACGTATTAGAGGAAACCCTTTAATGTCACTGACTGGCGAGAGAGAGAGAGAGAAGAAAGGCGACTTGAAATGATCAGCGACAGAGGAGAGGGCACGTACGGGAGCACGCCGGAGCCTCTGGAGTGTTTAAGACTGTGGTTCTCAAACTTTACTTTATGTGTCAAGGACCCCGTGTCCCCTAGGGTAGGTACCCTCACAAAAACATGCAGTAATCCTGGTCTCTAAAACTGCCTCCCCCTGGCCTGCCGGGAGGGGAAATGGAGGGGAAAGGAACTGGTCGGAATAACGTGTTCCTTCCTTCCACGCGCTACGTCCGGCCGGGGAAACTCCCCCCCTGTCAAGGTGAAAAGAAGCAGCTTGGACTCCTCATGCATAGAAGGAAGCATGAGGTCAGTACGCTGCTTGTATACGTATATATATACAGCGTATAACGTTAGAACGTATAACGTTAGAACACACGACTGTCAAAGACTGGAAGGAGCACATCTACGAGCTCATATGGCGCGTCATATCGGATACGAGTCATCAGTGGTGTCGTGCTCGTAGAACGCAGTACCACGCCGTGGTACCAGTACATTTTTTGACGTGCACGCGCAGGGACGGAACGGTGCATGTGTGGTGCACGCTAGAATGCGTCCCCCTAGATTGAAGACGCACCTAATCAACCTCATGTCACCAAACTTTCCAAGACACACCAAGTACCCAGTGGTCTAGGTTTACCATGGTTTACTGGTTTATTTATGGTTTTCAAATAAATGTTGTGGAGTAATATAGTACAGTACCATATCTCGATCCAAGATGTAGTGGAGTAGAAGTAAAACTATTGGAAATCAGAAATACTCAAGTAAAGTACAAATACCTCAAAACCGTCCTATAAAGTACAGAGCATATATAAGTACAGAGAGGCCTCTCTTTCCCCTGTCTGTCATATAGACAGTGTTGTTTTCGTCGACTAAAACTAAGACGAAAAATGTTCGTCGACTACCTTTTTTCACTGACAAAAACAAAATAGAAACTAAATGAAAACTAAGTTACGATGACTAAAACTAAGACACAGTTCAGGTCTCTCTCTGTCCTGTCTGTCATATAGAGCAGGGGTTCTCAACCCGTGGGTCGCGACCCCCAGGGGGTCGCCAAAATGTAAATTAGGAGTGTACATATAGTACACATAGTGCATGCATTTTTTTTTCTTTATGATGTATTTTCCCTATTATTATAGGGTTATTGTAGAGGTCAATTTGTATTGGGGGTGGGATGGGGGGCAGGGCAGGGCGGGGGCCCAAAGGGGGCCTCAAAGCATTTCTGGGGGTCCCCATGCGCCAAAAAACGTTAAAGAGCACGCAGCACACATGAGTTCAGGTCTCTCTCTGTCCTGCAACATGTCATGTCGTAAGAACACAAAGTTCAGGCCAGATCATATGATCTAACGTGGCGATAACACGGTGCCGACGTATACGTGCCCAAACCCAACCCCGCATCTCTCAACGGCTCCGCTTGTGAGCATATAGCAGCACGTCCCGGGTCAGCCAAAGCCAGGTAACGCCGGGGCTAATTGGCCAAGGAATGGACCGGCCCGGGTTTATCTGGCTGATTACTGCCACTCCTCATCAGGTAATGGCTGCTCAACAGGGGAGGGGGGGCTGGGGGGGGGGGGGGGGCAAACGGTTTGTGATTGAGTGTAGTAGTGGGGCTCAAGGGGGGGGGGGGGGGGGGGGGGGGGGGTCAGCCAGCGGACAGGAACGCATTCTTCATTCTTGTCAGCAATCAAGAACGTCCCCCCGCCCCCCACCCACCCTGCCACCCGCCTTAACCCCACACAACCACCGCACACACGCACGCACGGTCCGCACAAAACTATACCAGCCTATAGCCTATACCTTCCCTATATGCGGTAGGGCGGCTGTCAGTCAGAACGGGCTGAAGCTCCCTCAGTCGCACACGCACGCACGCAAACACACACGGACGGGCACGCGTGCATGTGGATGTCACAGTGGGGTCAAGGGAACCTCATGGGTACTTCAGGCAGAATTGATTTCGTCGACAAAAACTATACGATGAAAAATATCCTTTTCTTTTCACTGACAATTTAACTAAATAAAAACTAAGCTAAACCTAAGACTATATATTGAAATTTTTTTGTTTTTAGTTGCACTCTGAAAATAGCAGATCTACAAGCTCACGACGCTGCGAGTGAAATAAAATAAAGACCGTTTGAGAACCACTGAAATAGGGCTTAAATGATCCATGAAAGAGTTGAGTTCTGAACACCCCTCCCCCCTCCACCCCATCTCTGACCCCCTCCCCCCCCCCCAGCATCTAAAGAAGCGTTTGAAGGCCGAATACATCTGGCCGCCTTTGACCGAAGCGTCTTTTCAAAGAGCCAAGAGGTTGTCAGGTTGGTCTAAACAAACCCTGCCATGCACTCCGCCTCCGCGGCTAGCTGCCCTGACCTATCCTATATCCCGCAGCCCCCGGGGCCTTCACCCCGCGCTGACCTCGGTTTGGCGATTGTCCGCTGGGGGTCATCGGCCCTAGCTGCAGACCTATAGCCACTGGTTTGGCCGCCGTGGCCCCCGAGGGTTCAGGGACCCCGGAGAGGCGCGAAGGGGGCCGCTGAGTTAAGCTGCAACCTGGCCCCTATATATACCTTTGTTAAAACACACACTGATCACACAGAGACAGCTATAGGGGTTAATACTGATAACCGACTGGAGGAATTAGAGCTGACACTTGCGTCGGTGCCGATTAGATTGATTACCTCAGTGGTTTTCAACCCTTTTCATATCAAAAGGCCCATTATTTATTCAGCATTTGTGTCACGTACTGACCACCATTTGATGAGATCTAGCCTCTCAGACCGGACAAAACGAAAGGATATTTTTGTTGTCGTTGGATAAGATTTGATCCACAATTCCATGCTGTATTGATGTTGGTATACCATTAGGAGAGATAACAGCCAAAAGTTGATCAAAATAAGAATTATTGGCCTGGGCCATGGCTCAGTGGTCCAGGCACCTTGGATAGTCTGGCAGTGTGCCGCGGGTTCGACTCCCGATCCCGACGGCCTTTACTGCATGTCTTCCCCCCCATCTCTCTCCCCATTTCCTGTAAGCCTACTGTCTGTCCCTCCATAAAAATATAAAATAAAGGCGAAAGCCACAAAACAAAAACATTTAAAATAAGAATTATTGTACATGCTCTAATTATGTAGACTTATTATAAGTAGCCTAATGCAGGTGTTTAACAATTGGGAGTGTAAACTGAAACCAAATGGACCTTACCGGTCCATTTGGTTTCATTTTACACTCAAGTTATAGATCTATGAGGGTCCATTTGGTTACCAGGTCTCCATCATTTAGCTGGTCCGGAGGACCTCTGGTTGAAATTAAAACCACTGGATTACCTGGCACGTACACGAACAGACGGATGCACGCACGCAAGCACAGAGCGAGAGATTTATTAGATTGTTTACTGAGGAAGGTTCGATCGAGCCTAAGCAGCATTATGTAAAGCTGGGACTGTGTATAAGTTTATCTTCCGACGGAAATGCAGAATGTGTCTTGTGTCGACGTCATCTCAAGAAAAGGAGAAACCGGGGCGCCCGCTGGCCTAGTGGTCCAGGCGCATCATGCCACATATAGGCTCTGGCCTGACAGCGTGTCGCGTGTTCGAGTCCCGTTCATGACAACCTTTTGCTGCATGTCTCTCCCCTTCTCTCTCTCCCTCTTTCCTGTAACTATATCAATAAAGGCACAAAAAGCCAAAAACAAATCTTAAAGATGGAGTGCCACATTTTTGGTATTTTTACAGTTTTTCCATGTGTCTATGCGGTGACAGTACTTCATTAGACACCCTGGAGTCGTTTTTATGTGCAATGGTGTGTTAACTTTGTATTTAGGGGTTCTTCCTGGAGGCTGAACCCTTGACAGTCAAACGGGTCAAACAGTAATATAGTGACATCACACTATCAGCCCCTCCCCTAACCACTCCCCCTTTATCATACAACTACAGCTGTGGGTGCGGCTTCAGATCACCACCCACCAGGCATACTTAATGAACCGGTGGGCGTGTCCACATAAAAGCATAATTTTAACAAATACTGTACACTTTTTGGAAAAAGTTCTTCCTCCTTATATTATAATAATACCTGATGATCATGTTTTAGGGTGGAGAAAAAAAACCATGGCACTCCATCTTTAAAACCAAAAAAGAAGAAACGACCTCATGTGTTTATCATTGTTGTGCAGAAACAGAAAGGCCGCTTTTCATCACACAATTTCTGAACCCGGCGAAGCAAGATATGAAGAAAAAAAAACACACATCAAACATCCTCGGTTTCCAAAAAATGTTCTCTGTTCGTGCGCCCGCTCCTCGTCGTCATGGAGAGTATAGACAGTGTATTCCGTCAGACAGTAATCAGACCTGGCCCAATGGAAAGACACAACGAGGAAGGCTTTGATATGCAAGGCTTTGATGTGCAAGGCAGTGTTGTTTTGATCAGCAAATTTCTATTTTAGTTTTGGTCAAAGTCTCTTGAATAGCTTTCATTTAGTTTCAGTCACATTTTAGTCACCTGGAAGGTTCTAGTGTTAGTCGACTTAGTTTTAGTCGACTAAATCTACAGTTGATTTAGTCGACTAAAATGTATTTTGGCTGGCCTTCGTAATGGCCGATTTTACACTTGCTGAAAATAGCCGATCTGCAAGCTGTGCTGCGACACGTTGTGAGCTTGTAGATCGGCTGGTATTTTCAGCATGCAACCAAGTGTAAAATGACATATACTGGATCTCTTAGTCCCTTCCTAACATTTTAGTCTAGTTTTTATTTGTTGACAAAATCGACAGCAGGGGCGTAAGGTTCTTAAAACGTCAGGGGGTGCTCCCCAGCCCCCCCCCCCCCCCCCCCCGGGGGAGCGTTTATTTACAGTTTTGCTTCTTTTTTAGAATTATTAGCTCTTAAAAGAGCCGTTGTGTTGGCGCTGACAGTGCTGTCCGCCTCGGCAGCTACGTTGTCGGCGGCGGGCATCGTGATCTTGTCGGCGGGCGGGGCCGGAGTGGCCGCGGCGGCGGGCATCGTGATCTTGTCGGCGGGCGCCAGGGCCTTGACAGCGGGCGTCTTGTCGGCGGCGGCGCCGAATTGTAGCATGGACTGGACGAATCTCTTCTTGGCTGGAGGTGGCTTCATCATAGTAATCGAACGGAAATGAAGCCTACTGTAGTGAATGCAACATTTATACTCTCTACCTGGCAGCAGAACAAAAGCCACCTTATTAGCATTTGAATGAATGAATACCTGTTCGCCCAGACAGTGGCCCAAGTACCCTCCACCTAAAGGTGTGTGGAATGTGCCTACGTGTCTTGTTTTTGTTTTGACTTCAGTGTTGCCACATTGTGTGAGAGAAATAAGCCAACCCACCTCCAAAAACCAGGGAAGGGGATCTTCAGCCCTTGATTACGTGACAAAATGAGGGGATATCTCAGTGGGTGCTATTTGGCTTATTCATTTTTCAGGGGGTGCCCAAGCCCTCAAGCACTCCCAAAGTTGACGCCGTTGATCGACAGTATATTTAGTCACAGTTTTAGTCATCATTAGCTTAGTTTTTATTTAGTTTTGATGTGGTTTTTGTCAGTGAAAAAAGGTAGTCGACGGACATTTTTCGTCTTGGTTTTAGTCGACGAAATCAACACTGTGCAAGGTCACAGCGTGTAAGTAAGTAGCCTTGCCGAGCCATGAGGCCCATAGGGCAGGAGCCTATCTCCTGTTTCTGTAGCGTGAGGCAGCTTGATGTACAAGTACACCCCCTGGACATGACGCTAGTATGTCACAGCGTGTGGCTTTGCAGAAAGTTGTGAGCCAAGTCTACAGTGTGATTCAGCTATACAGTTGGGTGCCACCGATATTGTCCCTTATCATTTGACCCATTTAGGCCTGACCTCAAAATTAAAAAAAAATCCTTTTTTCAAAAATAGCAGACCTACAAACTCATAGCGCGCCACTCGGTGGCGCGCTATGAGCTTGTAGATCTGCTATTTTTCAATAGCTAAATTATAACAATGTTTAAAACACCAAAAGGGGTTCCCGCCCAAAATGGGTTAACTGTCCGTTTGCGCAGATCACGCAAACCTCAGCAAAAAGAAAAGGACAATATCGATGGCCTCCAACTGTATGTTCACCTGAATAACTCTTACTCAGATAAAACTGGATTCGCGTCTACTCTTCGTTTACCGTTTTGCAGAAACAGATCATTCATCATTTTAGACAACACATTTATTCACCGCAAATGTCTTGCATATCCGCCTGAAACCAGGGCAGATTAAGCCGGGGCATTAAAAGGATATCAATCCTCCATTTCCAAAATGTTTTCTGTGCCCGATGGTTGCCCAGCGGTTTAATGGAGAGCAGTCTGTCTCATGGTCAGACAGTAATCACCCTCCTCGTCCATTTAACCCATTTAGAGCTAACTTAGATTCTACAAATGTCTTCTCATGACAGTTTCAGAAAAACCTGAGAGTGGTTCTCAAACATTTTCATGTCAAGGACCCCCAGAATTATCTGTATTTGGCCACGGACCCCCATTTGAAAATATGTAGTTTCAGGGACCCCCCCCAGAAGCAAAGATACGAGTTAAAAACCTTCGCTCTGAAATAATATATATTCAAAGATTTGCGTCACATTTTCACGATTTTTCAGTGCCGCGCTACGAGCTTGTAGACCTGCTATTTTTCAATAGCTAAAGTATAAAATAATGCTTAAAACACCAAAAGGGGTTCCCGCCCAGAATGGCTTAAGACGGCGAATGAGAAAACCTACAAGAAAAGACGAGACACGGCTTTCATTTGAAATCTATAAAAAAAAAAACGAAAATCCAGTTTCATCTCTAAGCTTTTCATGGCCCTGGCTTAATAATGAAGTCTTACCTTTTTGCATAGCGAGTCTAGCCCCGACTAGCCATTTACAATAAATGATTCAGCTGCTGCTCGCAGAGATAAGTCTTATACGGAGATAAATTGGGCACTGAGTGCTGACCTGGATTTATGTCTGCTCTGTGCGACACCAATAAGTCTACGCCAGGGGTTCTCAACCTGTGGGTCGGGACCCCCAGGGGGGTCCCCACATGATTGGGGGGGGGGGGGGTCCCCTGTTCAAATATGATTCTTTTGGGGGGTCACAGCCTGAAAAGGTTGAGAACCACATGGACAGGGAGCAAAACGCTTATCGTCGTTGTCGGGCAGAACCTCTTATCTCCACATTCTAACTGTGTGTGTGTGTGTGTGTGTGTGTGTGTGTGTGTGTGTTTTCCCTCGTAATTTAACACCCTTACTTGATCATATTACAGCGTTACACCAAAAGTAGCAGATCTACAAGCTCCAAACGTGGCGTGAAGCGACACGGTTGGAGCTTGTAGATCTGCTACTTTTGCTACTTTGTCATTTGAATCTGTCTTGGGACAAAAATAAAAAATATATGAAGACGTGGAATGGGTTCATAACAAGCTGCATCACTTTAGCATGCTATTTAATGTCTTTATTATTTGTTATTTTTAAGCCGTTTCTCGATAACGAGAGAGTATGGCAATCTGGGGGTCCTTGCTTTTAGTTGAGTTTTAAAATATCTGTTCTTATCTTTGTACCACTGCCTTTGCCTGATTTGACACTGCGTTATTGTCCTATTGTTTTAACTGCATACCTGTTTTAATGCTGTTTTTTCTTGCTTTTGTTTTTATTATCTTTTCTGCTCTGTAAAGCACTTTGAGCTACATTTATGTATGAAAGGTGCTATATAAATAAAGTTTATTATTATTATTATTATTAATTGAGCATGGAAGGGTTTGGTGGAAGTCCTGCATGCACTGCAACGTGATACTGACGGCAAAGAGATGCCAAGCAGGGTGCACCATGGGAAATGCAGTTTTGTCTATGGATTAAACCGCTGTACTGCACAGCCTGCACAGCCTCTCAGCTGGGCCTGCTGTGACATTGGAGCAATATGCAAGAGGTGACAATCTGCTGGAACATGTTCAACTTTACAATAGAGGGTATGCGACTATGCGCATGCTTAAAGTGAATGGCACATCGAGTGGCAAATCGAGTGGCAAAGCAACATGCAAAGTGAGTTTAACATTGTTTAACATTGTTTAATGCAACCAGACAGGACTTTTCTGTTTGCAAGTATGGACTGCTAAGGCCAGAAAGTAGTTTTTTGCCACTCAGTAGGCATTCCTGCATAACTTCCGGGTTTGATGATGATGTCACGCGCATACTCTCTATATTGATCCAATATTAATATTGTGATATGACACTAGATTTGTCTGGGATTTTATATATCGTTATAGCATGATACATGGCATATATAACCATGCAGTAAGACGCCTATAAGGGCGAGAAGCGACCTCACCCTAAAAGGCCAGATCGCGTGCACGCATCCGCCTCGTTGACAGCAGACTGCTGGGCGAGCGCTGGCGCTTTGGCATGGGGGGGGGGGGTCAGATCAACATGGAATGGATTCTGCACTGGCCATATATGGAGCATGTCTTGAGTGTACAGGGTTTGATCAGGGCCCAGGTAGGGCCGGGCCTTAATTTTCTGGCCTGTTGAGAACTCTAGTTTTCGCCGGCTGCCGGGCGCGGCTGCACTAATAACTTTGCGGCAGGGCAGGCCCGCCTAGAGTTTGAATGGACAGGTATCAGCCAAAAGGGAGACATCGAAGAGGAAGGATGGATGGGGAAGGATCAACATATGGAAGGAATGCCATAACAGATTCTGACATATATCGATATATGGAGATCTAAGGGTTTGAGGTCAGATGTGGAGTTGCTGGCCATTATTGATGACATCAGAAATCTCCTTATATGGGCAGATCGCATTGATGTCACGTGATGTCACGAGACCTGCTGGGCACCACATATGGGGGCTTTCCCATATATGGGGATTTTGAGTGATACACTGACTGACGGGAATTAATTAAATGCGTCCTGCGGTCGCAATTATGAAAATCACACCCGTGTGAAGTGAGGGGCGCTCTAATTATCGTGCATCATCATGACGTAAAATAGACACTGTATGTTGTGCATGTAAAATTGTCCATTCAGTGTCAATGGGAATTTAATGTTTGTGTAAGTATACAAAGTTTGTGCACAGGGGTACCAAACACATTGGGAGCCTATAGGGCCCTCGGTAGCTGTCAGGCTATAGAAGCTACATTTGTCATCTGGGTTGGAGTGACTGTCACAGAGGTGGTGCGGCAAATCTAAAGGGGAGACAGCAGCCATGTGTGTGTGTGTGTGGGGGGGGGGGGGGGGCGGATGAACTGCACATCCTATGATAGGTGGATGGAGACTGTGTGTATACTGCCTGCGTGTGTGTGTGCGCGTGCGGGCGTGCGTGTGTGTATGACTGCGTGTGTGTGTGCCTGTGTGCCTGTGCGCGTGCGTGCAGGACTGTGGGACTGTGCGTGCGTGACTGTGCGTGTGCGCGTGACTGTGCGTGTGCGTGTACCTTTGGGACCTGGAAGGCTGAAGATAAGGCACCCTTCCACCCCCCCCCCCCCCCCCCTCCTCTACCCCCCACACCTCTAATGAGCTGTCCTCGCGTCGGACCTCGTGTTATCGCGGCTCTTCCGCGGCTGATAACGCCAAGCTGGAAGCAAAGCATGCATAAGAAGAGCATGTGAGGCTTTTATTTAATTGTGACCTTATAGGTCGCAGTTTACTGTGAAAACCTGTGTCAGTCCGTCCCTCTGTCACGCCTCGTGACACGCTCCACATATATGGCCAATACAGAATTCATTCCATATATGTTGATGTGAACTCATCTGACCTCATCAAACCCTGTACACTCAAGTTACACTGCCCCCGCTGCCACCCTTAGATCTCCATATACGGAGCTGACCTGTTCTGACATTCCATAACGTTGATCTGACCTTATCAAACCCTGTACACTCAAGAAGACACGCTCCATATATGGCCAGCACGGAATTCCTTCCATATGTCGATCTGACCCCCTATATGCCAAAGCGCCAGCGCTCGCCCAACAGTCTGCCGTCACCCAGGCGGTTGCGCCATGCAGGCAGGCAGCATCATCGCAGCACCCTGTAGCACAGGGGACGACTGCCCTCTCCAGACCACAAATGCAGCATTTACTATGGTGAAAGAAATGCAAAATATGCCGCTCCTTTCCTTTCCATGCCATAATATATACCGGAAGGCAGCATTCAGGAGAATTGCTTTTTTTCCTCCGAAGTCTCCTGAACTTGGAACGCAGCATTTTGCATTGGACTAATTTGTTTCGAAATCCATGTCGTTACGCCGCATCTCCAGTAGATAAAGAGTGCTGGGTTGCGCCCCGAAAATAGCACGGCGCGTTGAGAGCTTGTATAGCTATACGTTTGTCCAAAAGTGCCCTATACGGGATTTCAGCCTCTCTAACACTCTCTGCACGTCCCTGGTCCCCCTATACCTGGAGGCGCCAGCCAGAAGCTAAGCTCGACTGACTGGGTGGACCTCCATAACCAGGCAGGTAACGTGCTGTCGACTATACGCTCATGCGTTATAGGTCTGTAACGGCGAGGAACATAAAACAAATAAAAACTTTACAACTCTGCACCCCAGTATTGGTTGGTTGGGAGGGGATCCGAATTTGTATAAGCTTGCCTTGGTGTGACTGTGCTAAAAAATATAGAGCCCCACTCTCCGCTGTGTGGCCCGCGCCACGCTCATGGGACCGGACCTTAGTCTTTTTCAAAAAATATTAGTGGACCTTCAGCATTTCTAGTTGAGGACTGCGGGTATACAACAGAACTCCATTCGTTTGCAGAGCAAGAGTTGACCAATCTACTTAAATCCATTGTTGTTGTTGTTGCTGTGTTAAATGTTACACTGGACAGTGTATAGATCCTATTAAGATCAGTTGTCAAATCATGGGGGAGACGGAGAGAGACAGAACTAATGAGGGAGAGAGAGAGAGAGAGAGAGAGAGAGAGACAGACAGACAGACAGACAGACAGACAGACAGACAGACAGACAGACAGACAGACAGACAGACAGACAGACAGACAGACAGACAGAATGAGGGAAAGGAGAGAGAGAGAGGGATAGACAAACAGCCTGCAGCAGCAGCCAGGAGGATCGAGCCGCCATGATGCCATCAATACACAAGCAGGTCCTGTTTGTTTGATCTATAGCTGCTAGCTTCCTGAAGTAAACGCAGGCTAATTGTCTGGATCAGGGTGAGATGCTTATCTCACCCTCCTCCCCCTCCTCCCCCCCCCCCCCCCCCCCCCCCCCAGCCGAGGGAAGGCCAGACATGTCAGACTCCATCTAGATACAAATTGGTCCACATGCAGCTAGGTTTGCCATGTCGGCGCATTTTTAGTTGCTTATGAATTTTGGTGGTTGCGTTTTTTTTGGATCAAAGCTCCTTGCTCATCATTGTGAGCTTTTAGATCGGCTATTTTCAAATATGTGACTCTTTTTGATACTCTCAAGCCCGTTTTCTCAACTCGCTGTTTTTTGCAAGACATTACTCTATAGGCCTAAGTCATATAGGCCCTATCTCCGGAACCGGTGGGTCAAACTGAACAACCAATATGTCAATATGAAGCTATGATTCCCTGCTTTCATATGTTTTTGATGACTTATAGCCTCGGTCAGAAACGGTCACAATATATAGTAGATTTAAAGTAGGCTACTCATGTGGCCATGCAAATAGTCGCTTCATTTGGACTTAAATAAATAAGCTAACCTGCGGTTGCTTATTTCTCTTGCAATATCTGGCAACACTGTTCACGTATAGCGGCATAAACGGCTCCATCTCTCAACAGACTATATTTAACTGTTCTCCAGCTCCATATAAGCCCCCCCCCCCCCCCCCCCAGCCCAGGTTGTGACCACCACACTATCTCTCGTGACCTTTTAATCCCCCCTGCACGCTTCACAATTAACGCCCCCCCCCCCCCCCCCCCCCCCCCCCCCATCCCCCCCCATCTCCTCCCCGCACCTGATAAAGAAAAAAGTTAAAGAGGGTGATTTATTTCTCTTCTTCTGCCATTGCCCTTTTAATTGTGCTGCAAACTTCTTCTTTTTTTTAGAAGATAAACTTTTAGATAAACTTTTAATTAGATAAACTTTTAATTGCCTGCATGGTTATACTTATCATACTGTTAACCTAAAATGCAACAGAATCATCAACAGGACTTTATAATTAAATGCCAGAAACACACATGTATATGCTTTTATTCCACAGATTTATATCTTGGAAATGTTCTTGAAATTTTTGTGAACTATTACTGAACGTTTGTTATAGTTTTTTTTCCAAATAAGCACTTCCTCAGTTGTTATTGATTGATTGATTGAAAAATG
>NC_136805.1:40174402-40196902 GCF_951216825.1 Electrona antarctica
TAGAAATAATAGTAACATTATGTACATTGCTATTTACATTTCTGTCTAATAAAATATTCAATCAATCAGTCAATCAGTCAATCAATCAGTCAATCAATCAGTTAATCAGTCAGTCAATCAGTCAGTCAATCAATCAGTCAATCAGTCAGTCAATCACAATCTACACACGCACACTAGTCTAATCATTCACAGAGAGTAGCGAACTTTAATTTACACTTAAAACAACCATGGTTGACTGAAGTGCTGTCTATATACTGTATATAAAGAGGGTTGCTCTGTCTGTATGTGTGTGTCTGTGTCCGGACTCCGGAGATAACCTCACAAAACCACTGGACCAATTCAGCATCACATTTCTTGTGCACACTATGGGCTACTGTGGGCCAGAAGTAGAAGTTTGTTTCTTTCGCATGTGATTTATACTTAGGGTTATATAGGGATTAACTTAAATATTATAATGTAAGTCAATGGGGCTCTGATCAGGATGAAACCATGCCCAATTTTGTCATAACATGTCACAGACGACTATACTGTCCTAGATGACCAGTCTGAGACAGTGAGACTGGTGACTGGTCATAATGAAGAACCAGATCCACATGAATGGGTCAATATTCAACTTCTTTTTTAAAAATGTATGCTTCATTGTAACACAGTACAATCCTGTGTTAATTTAACTCAGTAAATGTAACCAAATGGACCCTTACCTACTTACTTATCCCCAAAAATGTTTTAAAAATTGCAGATGTACAATCTGAAAACGCAACACTTAACGACGCATCGTGAGTTTTCCTCGTGTGCTATTTTCGAGAAAATGTGAATTTCTTTCTTACATTTCCCCAATAATGACATTCCCGAGATAGGGACACTATAGTTTGAAAATGGTTAGGGTCCATTTGGTGCCATGCACCAGAGCAGCAAGCGAGACACAGGAGGAGGAATGCAGGAGGAGAGGAGAGGAGAGGAGAGGAGAGGAGAGGAGAGGAGAGGAGAGGAGAGGAGAGGAGAGGAGAGGAGAGGAGGAGAGGAGAGGAGAGGAGAGGAGAGGAGAGGAGAGAAGAGAAGAGAAGAGAAGAGAAGAGAAGAGAAGAGAAGAGAAGAGAAGAGAAGAGGAAGAGAAGAGGAAGAGAAGAGGAAGGGAAGAGGAAGGGAAGAGGAAGAGAAGAGGAAGAGAAGAGGAAGAGAAGAGGAAGAGAAGAGGAAGAGAAAGAGAAGAGAAGAGGAAGAGAAGAGGAAGAGAAGAGGAAGAGAAAGAGAAGAGAAGAGGAAGAGAAGAGGAAGAGAAGAGGAAGAGAAGAGGAAGAGAAGAGGAAGAGAAGAGGAAGAGAAGAGGAAGGGAAGAGGAAGAGAAGAGGAAGAGAAGAGGAAGAGAAGAGGAAGAGAAGAGGAAGAGAAAGAGAAGAGAAGAGGAAGAGAAGAGGAAGAGAAGAGGAAGAGAAGAGGAAGAGAAGAGGAAGAGAAGAGGAAGAGAAAGAGAAGAGAAGAGGAAGAGAAGAGGAAGAGAAGAGGAAGAGAAAGAGAAGAGAAGAGGAAGAGAAGAGGAAGAGAAGAGGAAGAGAAGAGGAAGAGAAGAGGAAGAGAAGAGGAAGAGAAGAGGAAGAGAAGAGGAAGAGAAGAGGAAGAGAAAGAGAAGAGAAGAGAAGAGAAGAGAAGAGGCAGGGATGATGCAGGAATCCGACCGGGGGTCCTTGGCGATATATGAGCGATGTTCTAACCATTAGGCCTATACGCCACGGAGGAACGGAAGCACCCACATGGGAGACATGTCTCGCAGAAGCCGTAAAATGAAGGGATGTGATTAGGAAAGCAGAGGGTGGTCTAAATGCTTCTCCTTTTTATGTGGTCGTTTCCAGATCTCCGTCTGACTGCGATCCAGCAGTCTGTCTGACAGAACCAGTGGCTGCACGGAACCAACATTTACAACGTTGTCATGTTTTTATTATTATTATTTTTACAGAGCTGCTGCTTCAAAACAACTGCACTTGTTTGATGGTTTTTCTGCGTGTTCATGTGTGATGTTCTCTGATGGTTGTGGCCTGTGTGTAACTGTGCGTGTGTGCGTGCGTGCGGCTTTTACGAGCGTGCCTCACATTTGTTTTGAGTCTCTTAGTGTTTCATTCAAGGTCGCGTGTGTCTGCGGGTGTGTCTCTATGTCTCATGTGGGCATGTGTTATAGCCTAGCTAATACGCCCGACTCAAATCACACTGTCGTGTGGTATTTGAGTCTGGAGATGCTGTGTATGGATCTTGTTTCCCGGGGGGCGGGTTCAAACATTTTCTCTTTGACGCAATTGGTCAGAGCTACTGTCAGTCAAAGGTCTCAAGCATTGAACGTCACTGTACCAAAGCCCGCCCATATTGCATACCGTGTCCCGATTGGCCACACCAGTTCTCTGGTGTAGGAAATGGGCGAACAATTGAGCCTCTCCAGACTGTAATCCGCCGACAGGCAATTTGTTTTTTGCCAACGGCTGATTCGGTCTGGCTTATTAGCCAGGCTACATGTGTTAAACATCGAGAATCGAGAGGGGTTTATTTGGGTGCATTTTGGATGTGCGTGTATACTTGTGCATGTGGTAAAATGGACTGCAAATATATAGCGCCTTTCTCCAAAGCGATTTACAAAAAATGTATACTTCACATTCACACCCATTCACACGCCGATGGTGGAGGAAACCATGCAAGGCACCAACCTGCTCATCGGGAGAGCAGTTACAGAGTCTTGCTCAAGGACACTTTGACAAGTATAGCCAGGAGGAGCTGGGGGGATCGAACCTGGAACCTTCTCCGATTCCAAGACGGCCGCTCTATACCTCCTGAGGGAGTTCCAGGGGGTCCCCAGCTAAATGTGGAACCAAATGGACCCTTATGGGTCTGTAACTCTAAGAGTGTACAAACGCCAAACGGATCCATTTGTACACTCCCACAGTTAAATTAACATTGATTTTACAATATAAATTGGGGGTCCCAGACATGGTTGCCATTAAATGGGGGGTCCGTAGCCTAATGCATGTCAAACTGTGTGTGTGTGTGTGTGTGTGTGTGTGTGTGTGTGTGTGTGTGTGTTGGTGAGATTACAACAACACTAGTTGTTTGGGCGGTGTCTCCGTGAGGCGTCGGTAGAACCCGACTTTGGACTCCGCTCTGTCACTCCGGGTGACGCGTAGAGACCCCCCCTCCCCCCGGCGGCGTTGCGGCGGGGGTGGCCACGCTGTCACCATCTGTCACTCTGCCTTTTGTCCCCCGTCATGCCCCCACGCTGGCACAGAAAGGTGGGGGGGGGGCGCACTGACAGACTGACAGCTGACAGACTGACAGGTGACATCAGAGAGACAAGGGGAGCACTGGGGAGCACTTTTTTGGATAAAAAAAAACACACATGGACACGCACGCACGCACACGCACGCACACGCACACGCACACGCACACACACACACGCGCACACACACACACACACACACACACACACACACACACACACACACACACACACACACACACACACACACACACACACACACACACACACACACACACACACACACACACACACACACACACACACACACACACACACACACACACACACACAGTGCTACTGGCAGATGTCAAAACCGGGTCGCTACAAAATGTTGCCAGGCTGTTTCTTTCTCCGTCTTAAGTTCAAAGTTCACAACAAGGTCATTTTAGAGGTCGACAAAAGTGTGACCTGACCACAGGAGGTTTATGGTTTATGGTTTAGGTTGAAAAAGCTTTCTAGCCATGCTTAAGCGACAGTATAGGTCGGAACACCTATAATCAAAGCATATCAGCTGCTCAGTTCTCCCAGAGCGCAGCAGACTGCGTTGCAAGCCTATAGCGAGTTTTGTGGGATCATTTGTGGTCGTATAACGGCTACATCTGTCCTTAAAAAAAACATAATATTTAATATAATATTTTAGAGAATATCGCAGGCAGCAGCATCGCAGGCAACAGCATCGCAGGCGTGCATATACAGTAATATACTGTAATCCATATTGGACGGGAACCCCTTTTGGTGTTTTAAGCATTATGTTATAGGCCTATAGTACTTTAGCTATTGAAAAATATCAGATCTACAACTTGGCACGGCACCATGTGCGGCATGTGGCGCTGGAACAACATATTTTCAGATGGAGGTCCGCAGCCAAATACAAATAATTCTGGGGGTCCTTGACATGAAAAAGGTTGCAGCACCACTGACATAGAAACATGGTTTCTTTTTCAGAAAACGGTTTAGATTTAGAAGCCATTTTTTTTAAATAATCGGCCTCAGGTCTAAATGGGTATGACGGTGTTACAGACATAGCCAAAAATATATTCTACTATTCGGTGCTGTTAGGCAGAAACCTAGCTCTTATCTCCATATTTTCACTTTTTGTGTTTCTTTTCGTAAATTCATGCCCTATACCAGTGGTTCCCAAAGTGGGGTCCGGGGACCCCCAGGGGTCCTTGAGGGAGTTCCAGGGGGTCCCTAGCTAAATTATATAGGAACCAAATGGACCCTTATGGGTCTGTAGAGTGTACAAATGGAACCAAATAGAATGAAAAGCAACAGTTTTGGTGATATGAGGTTTCTACCCAACAGAGAAAAGATCAGATTTCTATTTATTTTGTATTTTTGTATTTTACTGTTAACTTTAACGTGAAGACCTATACCCAAAATAGTCCACTTGCCAGAATGTGAACCCAGACATGTTGAGTACACCAACGTCGGCCATAGCCGCACTTACCCAAATGTGCTGACATCATCACATTTGTGATGACGGCAATTAGGGCTGTGAATCTTTGGGTGTCCCACGATTCGATTCGATTCCGATTCTTGGGGTCACGGTTCGATTCAAAATTCAACTCGATTCTCAATCCAAAATCCAGATTCAAAACGATTCTCTATGCAAAATGATCACAATCTACTCCAGCCAACTGAAGTGACTATATACTACAGTTACTTGAAAATGACTGAAGACATGATGTTTACTGTGATTAGGGTAAGCTTACATTTCATATCACAAACACCATGTAGTGAAAACTCCTGTAACTGTAACCAGAACAAAATTATAATAATAATAAATAAATAAATAATAATAATACATTTGACACCCCTAACGGCAATGGCCGTTTTTAGCCCAATGAGTGTTTATTTTGTTTTGCAAAACTAATGCTTGGAATGGATTCAGCATCATGGAAACACCCTTGACACATGCTACATAAAGCATGATGACATTTTGAATATTTTGCCTTCTATAGGTTGTTAATGGTATGGTCACATATTATACCAATTATGAAAATTTCTCAACATATGCAAGTTAGCATCCACCAGTTTCTAAATAATGCTGGGGACCCATACTCAACATTTCTAACATAAAACCTTGGTGTACTCAACATGTCCGGGTTCACACTGGGGCTCTATGCGCTGGCAAGTAGACTAAAATAGGAGATGCCAGGTTCAGAAATGCAGGGTTGTCAATCTCTGAATGTTTTTTTTTTAACTTCATTTTAGTAGTTTCTTTATATAGTTTACACGTTTTGGGAAATAATGAAAGAATCACATGCAAAGGAACGCGCACACACACACCCACACACCCCCCTCTCCCTGGAAATACAAACGTCTGGGTTTCCGAGGCTTATACACTCTCTCTCTCAGACAGAGTGTCATCTTTCCACCCTGTAGTCAGAGCCTCCTGGGGTTCAGAGCTCACGTTGTTGATGCTGTCAGATCCAAGCGCAGAGCGCCACGCATAAACCTTTGACGCTGGAATAGGCTTTTTTTGCTCTCGCGCCAGATAAGCCAAAGCACACCATCATCGTCTACAAGGCTTTGTTCAGACTGGAACATTTCCCCTCGATCCTCAAATTGGATCGCGAAGACTGTTATTTGCTATTGTAACCGGATCGGATTTGCATATTCAGATACCATCAACCTATCTGCATCAGTCGCTGCATGGCGTAATGTGCATGTGAGTAGTGCTTAATTTATGCGACAGTGTCAAATAGCCAATCGAATCTAATAGCCAATCTAGTAGCCAATCTACTCATTGTGAGTGTGACAGCCGTCGGTCGCTGGCAGTATAAATCAGGCTATACCGCGTCTAAGTGTCCAGACTGACACGCATCTTTTGAATTTTTTCAGGTAAAGTGCCTGCCCTCCGCCGCAGAGGTCGTGGGTTCGAATCCGCCGTGGTACATCCAGCTTTGTCAGGCGTCTCGAAGACAATTGGCCCGTGTTCGTGGGACGGGTCATAATTGTCATTGTGTGTAATAGCTGGGAGGGTGGCGGGGGGGGGGGGTCACCTGTCAGAAGGGAGTGATGGGCGGGAGGAGTATAGGACGAAGGCTCATATGTCCTCCCGGCGGGGGCTCCTCACATGGTAGGTTGAGCCAATAGGATACAACAGCAGTGACAACACACAAATGTGTGTGGGGAGGAACCAATTGGCATATCCTTAAGGCTCATTCATAGTCTGGATTTTCGGTGGTGAGGTGACCACCGCTCCGGTGGTGAGGTGACCACCGCTCCGGTGGTGAGGTGACCACCGCTCCGGTGGTGAGGTGACCACCGCTCCGGTGGTGAGGTGACCACCGCTCCGGTGGTGAGGTGACCACCGCTCCGGTGGTGAGGTGACCACCGGAGCTGAAATAACGTTGAGCGGTGGTGAGTAAAAACAGAGAGAAGGGCTGGGGCGGTGGCGGTGGTTTGCTCTTCACCGTGGCTCGTGACGTCATGTTGTAGTTCGGTGGTCACCTCACCACCGAAAATCCAGACTATAAATAACGCTTTAGCGACTACATTGGGGAGGAAAAAGGGGTGAAAACATGTTTGAAAAAATATAGGAATAGGAATGTGGTTCAAATCTGATTCGCAAGAATCAGGTTTTTCCCAATGTGTTGTTTGGGGCGTTTATTTTGCTGTGCAGACAAAACAAGCTGATTCCAATCTGAGTCAGCCACAAATCAGATTTTGGGCAGCCAGTCTGAACATATCCCGACGATAACACATTGTGATGAATCAGATTTGAATTACATTTCAAACCGCATTGGAGGTGTGGGCTCAAATCTGATTAGAAAAGATTAGTCTTCCGTGTGCGTGTTACTGTTCAGACTTGATTAAAAACTAAAAGAAAATAAATCGGATTCCAATCCAAACCAAAGAATTGGATGTGTGGGCAGCGACTCTGAACAGCCTTAAGCTATAGCTAGCTCTATAGACCAAGCAACCTTCAGACAATCTCTTCTGGTGCATTTCAAACAAAACAAAAAAAATCCCTCTGACAGGTGACATGAAACGACGTTGAATAATTGCTGAGAAAATAGAGAGACGCGGGGGGGGGGGGGGGTAGTTATTAAAGTGAAATACAATTACAGTCGGCATATGTGCGAGGTCCGACGCACGATTAGATTTACGGTCTCTCCCCCTTTTGTCGCTCGATGGGCTTTTAATGGCCATTATTGCGGGCGCTGGTGGGGCGCTGGCTATAGTGGGGGCGGTCCCAGATGGAGCATCAAACCTTCACTCCGGCGTGAACCTGTCCCCCCGTCGCACTGAGGTTTCACCCAAATCGCCTCCGCTTGACCTCCCATTCCATTACCCCGCCGTGCCGTCCCGGTGGGGGAACAGTAGCAACAGTGCTGGAAAGTAACTAAGTACATTTACTTAAGTATACTGTAGTTAAGTAAACGTATACTTATACAGTACCATTTTTAGGTATTTGTTCTTTACTTGAGTATTTCCAATTTCAAATACTTTTACTTCTACTCCACTACATCTCAGAGGCAAATGTTGTAGGCCTACTTTTACTCCTAGAATTATATGAACACTATAGTGACTTTGTAGATTTTGTTACAAAACATACATTAGACTAGTCAGACTATAAGCACTATACATGTTTCGGCCATTTGAAAATAGACGATCTACAAGCTCACAATGCGTTGCAATCTGCTATTTTCAAATTAATGTTATACATTTGAAAACTTGCCGAATGGGACATTCTGCATAGTGAGTACTTTGTACCTTTGGTACTTATAATGCCAAACATTTTGTACTTTTCACTGAAGTACATTTAGAATTCACTCAAGTACATTTTAGAATTCCGGGACTTTTACTTGTAACAGAGTATAGAGGCCCAGGAAATAATTCCCAATGCATTTTTCCCATAGACATTTCAAAAAGTATTTATTTAAAGACCTTTTAAGCGTCGTACAAAGCCAACTCGAGTTGTGACAAATCATGACAATAAACACAATATTTTGGACAAAACAAATAATTACAAAGAAGAAAAGAATTGTGTTGTTTGTCATGATTTGTCACAACTCGAGTTGGCTTTGTACGAGGCTTAAAAGGTCTTTAAATAAATACTTTTTGAAATGTCTATGAGGAAAATGAACGGGGAATCATTTCCTGGGCCCTGGTAGGGGGCGGGACTGCGACGCTCTATACTGTAGTTCTACATTCATTGCAGTATTGATATTTGTACTTAAGTAAAAACAATCAAGTACTTATTTTTTTTCCACCACTGAGTATAGCAGCTCCCCTAGAGCACTTTGAACTCTGACCCCTGAGCCCCATCAGGAGAGCAGCCAATAACACCTTGGGAGACGTTTATAGCCCATTGTCTCGGTGGCTGAAATAATGACACCTTCAGTGGGGTTTCTGCTCTGAAATGAGATTTTAGTTCTCATAATAACGTGCAATATCCCAACTTGTTAGGCAGGATAATACGTAATGAAAATGTATTATATATATTCGGGTGACCTCATCCTAAAAAAAAAAACAATGACGGAAGACAAAAAAACAAACATTCAAGGACAGGTCAAGTGCAGGTCAAGTGCATCATAAACGGAGAAATGGTCACTTGTACTTCAAAGATGGAGTGACGTGTGTGTGTGTGTGTGTGTGTGTGTGTATATATATATATATATATATATATATATATATATATATATATATATATATATATTACATTTTTTATATTACATTTTTGAGTGGTGTAAACCACTCCTACGACTGGCTTTGTTAGTTTACGTGTCTGTCTGTCTGTCTGTCTGTCTGTACCAAAAGAATGAGCACGGTTGCTATTGTCACCCAGTTCACGGGTGTGATTTCATTACGTCAGACATTACGTCAGACCACAGCTGATCAGTCTATATAAGACCTTACACCACTCAGTTCACGGGTGTGATTTTTTTTTAGGTATGGAGTTAACATTACTCTAATAGACTCCCAGGTGTGGTTACAATATTCAAATGTCTTCCCCGTGTATTATTGGTTTCTTCCTGAAAGCCTTTCAGTCAAAAGGCCCAATCGAAAATACATTTTTTTTGTCCTAAACCTTTTTGGCGCTCATTAGCATGTACTGCACAATGTAGTTAACCCCATGCCTCCTTGGCACTGTAAAATGACTTAAATATGCATGTAAAACATTAATCTCTGCTGCGCTGTAGTACAGTACTGGGATCGGTCTGTCCTATAACCCTAAATCTATAGCTATAGCGGTCTGTCGCTGAGATCTTTTCCTATTTACTGTAAGTCAAACTGAACGCAAAGCGGCCGGTATGTATACTGCTGCAGAACCCTTCCACACATAAAGCATGTGTCAGTGGCTGACAGATGATATGATATGATATAGTACTTTATTGTCAGTTCACACTGAAATTTGTCTTGCGACCCAGCAGCCAAGTATGCAGAACACATATACACACATTTGACATAACACAAAGAACAAGACAATTTACATACATAAAGACATGAAGACAAGAGCAATGTCCACCGCTTAGATTACCCCCGTGGCTACTACAACTCCTGATTAAGCCTCAAGGTCGACTGGTGGACAAAGGACCTCTTTAGTCTGACCTTAGTGTATGCTGGTATACACCATATCATCGTGTCCACCTCAAAATAAAGGCATTGGATACACATCCTGGGCGACACTAAGCCGGACGTAATGGACCTTATTCTGTTATCAACCTGGCTGGGAACTGAGATGCATATCGGTAGCCGTCAGGCAGAATTCTCCCATCCCACATAATAGTCATTTTACCCATTTTGGGCGGGAACCCTTTTTGGTGTTTTTAGCATTATGTTATGCTTTAGCTATTTAAAAATAGCAGATCTACAAGCTCGTAGCGCGGCACTTGGTGCCGCGCTACGAGCTTGTAGGTCTGCTATTTTTGAAAAATAGTGAAAATGTGGCGCAAATCTTTGAATATTGTATTATTTCAGAGTAAACGTTTTTAACTCAAATCTTTGCTTCTGGGGGGGGGGGGGGTTTCAGAAAAGTGTCAGGATTTAGAAGACATTTTGTAGAATCGTCACATTCTAAATGGGTTATTCCGTTATCAACCTGGCTGGGAACTGAGATGCATATCGGTAGCCGTCAGGCAGAATTCTCCCATTCCACATACAGTCATTTTAACCTTTTTGAAAAAGGTTAAATAACTATGTGAGATAAGCTCGAAATGTGGTGCAAAGTGACACGTTTTGATCTGCTATTTTGGGACATCTTTTTTGGACATATGAGACGGCGTATATACACCTTTTAACTGTGCTGCTGCCAGAGGGCTGGCTTTCTGCAGGACTCAGGAGTGGATGGACGATGGATGGATGCATTTTATTGTGTGATTGAAGGAAGCGTGTACGACGAAATGATCTCAGTGGCATCAACACAACGCAGCAGTGTTGTTGAAAGATGTTCGTCGACTACCTTTTTTCACTGACAAAAACGACATAAAAATGATGACTAAAACTATGACTAAATATACTGTCGATTTTGTCAACAAATAAAAACTAAACTAAAATGCTAGAAACAGACTATAGTGGACAAGAGATCCAGTATAAGTAATTTTACACTTGGTTGCATGCTGAAAATAGCAGATCTGTGAGCTTTGCTATTTTGTAAGTGTAAAAAGTGTAAAAACAGCCATTGCGACGGCATCAAGGCCCACCAAAATACATTTTAGGTAAATCAACTGTAGATTTAGTCAACTAAAATCTTATATTTAGTCGACTAAAACTAGACTAACACTAAAACATTCCAGGTGACTAAAACGTGACTAAAACTGAAGACTATGGGCAGTATTATGCATGTCTTAAGTACCAGGTCTTATTACTTAACTTAAGACCTGGATCAATGCCATTTGGCTATTCTGAGTGGCCAAACAGCATTGACCACGCCTCCAGGTCTTAAATTAAGTAATAAGACCTGGTACTTAAGACACGTATAATACTGCCCTGTGACTAAAACAGAAATTTGCTGCCAAAAACAACACTGCAACGCAGAAGAGCGACAGAATGCATACAAGGTAGCAGGCACGTGCACACATAGACATCAAAGGGGGCTTCAGCCCCTGCCCTTTTACCCGTCGGTAAAAGGCCAGACCTTGAATGCAGTATTTACTATGGTGCCAAGCCATATCAGCATTCAGGAGAATTGGCTTTTTTCCCGAACTCTCCTGAACTTGAACGCAGCATTTTGCGAATTTGTGCAGAAATCGTACACCACATCTTCAGTAGCTAAAGAGTGCAGGGGGTTTGCGCCTCGAACATACCTGATCTACAAGCTCTCAACGTGTCGCAGTGCGATGTGTTGAGAGATTGTAGATCTGCTATTTTTTAAATGTTTGGCTAAATGTGCCCTTTTTAGGGTATTTCAGCCCCTGCCTCTCCAACATTCTCTGCACGCCCCTGGTAGGTAGCAGCATGGGTAGGCCTACTAATAAACACGTGCTGCACTTATGCCCATAATAAGCAAAAACAGTTAAAAACACTTGTGGTCTTCAATGTTTTTCAGGCCAAGGTGCACCTTAGCTGAGAGAGATGCAAGCAGCAGGGACCCTATAGACCTATGTTTTTGATAGAGGGGAACTGAGGTTTTGTTGGGCGAGGCTTACACGTGCAGGTGAAATGAAGAATGCCCCCCCACCCCATACTTTTAGAGCATTGTGTGGTACATTTTTTCAAAAGCCCTTAAAAAGGTTCATCTAAATTACTTTGGACCTTCTGATTGGTTCGAGACCAGGTTGAGATGACGTTTCAGACTGGAATCTTCAAAATAAAATAAGCCATTTCACCACAACTTTAAGTTTTCAACATGGTTCGGAAATAGCAGAAACAGCCGATCTACACGCTCACAACGCATCGACTCCACCTCATCTGCTACTTTTCAAAGTAACACTGCGTGAAGGAGTTAACGGGCAATTATGGGCATTGTATTTTGCCCATAAACCTCAAGTTTAGCAGCATATACAGTTGATATACGGTAATATGCAGGTGTGATGGTACAATTCGGGAGTTTACCGGAGTTTGTTGGACAGTGTAACGGCAGTTTCCTGTAATATACACATCCGTATTCCATGCTTTTTGCGCAGTGTAAGGGACGACAGCGTGAATGATTTCAACAACCTGCTGATACGTTCCGTTGACGTCTTCCAGCCGGCGGTCGGTTGGAGTATAACGTCACTGGGAAATTCTACGTAATCACACCATCGGCATCCCTGATTGGCCAATCCAACTGATCGGCTTTGTCGACTTGTCAGACTTTATGTGACGTGTGTGCCACTGAACCAATGTTAGAGATATCACACTCACTCACATGCACACGTACACTCACAGGAACAGTCACACGCACACTCATCACAGAGAGGGACTTCATCTGCGGTGTGAGAAATGTCCTGCTGGACGATATACCCGAATGGAGGACTATCGGGGTCAGTGATGGGGACCAGATACGAGGCACTGACGGATGCCGTTGCAGTCGGACGCCAGGTGTATTGCTTCAGAGGTTACTATTACAACGGCACGCCTCAGGTCGAAGTGCACATCTTCAACACGGTGACTTTGCTCTGGAGGAAGTTGCCCAGGGTGACCATCGGAACATGGTACTGGATCAGGGCCGCTACGGCCGTGCTTATAGGGCACGCCATCTACATCTGGGGAAGGCATCACCACGGCAGCACGCTGTATGCGTTCGACGTCCACACCCACAGTTGGTCCAAGCCCAGGGTGTTCGGGAGGGTTCCGACACCCTGGTACCCTGGTAGGTACCAGTCGACCTGTGTCTTGGGGAATGCCATGTATTTGTATGACACAAAGATGAACCGGCACAGTCGGCCTAGATACACAAATGACCTCTACAAGTTGGACACCGCCACGATGTTCTGGGCTTTAGTGAACACCAGCTCAGGCACCAGTTCGTCGTCACATCACTCTGCCACCATCGTTGGGACAAAGATGTTTGTATTTGGCGGCCAATACCATTCCTCGGTGGTACGTTCCCACGACAACGACAACAACAACCACATCCTCAGGGTGTTTGACATGGAGACTAACTGCTGGCTGAGGACGGCTTCTGAACAGTTTCTGCCCAAAAGATGCGGTCATCAGTCGGCCTTTGCGCACAACGGGGAGCTGTACGTATTGTTTCCGAAGACCTCCAACGGTCTGTGGAAAATGAACCCAGAGACGTTCTCCTGGAAGAAGCTCGAGCCGAAGGGGAAAGGCCCGTCAAATAAGTTCCGCCGTTGGTCCTTGGTGGGAGATCGTGTCGTCCTCTTTGGACGTGGGATCACACCTCATGACCTGCACATCTTAGACTTACGTCCTAGTCTGGAGATCTTATGCAAGGTAGCCGTTACGCAGTACGGTCTGACGGAGTCGGTACTCCGACGCAGCATCCGGTTGGAACTGTCCAAGATGACATATCAACAGCAACAATAACAACGATAATCATAAATGACAGATAACATAAAGGCAGCTGCTTTATCTTCTGACGTTTTCAATGCTAGTAAACACACCCGGACCATGGTCTATAGGTCACTCACTGAGTGTGTTCTCACTTTTAACATCGTCTCCTGGTATGGGAGCCCCTCAGAGATTAAACAAATCACACCCGTGTGAAGTGAGGGGCGCTTTGTGTTGCCACAAGTTTACGTCATATTTGGCGGACATTTTACCTAATTTCTCCTTTCATTGTCAATGGCAAATATTGAGACGTGCAGGGACAAAAGCTGTATATAGGAGGGGTTAGCACCCCTCAACAAAAAAACCTCACCCAGGTAGACAACCAGGCTAGCAAGATGATTGGAGACAAACAAACTTCAGGTGTGATTTTTGTATACCGTCACCTGTGTGAAGTGAGGGGCGCTCTTATCATTATACATCACCATACATCATCTCATGAACAACTGAATTTATGTTATTTGTTAGCCGATTTGCTCGTCTACATATGACGTACATTTTCCCTTCGTTGTCAATTGCATTTAATGTTTGTGTTGCCACAAATTTAAGTCATATTTGAGGCACATGTGACCTAATTTCTCCTTTCATTGTCAATGTCAAATATGAGATGTGTGGGGACAAAAGCTGTATGGGCTAGAGCCCCTCAAAAAAGGACATTCAGATTTAAAGGCTTAGAGTGTCATTAGCAAAAAAACAAGAAGGGTTACAAGACTTTTTTTTCTTGCCAACTGCAGTGGACATTTTTAAACTAGAAATGCCAACTTGCGCCTTGCACACAAGCAGGCCATACATGGCCTACTTGGATGGATTATAATATGGATTGTATATTTCAAGAGTGAGAGATCACAATAAAACTCCTAATCATTCTTCCTCCACACTGGGAGAAAAACAGCATTTGAAAGTTTAATGGGACATGCTTTTACGCGTGAGTGCAGTTAGAACTTTTCCATGAGTCCAACACTGATGACAGTGCTGTCAAAACAGATACTGTATGCTTCATCTCTCTATAAGGGGGTCCTTTTGCCTGAAATTAATGTCGAAGACCCCCAAGGGTTAAGGAATTAGAGTGGAGATGGTTATGATGATATACAATAGCTGCGTTGTAAAAAAAAAAGAGAGGCCTGGGCCGTGGCTCAGCGGTCCAGGCACCCTGGCCGGTAGTCCGAGTCTGGCAGTGTGCCGCGGGTTCGACTCCCGATCCCGACGGCCTTTGCTGCATGTCACTCCCCCATCTCTCTCCCCCATTTCCTGTCAGCTTACTGTCTGTCCCTCTATAAAAAATATAAAATAAAGGCGAAAGCCGCAAAAAAAAACATTACAAAAAAAAAGAACTTTTCCATTGCATCTTCTGAGAGGTGGGGTTCTTGTGCTGCCGGCCTGCGCGCGCGTGCTGGTGCTTATCAGTGTGAACGTCATCTGATAAGGCGTCTATAGACATTACGTCAGACCACAGCTGATCAGTCTATATAAGACCTTACACCACTCAGTTCACACGGGTGTGATTTTTGGTATGCATTTGGCCTGCGGGCTGCCAGTTGCTCCACTACATCTCAGAGGGAAATAGATGTATAGATCCGCTATTTTGGCACTTGGGAATGGGACATTCTGCACTATGAGCCATTTCTACTTTTTGTACTAATTTTGATACCAATACTTTTATACTTTTAAGTAAACTTTGAATTCAGGACTTTTACTTGTAAAGAGTATTTCTATTGCAGCATTGATACTTTTACATAAGTAAAAAAAATCAGACTAGTCTGAATACGTGAGTGGTGCTGTAGGCTACTGTACTCGCGCTGCGGTACTGTACTTTAGGCCTGATTGACTGAAGTATTTATTAACAGTTTGGAGAATTACAGTACATTTCAAGCACAACTCAATACAAAAACTGTTAACTGCGGACGACACCATAAAGCATTACCCTTGTTTAAAACAGGGTCCACCCTTTTCAATTCATCAGAACATGTAGAGACACAAATATACACTTCTATATGAACCAAAAACAGGAAATCATCATAAAAGGAGGTAAAAAGGGGAAAAAAAAACATACAGTGAGGGGGATTCAGATTTTACGTGGGGCCAGTTTGGAATTGCAGCCGCCCGTAGGTGCCCTTTGAGAGCGGTTTTGAAGGAGTCAAGGGTCAAGGGACATGGATATCTTGGTGGAGTATAGCGAATTTTGTGGACCAGTCCCATTGCAAGATGCTGTACTCTGTCGTCAACCCTAAGCCATTCCAGCCTGTCAAAGTGGGCAGGGGTGAGGTGGGTTCGGGGAGTATGATCAGTTTGTTTTGGGAAGTCCTGGAGTCTTGTTTTTAGGGCATTCAAGGTGTTTTTGTTGATCAGTGAGGAGATCCTGTATAGGAATCTTGTTCTTTGGTTGACTTTTTTGATTACGTTGGTGGCCATTTTATCACTGGAAAGATTTGCCTCCAGGATGGAACCTAACCTATACTGTACAAGCCCTCCTCCCTGGCCTCTGTGTGTGTGTGCGTGTGCGTTTGCGTGTGCGTGCGCGCCGTTTCAGCTGTCCGCGTTCAGACACAGGGACGCGCATACATACATGAAGGGAGGGACGGACACACATAGCTACGCAATGGAGTGGCTGCACCACTCAAAGAATAAAGTCCTTTTTTCCACCACTGGCCTCATCATATCCATACGCTGACATAAATATCTGGCAAGCATAGGTAATCCCCCCTCTAAGTCCCATTTCCTGAAAATTAGTTCAGGAAAAGGGAGAGGGGTGGGAGGGAGGGAGGGAGGGAGGGGGATTTCAAACCCCGAGACGAATGCAGAACTGACTCGAATCGGCACGCGCCGTTGCACCCGTGCATGCGGCTGCACTTGCGCGTGTACGCCCAAATGCACCCGACCCCACCTAAACACACAGGCGCGTATATACATGCCGTATATGCACATGTAGGCTACGGTACACACGCACACACACATGTGTGCACGCACGCGCACACACACGCACGTGCGCACACACACAGCCTGTATGAATCCCTTAGACCTCATAGTGACGTATCTGTACTGTTTTATCTCTTTTCCCGTTTTACACAAATCTCGTTGCCAAAAATAGCAGATCTACAACTAAAAACCACAACGTTGCGTAGATGTTCCCCCCGGAATATCGAGGTTTCAGTGGGTTTCTCCGAGTTAGGGGGGCCAGCAAATCTTTATTTTTTTCATTAGGCACTTGAAGCCTAGCGTCCCTATTCTGAGGAGAACCTCAGCCATACATACATGTATACATTGTAAAGGCAAGCTTACATTGCCTCGCAATGTGCAAACACAGCACAAGGTTCGTGAGCTGCTGTGATAGGAGAAGGATATCAAATGGAACACAACCACCCTAAAGACTAATCATTGCGTATATTCCTCCACTATATCTGCATGGAGTGATCTCGGTACATAGAAATAGATTTTTTTGGAGATTCACTTGTACACATACATTTTTTTTTGATTGTATTGTTCCACTTTTTTGCTTTGGCAATGTAAACGTACTGTATATGTTTTCCCTTTGAATTGAAATTGAACAATTACAGTGTAAAAAGTCAAATGTTTACTACTGATGGTTTTAGGACAGGTGGTTAAATGTCTGCAATTACACATTGCCATGAGTCCAACACTGATAGTGCTGTCAAAACAGATATATGCGGGGGTCCCTGCTGGGGTTCCTGCTTCTTCTATCTCTCTCTCAGCTATAAGGGGGTCCTTTTACCTGAAATCAATGCCGAAGACCCCCAAGGGTTAAGGAATTAGAGTGGAGATGGTTATGATGATATACAATAGCTGCAGGGTTGTAAAAAAAAAAAGAGAGGCCTGGGCCGTGGCTCAGCGGTCCAGGCACCCTGGCCGGTAGTCCGAGTCTGGCAGTGTGCCGCGGGTTCGACTCCCGATGCCGACGGCCCTTGCTGCATGTCACTCGGACTCCCCCATCTCTCTCCCCCATTTCCTGTCAGCTTACTGTCTGTCCCTCTATAAAAAATATAAAATAAAGGCGAAAGCCGCAAAAAAAAAACATTACAAAAAAAAAGAGAGAAAAGGGGGGTGGGGGAGGTGAACAAAGGGTACACAACGAAAGAAAAAAAAGACAGAAACCGGCACAGTGGTGTGTTGGAGCGTTGGGAGATGGGGGGTGGGGTGGTGGAGGAGGAGGGGGTTGGTAGGCTAACACGTATAGTGCCCGGCAGGCATCAGTGAACGGCGGATTGGCAGGGATTCGGTGGAGGATGTGAGGGAAGCAGCAGCCACTGCCCCCCCTCTACCCCCCACCCCTCTCCCCCCCACCCGCTAGGAGTTTAAAAGATGTTCTGAAGGAGTTTTGCTTGCTCCCCTCCCCGTTCTCTCATCCCCCCCCCCCCCCCCCCCACCCACTCCTGTGCGTCCGTCACTCGCTCTTTTCAAGCTCTGGGCGCAGAGATCTCCCTCTCTTCATGTGCCTGTGTGTCCCCTCAGAGAACCCTGACCGACACGCATGGCAGAGAGACAAGGAGAGAGAGAGAGAGAGAGAGAGAGAGAGAGAGAGAGAGGCAGAGGCAGAGAGAGAGAGAGAGACAAGGGGCAGAGAGAGATGAAGTAGAAATGCAAGCGGCCTGTTGTTGTGCCATTTTTCCCAAAGGATGACTGCAAAAGATTGGTGTCATTTCTTTCCAAAAGCTTCAATACCCCTGTATAACATCTCACTGTAACGACGCAATGTGACATATAGCTCCGTTTACACAACTGCTGTACCCCCTCCAACTGTACATAATCTCCCCATGTTCAACTGTTTTTTATTATTTTTTTCTTTGGCAATGTAAAATATATATACATGTATATATGTTTTCTCATGCCAATAAAGGTCCTTTAAATTGAATTGAATTAGAATCGACTTTGAATTCCTCAAACACATTCAACATTCCTCTATTGCAGTGCTTTCCCACCAGTGGTCTGCTACATGATGTTGGAAACCAAGGGAAGGAAAACATGATATGGGTTGTCTGCTTGTCCGGTCTTTGTAATATTTGATGCCCGACGCTGAATAAAATGGTAAAAAATGGTGCATCCATATAGCGCTTTTATCCAAAGCGCTTTACATAGATTGTGCATTACATTCACCCATTCACACCCAGTCACACACCGATGGCGGAGGGAACCATGCAAGGCACCAACCAGCACATCGGGGAGCAATTTGGGGTTCAGTGTCTTGCTCATGGACACTTCGACACTAACTCTGGGGGAGCCCACATGGTTCGAACTGGGAACCCACATTGATAGACCGATGGCGGAGGAAACCATGCAAGGCACCAACCTGCACATCGGGATCAATCAGAGGGTTCAGAGTCCTGCTCAACGGCACTTTGATACTAACTCTGGGGGGAGCCCACATGAGGGATTTAACTAGGAACCTCACAGGTTTTCCCATCCGGGCCGCTCTACTGGCCACCCCTGAGCCACTACGACGGCTCCAAACAAAATGGACCTGCAGCATGGCCATTCATTCACTATCAGTCCAATTAGTCTGCGGCCTGGCACCCTGAACAGCGGGCGAGAGAGAGAGAGAGAGAGAGAGAGAGATCGTCATCCCACAGTGTCTAGCCTCTCGGTAATAATCGTCATACAGATTAACTGACTCTCTACGGTCAATTCTCTACAGCAGGGATGACTGCGATAAGGCTGGATTTCATGACGCATTGTGAGCTTGTAGATCGGTTATTTTCAGTGGTTAATGTATGTTTTGTAGTAATAATCAGAGTCTTCAATCGTCAAATAAATGTAGTGGAGTAAAAGTACAATATTTGACTCTGAGATGTAGTGGAGTGGAGGCAAAATGTATTGTAAATTGGAAACACTCAAGTAAAGTAGGCCTACAAAATAATACCTCAAAATTGTACTTACAATACTTAATTAAATGTACTTAGTTACTTTCTACAACTGCCCGACACAGCTGGGTGGCCGAGCCATAGCCAACGCTCAATGTTCTTCCCCATGGCAGTCAGTTGATTGTTTTAAAGGTCATGACATTAATTGTCCCCACCAGGCCGAAGGCATGGGGAGAGAGTATGTTTTGCACTCTGTGTGCGAGTCCGTCCATGTGTGCGTCCGTCCGTCTGTTACCAGATAATCTCCAGCACCGTTAACCCGGTCAGTGGCAAATTTTGCACGCACACTCCCTGGATGCCAACGATGAACCTCTGCCCCAATTTTTCAAGAACGGCCTGTTATAGCGCCACCAGGAGGCAGACTTTTGAAAAAATATTCTTTTTTATATTACTGCTCCAGATTCTGTCCAAAAATCCCACAAATCGTTACACACCATCTCTATGTGTCATGTGTTCAAGACGGATCTGTCCGATATTTCATATTCCATCCTAATTGGCCAACATTGGCTTTCAAAGTTTGCAGGATTGGCCCGTTTTGAACAAAAAGCCTCAAATCATGAACGCAATAGCGTGCAATTTACATTAAATCTTTCACAGACTTTCCTATAGGCTGAGGAATATATCCCATCCTTTTCACATTGGCCTGTGAAAAGGGACAAAATGCCTCAAATCATCCAATTGCCATCCATTGTCCTATTATAGCGCCAGCAGGTGGCCACAACCTGACCTGGCCTGGCGGAGACCTGTGCCCCAAGGGGCACTTTTATCTAGTTTTCATGTATTTTTATTTTTCATTTAGGCTTTATGACCTCAATTACACCCATGTGACAACCTGAACTTTGAACATCCAAGTGGGTTTTCTGTGGTCTAGGGTTTTCTCTGTGTGTTCTGAAGCCTTTTGAGCTGCAATGAAAACAGGCCAATTCCTATGTCATATGGGATTTGTGATCTGTAACTGTTACATCACAGTCCACAGGAAAATCTGAGCACTTGTTTAAGCCAGAAAACCCCAGACCACAGAAAACCTACTGAATGTAAAATGTTCAGGTTTTTCGGGTGCAATTGAGCTCAGAAAACCTAAAGAAAAGAACGAAAATGTACAAACTTGTACTTTTTTTTATGTCACAATCCCTTTAAAAAAGCTGCTAAAAGCTCACTATGTCTTGCGATGTCTTCTGTGCAGTTTTACTGTTACACTGTTTATTTTCATCATGGCAGCACCTTGTAACTCTTGACAAATGCTTTATAAATAAAACATATATTCCCTAACGTAAAGGTCAGATCAACCATACATCTCTAAAAACCTAATCAGAAAAAGGGCTTTGGCCGTGCCAGAAAGAAAGAAAGAAAGAAAGAAAGAAAGAAAGAAAGAAGGAAAGAAAGAAAGAAAGAAAGAAAGAAGAAAAGAAAGAAAGAAAGAAGAAAAGAAAGAAAGAAAGAAAGAAAGAAAAATAAAGAAGAAAGAAAGAAAGAAAGACAGAAAGAAAGAAAGAAAGAAAGACAGAAAGAAAGAAAGAAAGAAAGAAAGAAAAACATGTGAAATAGCTGATGAGAACACACTGGAGGCATAAGGTCAGTCTCGGGCAGGAGAAGAAAATCCAGCAACGACATGAGCGGCATGAGTTAAAAGACATATTGTAGTAAATGATTTTTTCTTTTTTTCTTCTCTTCAATACCATGTCTGTCTTCAATCAAATCTCTCCTCCTTTAGAAAGGGCAAGTGGCAAAAGGCAAGACGAAGAGGGAGAGAGAGAACACAAGACAGACAGAGAGAAACAAGGCTTGACCTCTGGCTGATGAGCAGTGGTGGAAAGTAGGCTGAGTACATTTACTCAACTACTGTATACGCAAGTAGAGGTTTGAGGTACTTTTACGTTATAAAAGTCAACGCTTTTACTTCTACGTCTCAATTTACAATTTACAATTTAGGCATTTAGCAGACGCTCTTAATCCAGAGCGACTTACATTAAGCAAAAACAAAAAGCATGGCATACATCACATGTATAAAAAGTAGTTATCATGAATCATGCGTAAACTAAGAACGTAACAGTGGAGTATCTATGTAAACTATACATACTATACTATATAATATATTATACATGTGTACTATAAAGTGCTATGACTACATAAAGTGCAATTCTAGAGCTGTCTACATAACAAGCTATAAGTCTCGGAGGCAAATGTACCAAATGTATCCACTACAATTTAGTAGTTTGCACATTTTTAATATAACAAAAACTGTACATTACCCACTTCAGCCCTATATGTCGTCGGCATTTTGAAATGAGCAGATCTACAAGCTCACGACGCGTCGCATGACGCGATGCAACTTTTGCTACGTACATTTTGATGTCACTACTAAAATGCGGCAGAAATCTTTGAATATATATTCTTTCAGAAAAGTTATTTTTTCAGGTCTAAATGGGTTAACTCAAGTAAAAACAAAAAACATCGGAGTATTTGTTTTGTATTGTTTTGTGGTACATTGTGCGGTATTGATATACTTTTACTTGAGTAAAAATCAAAATGGAGTCACCGGTGCAGAGAGAAGGAGAGGAGAGGTGAAGAGTCCTCCCGTCTGGTTCTCACAGGTCTCTTTCATAACCATTACCCGTGTGATGACACCGACGGACATTCAGATTGATTTACCGTCGTCTGGCCGGGGATCTACTGGGCGCCCGGGCGAAAAACGAAAAAAAGTCCCCCAATACCGAAGATTCATCTTTGTCTTTTAATGAAAGCTTTTTCCTGCCCCAACGTTTTCCTCAGAAACAAACCCCAAATCCACTTTTAAAATATTTCACTTTGATTGCCGTTAATGGCCTTATATTTTATGAGGTCACCGTTTGGAACTCAGCGCTTATTTGTGGTATATTGTAGCCAGAAAAC
>NC_136805.1:40202194-40460528 GCF_951216825.1 Electrona antarctica
TGTAGTGGAGTAGAAGTAACACCAGTATGTACTGAAAACTGGAAATACACCACTGCCCCTAACTCTACTGAGTGGCACACACATTTGTTTCAGTTAAAGCGACTGTTCTCGTTCGCGTTCGGACGCCTGCCAACAAAAAAAGCCTCGACGGACCGGTCCCAGGCCGGCCCTCAGTCATCGCCACGACCGGTGACTAAAGCACTGAGAAGGGCCTCATTGTTGCAGAACAAAGGCATCGCCCAGCCTGGCATGAGCGCTGCTGATGTAGATTTTCAGCAGCGGAGCCTTCCCCCCCCCCCCACCACCACCACCACAACCAAGGGGGAATATCAATGATGTGATTTGACAAGCCACCGAGGTCCTCGACAGACGTGTCAGACTGCTGTATATGAGCATGGGGTCTCTATGGCCTACTGTAGCGTATATACCGCAGCCCGGCTCAGAGGACCACCTCCTCCCTTGTAAAGCAGTCTTTTTTCTTCTTTGGGCTCTCTGATGATGCCAGATGTACGTAAGGCTCTGTGCATGTTTCCATTACTGCCATAGGAGTATGGCTACGGATTAACACAAGCACTTCTATCCAAACTGTTCGAAGACTTTCCTGTACTACTGCTAATACTAATACTATACTAATACTATACTAATACTAATGAAAATCACATTTGTGTGGAGTGAGGGTTCTGGTAATGTCTCAGTCTTAACCGGCCAAATAGGTCACTAACCCTAACTTCAGTCTTAACCGGTCAGGTAGGTTGCTAACCCTAACCTCAGTCTTAACCGGCCACGTAGGTCGCTAACCCTAACCTCAGTCTTAACCGGCCACGTAGGTCACTAACCCTAACCTCAGTCTTAACCGGCCACGTAGGTCATTAACCCTAACCTCAGTCTTAACCGGCCACATAGGTCACTAACCCTAACCTCAGTCTTAACCGGCCACGTAGGTCGCTAACCCTAAGCTCAGTCTTAACCGGCCACGTAAGTCACTAACCCTAACTTCAGTCTTAACCGGCCACGTAGGTCACTAACCCTAACCTCAGTCTTAACCGGCTACGTAGGTCACTAACCCTAACCTCAGTCTTAACCGGCCACGTATGTCACTAACCCTAACCTCAGTCTTAACCGGCCACGTAGGTCACTAACCCTAACCTCAGTCTTAACCGGCCACATAGGTCACTAACCCTAACCTCAGTCTTAACCGGCCACGTAGGTCGCTAACCCTAACCTCAGTCTTAACCGGCCACGTAGGTCACTAACCCTAACCTCAGTCTTAACCGGCCACGTAGGTCGCTAACCCTAACCTCAGTCTTAACGGGCCACGTAGGTCGCTAACCCTAACCTCAGTCTTAACGGGCCACGTAGGTCGCTAACCCTAACCTCAGTCTTAACCGGCCACGTAGGTCACTAACCCTAACCTCAGTCTTAACCGGCCACGTAGGTCACTAACCCTAACCTCAGTCTTAACCGGCCACGCAGGTCACTTATACCCTAACCTCAGTCTTAACCGGCCACGTAGGTCACTTATACCCTAACCTCAGTCTTAACCGGCCACATAGGTCACTAACCCTAACCTCAGTCTTAACCGGCCACGTAGGTCATTAACCCTAACCTCAGTCTTAACCGACCACGTAGGTCACTAACCCTAACCTCAGTCTTAACCGGCCACATAGGTCACTAACCCTAACCTCAGTCTTAACCGGCCACGTATGTCACTAACCCTAACCTCAGTCTTAACCGGCCACGTAGGTCACTAACCCTAACCTCAGTCGTAACCGGCCACGTAGGTCACTAACCCTAACCTCAGTCTTAACCGGCCACGTAGGTCGCTAACCCTAACCTCAGTTTTAACCGGCCACGTAGGTCGCTAACCCTAACCTCAGTCTTAACCGGCCACGTAGGTTACTAACCCTAACCTCAGTCTTAACCGGCCACGTAGGTCACTAACCCTAACCTCAGTCTTAACCGGCCATGTAGGTCACTAACCCTAACCTCAGTCTTAACCGGCCACATAGGTCACTAACCCTAACCTCAGTCTTAACCGGCCACGTAGGTCGCTAACCCTAACCTCAGTCTTAACCGGCCACGTAGGTCACTAACCCTAACCTCAGTCTTAACCGGCCACGTAGGTCGCTAACCCTGACCTCAGTCTTAACCGGCCACGTAGGTCACTAACCCTAACCTCAGTCTTAACCGGCCACGTAGGTCGCTAACCCTAACCTCAGTCTTAACCGGCCACGTAGGTCACTAACCCTAACCTCAGTCTTAACCGGCCACGTAGGTCACTAACCCTAACCTCAGTCTTAACCGGCCACGTAGGTCACTAACCCTAACCTCAGTCTTAACCGACCACACTAACCTCAGTCTTAACCGGCCACGTAGGTCGTTAACCCTAACCTCAGTCTTAACCGGCAACATAGGTCACTAACGCTAACCTCAGTCTTAACCGGCCACATAGGTCACTAACCCTAACCTCAGTCTTAACCGGCCACGTAGGTCACTAACCCTAACCTCAGTCTTAACCGGCCATGTAGGTCACTAACCCTAACCTCAGTCTTAACCGGCCACGTAGGTCACTAACCCTAACCTCAGTCTTAACCGGCCATGTAGGTCGCTAACCCTAACCTCAGTCTTAACCGGCCATGTAGGTCGCTAACCCTAACCTCAGTCCTAACCGGCCACGTAGGTCACTAACCCTAACCTCAGTCTTAACCGGCCACGTAGGTCACTAACCCTAACCTCAGTCTTAACCGGCCATGTAGGTCACTAACCCTAACCTCAGTCTTAACCGGCCACGTAGGTCACTAACCCTAACCACAGTCTTAACCGGCCACGTAGGTCGCTAACCATAACCTCAGTCTTAACCGGCCACGTAGGTCGCTAACCCTAACCTCAGTCTTAACCGGCCACGTAGGTCACTAACCCTAACCTCAGTCTTAACCGGCCACGTAGGTCACTAACCCTAACCTCAGTCTTAACCGGCCATGTAGGTCACTAACCCTAACCTCAGTCTTAACCGGCCACATAGGTCACTAACCCTAACCTCAGTCTTAACCGGCCACGTAGGTCGCTAACCCTAACCTCAGTCTTAACCGGCCACGTAGGTCACTTATACCCTAACCTCAGTCTTAACTGGCCACATAGGTCACTAACCCTAACCTCAGTCTTAACCGGCCACGTAGGTCATTAACCCTAACCTCAGTTTTAACCGACCACGTAGGTCACTAACCCTAACCTCAATCTTAACCGGCCACATAGGTCACTAACCCTAACCTCAGTCTTAACCGGCCACGTAGGTCGCTAACCCTAACCTCAGTCTTAACCGGCCACGTAGGTCACTAACCCTAACCTCAGTCTTAACCGGCCACGTAGGTCACTAACCCTAACCTCAGTCTTAACCGGCCACGTAGGTCACTAACCCTAACCTCAGTCTTAACCGGCCACGTAGGTCACTAACCCTAACCTCAGTCTTAACCGACCACCCTTACCTCAGTCTTAACCGGCCACGTAGGTCACTAACCCTAACCTCAGTCTTAACCGGCCATGTAGGTCGCTAACCCTAACCTCAGTCTTAACCGGCCACGTAGGTATAGGACAAACGGAATGTTGGACTTATGGGCAAGTCCCCACTTTCAACTCCCTGCTAAAGAGCACCTTCTGGGTTAGTACTCACTCACCAGGTACCTGCTTGAGGCTGAGCGCTCTGTTTTCTGTTTTTCTACTTTCCTATACACGTTTAGCAAAGTTTATGACGGCGGACATGTCTGCTATATAAGTGCACATTTTCAAAGAGACCAGATGTTTCTGACTTTTCTTCTTTCTTTTTTTTTTGGTCTTGTTTACGGCATCGAGTCTATCTAAGCTTTGAGCAATTTCACCCCCCGTCAGTGAAAGGAAGATGGCTCAGATGTTTTCAGAAAGTGGGGCTATATACTGTAGCTGTTGTCTAAAAAAAATAAATGTGCACACTGCCTTTGATTAAATCTACAAGTGTGGTTTGGTTTTCTTGTCTATATTTGCGGGAGGGAGCCAGAACATGATGAACAGGGAGAGAAGCCACATGAAGGGGGAAAAGCACAAATTGCACGGGGAGGATCAACAAAATGGAAGATACAACCTCCACATCAAGGGAGGCCTCATCCTCTCTGCTCTCGCTCTAACCCACTTAGGCCTGACGTCGACATTTTAAAAATGGTCTTCTCTAAATCGTGAAAGTTTTCGTGAAATACCTATGTTTCTATGTCAGTGGTGCTCAATAAGGACCCCTAGAATTCTATGTATTTGGCCGCCGACCCCCTTCTGAAAATATGTTGTTCCAGGGACAGCGGTGGCCGAACGGTTTGCGGAGCGGTCTTGATACCGGAAGGTCGCCAGTTCGTATCCCCGGACCGGCACGTTAAAATTACCACCGCTGAAGTGCCCTTGAGCAAGGCATTGAACCACTACCATGAAATGTTCTATGAGCAGGGCCTGGCTGTAAACAAGTATCTGATGCTTAGTCCAGTTACCCTGGGTAAATATAGTACTTTGCTTTGCTTTGCACCCCAGAAGCAAAGATTTGAGTTAAAAACGCTCGATTTGAGGAACATTTTCACCATTTTTCAAAAATAGCAGACCTACAAGTTCATAGCGCGGCACTCGGTGCCGCGCTATGAACTTGTAGATCTGCTATTTTTCAACAGCTAAAGCATAACTTCAAACACCAAAAGGGGTTCCCGCCCAAACTGGGCTAAAGACACTGCATGCATGCATGCGCTATAAATGAGAATCAGCTCACTTTAATTAGACCTACGGTAGATAATCTTTCAAAGTCGACAGCCGAGAGGGGAGGAGGCGTTTTGGTTGGGAATTAGAGAAGCTGCCGGGTGTTAAGTTAATGAGAAGGCAACACATCGTGTTTTAGAAGAAGAGGATCTGGGAATTCAAATAATCTGAAAAGGAAAGAGTATGTACTGTACCTCTGGTAATAATATGGCATTCTCATGTAAGCAATAAAATATGTTTTATGAAGTTTGGTTGAGGGTCTTGAGTTTGAAAAGGAATGCACGCGCACACACACACACACACACACACACACACACACACACACACACACACACACACACACACACACACACACACACACACACACACACACACACACACACACACCGACCGTAGTATATGACGAAGTACAGTATACAGCATTCATTTAAAAAAAGGAAAAAAATGTTTAAAATATGGAAGCGATTTCCGCCCGACATGCATGGGAGGGAGTCATGCTATAGGCTTTGGTTGAGATATGCAAACATTTATCGCTGGTCTCATCACCATATTTATATCCACATGATTCATAAGGAACGCGCTATTCACCGTGACAGAGTTTGAAAACATCCTGAATATACGTTCAACCAAATCCATGACCCTTCCATTTGTTATGGAATTCTGCCATGCTGTGTACATGTTGCCTAAAATATAATGCTGACAGAGCCACGGGCTGATGTTCCCCCCGCTAACATCTTGGAGAACACACTTTCCTCACTGTCTGTGCTCCATATAATGTGACAAAATAATCTGTTATTCATACTATAACTCACAAAACCGTATTTGAAAACGCAAATTAAATGCAGGCTATACTAATCTTATCTAATGAGTAACGACTACCTTTGCACCGTAATCTTGTGTATACCACACTGATATTTGTTTTGCACCTTTAATGCCTAATATCATGTGAGCATGTATGGTTTACAGACAGACAGACCGCTATGTTGTACAGTATGTATGGTTTAGAGACAGACAGACAGACAGACAGACAGACAGACAGACAGACAGACAGACAGACAGACAGACAGACAGACAGACAGACAGACAGACAGACAGACAGACAGACAGACAGACAGCTACTGTATGCTTTAGAGACAGACAGCTATGTTGTATACATGGTTTAGAGACAGTCACACTGAGGAAAAGACAGGAAGCAGAGCTGGAGGTAGCAGAGATAAAACAAAGAGACTAAAATGTTGAGGTTCTGTCTGGGAGTAACAAGAGTGGATATAGGATCAGGAATGAATACATCGGAGGGACAGAGCATTACATGTCAGATGTTTTGAAGATAAAGCCAGAGAGGCCAGACTGAGATGGTCTGGACACGTACAGAGGAGGATAGTGAGATAGTTTGGACATGTACAGAAGAGGATAGTGAGATGGTTTGGACACGTACGGTACAGAGGGGATAGTGAGATGGTTTGGACATGTACAGAAGAGGATAGTGAGATGGTTTGGACATGTACAGAAGAGGATAGTGAGATGGTTTGGACATGTACAGAAGAGGATAGTGAGATGGTTTGGACATGTACAGAAGAGGATAGTGAGATGGTTTGGACATGTACAGAGGATAGTGAGATGGTTTGGACACGTACAGAGGGGATAGTGAGATGGTTTGGACACGTACAGAGGGGATAGTGAGATGGTTTGGACACGTACAGAGGGGATAGTGAGATGGTTTGGACACGTACAGAGGGGATAGTGAGATGGTTTGGACACGTACGGTACAGAGGGGATAGTGAGATGGTTTGGACATGTACAGAAGAGGATAGTGAGATGGTTTGGACATGTACAGAAGAGGATAGTGAGATGGTTTGGACATGTACAGAGGGGATAGTCAAATGAATGTCTAATATAATATAATATAATATAATATAATATAATATAATATAATATAATATAATATAATATAATATAATATAATATAATATAATATAATATAATATAATATGTAAGTTTACACTACTCATCCCGGTTTGCTTTGCCGCTTGTTTTGGATCTGCTGTTTATGTACAGGGGGTTTCGGAGTTATGGTTGGTATATGCGCTTTATCAGAGTACATTAAAGCAGATCCAATTCAAACCACAATAAATATATTGCTCATTTTATATTCAATAAAGAAATATATTCCATCCATTCATGAGTGCACATTTCTTGCACATTTCTTTGTTTCAACTGAGGTGGAGACCTCAGACAGACAGACAGACAGACAGACAGACAGACAGACAGACAGACAGACAGACAGACAGACAGCTACTGTATGCTTTAGAGACAGACAGCTATGTTGTATACATGGTTTAGAGACAGTCACACTGAGGAAAAGACAGGAAGCAGAGCTGGAGGTAGCAGAGATAAAACAAAGAGACTAAAATGTTGAGGTTCTGTCTGGGAGTAACAAGAGTGGATATAGGATCAGGAATGAATACATCGGAGGGACAGAGCATTACATGTCAGATGTTTTGAAGATAAAGCCAGAGAGGCCAGACTGAGATGGTCTGGACACGTACAGAGGAGGATAGTGAGATAGTTTGGACATGTACAGAAGAGGATAGTGAGATGGTTTGGACACGTACGGTACAGAGGGGATAGTGAGATGGTTTGGACATGTACAGAAGAGGATAGTGAGATGGTTTGGACATGTACAGAAGAGGATAGTGAGATGGTTTGGACATGTACAGAAGAGGATAGTGAGATGGTTTGGACATGTACAGAAGAGGATAGTGAGATGGTTTGGACATGTACAGAGGATAGTGAGATGGTTTGGACACGTACAGAGGGGATAGTGAGATGGTTTGGACACGTACAGAGGGGATAGTGAGATGGTTTGGACACGTACAGAGGGGATAGTGAGATGGTTTGGACACGTACAGAGGGGATAGTGAGATGGTTTGGACACGTACGGTACAGAGGGGATAGTGAGATGGTTTGGACATGTACAGAAGAGGATAGTGAGATGGTTTGGACATGTACAGAAGAGGATAGTGAGATGGTTTGGACATGTACAGAGGGGATAGTCAAATGAATGTCTAATATAATATAATATAATATAATATAATATAATATAATATAATATAATATAATATAATATAATATAATATAATATAATATAATATAATATAATATAATATAATATGTAAGTTTACACTACTCATCCCGGTTTGCTTTGCCGCTTGTTTTGGATCTGCTGTTTATGTACAGGGGGTTTCGGAGTTATGGTTGGTATATGCGCTTTATCAGAGTACATTAAAGCAGATCCAATTCAAACCACAATAAATATATTGCTCATTTTATATTCAATAAAGAAATATATTCCATCCATTCATGAGTGCACATTTCTTGCACATTTCTTTGTTTCAACTGAGGTGGAGAAGCAGACCACGACAACTTAGTTTTCTTGTGACATACAGCTTGTGCTCTGTATGTCCCAATAGAATCCATTACTCGTATAATGTAAATATCCACGAAACCATATGTGAAACGGAATTACATACAGGCTTAGTCTAATTTCTACGTATCCTTTTTTGTGTGTTTCCGCTGCGCTCGAGATGCGTTGCAGACCGCAGCGATTTTCCGGTCATGCTAAAGGCAATAAAGTTGTGCCGTATATTCGATTGTTTTGTGATTAATTGGGCATGTAGCTTGTGCTCCAACATGTCTCCATTATGTCTCCATTATGTCTCTATCGTCAATGCCGGGTGGAAACCTCATATGTCCAATACGTTTTTTTCAAATTCAAAACAAATAAATCTACGAGCTCAAAATGCGGTGCTTTGCGCAGCGTTTCGACCTTGTGGATCTGCTACTGTACTTGATGCTTTTGTGTCATTGTGTGACACTGTAGTACAACCAAGTAGGGAGTTAATTTATGAAGAAAACATGAAAAGTTAAGAGCAATTATGGAGATGAGAGGTTTCTGCCGACAGCAACGGAACACCATAACTATTCACAAAACTAGTATTTCAAACGGAAACTAAATTACAGCTATACGTCTAATTAGTAACGGGTATTTCTACATGACCTTTTGTGTGTGTGTGTGTGTGTGTGTGTGTGTGTGTGTGTGTGTGTGTGTGTGTGTGTTTCAGACTGCAGCTCGAGATGCGTGGGCATGTGACCGCACCGATTTTCCGGTCATGCCGAGGCAATAAAAGTTCCACCGTATTGGTTTCTCACTTTTTTGGAAGCGAGCCCTCCTCGTTATGTCGGCTCTAAAAAAAGTGCATGTTTGTGTGTTACGGTCCGTGAAGCGAGCGGACGGGACGGGTATACTCACTATACGAGCAGAGCAGAGCGGAGCGGAGCGGAGCGGAGCGGAGAGGAGCAGGGCTGGTTGGTGGTGGTGGTGGTCGGTGGTGGAACGTAACTAAGTACTTTTACTTAAGTACTGTACTTACTGTAAGTACAATTTTGAGGTATTTGTACTTTACTTGAGTATTTCCAACTTCCAGTACCGTTACTTCTACTTCACTATATCTCAGAGGCAAAATGTGTACTTTTACATCACTATACAATCATTTGAAAACTTTAGTTACTAGTTACTTTGGCGATTTGAATTTTGATTAGAAAACATACATTAACCGCTTCAACCCTATACATTTCGGCCATTTGAAAATAGCAGATCTACAAGCTCACAATGCGTCGCAACATTGTGAGCTTGTAGATCTGCTATTTTCAATAGATGTTTTACACATTTTGAACTTGTGAAGTGAGACATTCTGCAATATGAGTACTTTTACTTTGAGTACTTTAAGTACATTTTGATGCCAATACTCTTGTACTTTTACTCAAGTACATTTTCAATTCCGTACTTTCACTTGTAACGAAGTAGTTCTAAATTGCAGTATTGGTACTTTTACTTAAGTAAAACAATTGAGTACTTTTTCCACCAATGGTGGTGGTGGTGGTGGTGGTGGGTCCTGGCCTGCATGGGCAGAACGGGCCCAGATGTGGTGGTGGGTCCTCCTGGGTAGGATTAAATGGGGCCCAGATGTGCAGGTCTATAGCCTGATGAGCAGATCCAGTGTGCTATTAAAGCCAGGCATGCAGGGAAGCTTGCTGGGGGGGTGGGTTGGTTTGTTGGGTGGGTGGGTGCGCCGAGGGGCAACATGATAGGGGCCTCCTCTAATCAGCCAGGAGGCGCGCGCGCGCGCGCACGCACGCACGCACGCACGCACGCACGCACGCACGCACGCACGCACGCACACACACACGAGAGAGAAGGGGGGTTTAATTATGTTTTGTATTCCAGGGGTGGAAAGTAGCCACGTACGCATGCACACGCACACATACCATCAAAAGCATTTTTTTAGAGAGAAAGAGGGGGAGAGAGAGAGAGAGAGAGTGTTCTTGGCATCTTTAGATTCAAATTATTGATTTATTGCGACCATAGGTCGCAGCTTATTGCGACCGTAGTAGAGTACTATGAAAAACATGCAAAAAAAACCCTGCAAAACCTGTCAGTCAATCTGTCCGCCCGTTCCATATGCCGTCAGTCCGTCACGCCTCGTGACACACTCCATATATGAAGATCACGACACTGACCTCATCAAGCCCTGGATAGCCATACATGGAGAAGACTGGATCATCACCTAGATATGCATATGGCGCCAGCCAGCAACTCTACATCTAACCTCAAACCTCAAACCCTAACATCTCCATATATGGAGTTGACCTGTTCTGACATTCCATATGTTGATCCTTCCCCACCCGTCCTTCCTCTTCAATGTCTCCCTTTTGACTGATACCCTATTTGAAGGCTTCAAATAGGGACAACCGGAAGTTTACGGAATGCATTGGAGTCTATATGGGCTCGCATACGAGTACATGAACCACGTGACCAGGCTGTTTTCTGCCCCCTCAATATCACAACTCTTCTATTAGATGGCTCTGGAGCTAACGAGGGACAGGTGAGAGGGGGTGTGGTCCAGTGTCCAGTTGGTTGAGAAGTCAACCAACCAAGAAGAACCAAGAAGTAGGGGTAATTATAGCGGTGCTAGTGCTTATTAATACGCTGACCGTGAGGATCTAGGAAATGAGGGTGTGGCCATGTGAGAGAGTAGAGAGAGACAGAGACAGAGAGACATAGAGAGAGACACAGACAGAGAGACATAGAGAGACAGACAGACAGACAGACAGACAGACAGACAGACAGACAGACAGACAGACAGACAGACAGACAGACAGACAGACAGACAGACAGACAGACAGACAAGGCCGGTTCTACAAAGGCCGTCTATATGTCAATTAATTTCTCACACTTTCAAGATTGTTTAATACATGAACACAATCTGCATCACTCGCATGCAGCGAGCTTGTATATCTTCTATTTTTGAACAGCCAATGCTAAACTCTAAAATTACGTACTGTACGCTTTCCCAGTTTTAAAGGGTTAAAGTGAAGTAGAAGACACTAATGCATTTTTCAATTCCAGTTGTAGTATATTTTATTCTAGTCAATCTTCTGAACAGCCATTCTGTATATAAGTGGCTGCTTTAGGAACTTAAATGCATACAGGACTGTTACTGGTAACAGAGCTTTCTGCTTTTACTTAGAGTGAAAGATGCACTGCTGTATGCTGATGTGTCTCTATTGTCTCCATGTGAAGACAATGCAGACATTAAAACATCACAACGTCAAGATATAAACAGACACACAATGAGAGGCGGAGAGGGGGGGGGGGGGGTGCGCGCACACACACACACACACACACACACACACACACACACACACACACACACACACACACACACACACACACACACACACACACACACACACACACACACACACACACACACACACACACACACACACACACACACACACACACACACACAGAAAGAGGGCCAACAGTATCCAAATAAACAGGAGACAGATGTACAACTTGTAGATTGTAGATCATGGGTGTGTGGAGGATATGGAACACGCTGCTGATTTATCCACGTGTGAATATGTGAGCGTGTGTACGCAGTATTCATATTTATCTATAATGTATGACAGTAGGCTACAGTACCTTGTGGAAAGCATATACCAAAGTAGGCGTGTAAGGTGCAAGTTAAGTATAAGTATACGGTATGTATACAGTAAGTATGTAACTAAGTAAGTAAGTAACCAACCAACCTACCTCCTGGAAAGAGTACTAGAATATCCAACTCAAATGTTATCACACCTGAATATTAACCCATTTAGGCCTGATGTCTATGTCTAAATATTAAAAACATATTTAAACAGTCTGTAACAAGCTAAATACCAGCAAGCTTGTTGTAATGTTGTGAACTTGCTTGTTGTTGGTGGTTATTCAACTTCATGTCACTCTGTGGTGTTTGAAAGTTACCTGCCCAGTTAACGTCAGTCACGTGACGTGACGACCATGATATAAAGGAGGTTATCACTGATTAGTGATTACTATCACCTGATGAAGGCTGTTCACGGCCGAAACGTTGTGTCCTAATTTAATGGTGTTTTAACACAAATAAACACTGTTGGAGCAAAGCCTGTGTGTGGACCACTTCTTCTCTGTATGTATCTACCTTTGTCCAGCACCAGCCAGGAACTGGAGGTGCGCAAGCCACCTGCTTTTTAAACCAATTCTACAAATGCCTTCTTGATCACTTTCAAGATTTTTCTAAATATTTCAAAAGCAGCAGATGTATAAAAGCTCACAGTGTGGCACGATATTTTCAAGTAGCCTAAATAAAACTCCAAAATGACACAGCATGTGTTCCCCTGTTTTTAAGATACCAACCAATCCCTGTAATTCATTCACTCAATCACTCAAGAATATTTTTTCCTTATGAGGAGTTTTTCCTCAAAGATTGTCTTGAGAGGGAAAATAAGTTAGGCCTACTGCCTACATTTAAATAAAATGACCCTCCTGATTGTGACATCAAAGCATCAAACATACTGCCTCATAAATGTTGGTTTGGTGACTTTATACAAATATACATTGTCTGAATACTGCCTCATGAATGTTGGATTGGTGACTTTATACATTGTCAGATCCTTGAAAGTGGAGCTCAAGTGGAGTTAGGAGGTTTTTAACATCATCATTCTATAAGTAATCAATGATAGACAACACAACTATCACCACAAGTTGGAGTTATTAGGTGGTTTGAACGACAGTTTGAGGATCCCATGGAGGTAGGTGGTTTAGACAGAAGCCCTTTTTTTAAATACTTTCCATTGGATCAGTATTTGTAAAAAACCCACACAATGGCACCTCATTTATTTAAAGTTGAAAGTTGAAAAATTGCTGGTTTGTGCCCAACAGCGACGACATATAAAATATACGAAATGATACATTTAGTGACTTAACCACCCCATCTCTCCCTCCAGTGAAATGGGTTCCGTGCTCGATCTCCCAGGAGGGGGAGGGGGAGGGGGGGGTGAGAGTGTCGCGGGCCCAGCGTGGTGCCAAAACGCATCCTGTTGCGACTTGATGTGTCGTTTAATCCATTTACACCTGACGACGAAATGCCTTCTAAATCCTGAGAGTTTTCTGAAAAACCTATGTTTCTGGGTCAGTGGTTCTCAACCTTTTGCATGTCAAGGACCCCCAGAATTATATGTAATTGGCCGCGGAGTCCCATCTGAAAATGTGTTCCAGTGACCCCCAAGAAAACGTTCACTCTGAAAGTATATATATTCAAAGATTCGCGCCACGTTTTCGCGATTTTTCAAAAATAGCAGATCTACAAGCTTGTAGATCTGCTATTTTTCAACAGCTAAAGCATAACATAATGCTTGAAACACCAAAAGGGGGTTCCCGTCTAGAATGGATTAAGAGAAATCCTCAGCTGCCCTTTGATGTGTGATTTAAAAAAAAAAGAAGAGACCCAGGCTGACTGATCCAGGATCAGAGCCCAGCGGAGGCTGTCTGCCTTTGGCTTACCCTGCATGCTGATCTGTGGACAGCAGCCTCACAGCAGAGGTACGGTACAAGATGGTGGTGGAAGAAATATCTCATATTTCGTACTTAAGTCAAAAAGTAACAATACCACAATGTAGAAATACTACCGTTACAAATGCAGATCTACAAGCTCACAACGCTTTAGGGAAATGGAGGGAGGGCCAGACTATATAAGGCTGAAGTACGTGGTTAATGTACGTTTTACAAAGTAATAATTGTAGTGGAGTATACAAAGTACAATAGGCTATTTGCCTCGGATATGTAGTGTAGTAGAAGTATATTGTATATTGAAAACTGGAAATACACCAGGAAAGACAAATATATATATACCTCAAAATTGTACTCATTTATAAGTACAAGTAAGTATTTGAGATGTGGTAAAAGATAGTAGAGAGAGATGAGAGAGAGAGTATTTGCACCACATATCTGGAACAAACTCCCAGAAAAGTGCAGTAAGTTATTTTACACAGGAAATCAAAGCTGTAGACTAGAGTATCTAGACCACTGCCTTTCATTATCGGTTATGTGTCTCTTATTTGTCGGTTCTATTAACTCTTTAATATTCATTTTAAAATGTATTCAAATTGAAATGTACGAGTTTGTTTTGTCTTTGACTTAATGCTCTTAATGTTTTGTGTAAAGCAATTTGAATTGTGCTCTTCACATACACTTTTTCTGCCTTGCTTGGGCGTAAGAAGATAGATCGATATAGCCAGACAGACAGACAGACAGACAGACAGACAGACAGACAGACAGACAGACAGACAGACAGACAGACAGATAGTGTGGGATGTCGCATGACAGTGGGCCGTCAGAGCGTCACCCCAACGAGAGTCAGTGGAGCATCAGAGGCGGAGCACAGCCCAGAAGACGTGATTGACCACCAGTATCTACCCATCTTCCTCCTCAATCAGAGCAATTACGCAACAGCCGCACTGCGCGCGTAACGTTTGAAAGGGAGGGCAGACGAGCGCTCCGCCTCATTCTCCACTGACTCACGGAGGGAGCACTGACGTGGCAATCTGGCGGTAGGTCTCCACAAACACACACATCCCCTCTCATTTCCACTTGTCCAGACTCTGTGCTAACAGTGTTTCTCATTACACAGGCAAACCCGGGATGGAGGCATCCTGAAGAGGAACCCATATGGAAATAAACTCCTGAAGGAATAGGAGAGTGAAAAAGGGACACGGTCCCGATAGGAGGACTTGGACTGAGTACCGAATATAAACTGTTTTGCCCTAGTGAAAGGAAGAACCTGAGTTATCCATTTGTGTGCCAGTTAACCAACTGTGTGTGCTGAATTTAAGTTGAACTTGTCATATCCTCAATAAATGCCCGCGTAGGCAAACCTTGCTGTGCCTCCCGCCTTATCGTTGTCCAGTGGCGCCCACAATAGATAGATAGATAGTAATAGTCACTGGTGAATAAAGTTTAAAGTTCAAAAGATTAACGCTATCAGCCAGATACATAAATAAAATGTATTTACAAGATAACTATAACAGGTCATATATACCATCCATCCATCCATCCATTTTCATCGCTTATCCATAGTCGGGTCACGGGGGCAACAACTCCACCAGAGTAGTATAGCGAATTACTCTGCAGAAATAGTAATATAGTAACTATTTACTCCGCCAAAACACGCTTCGTTACTCCTTACTTTCACTTACAAATGAGCGTCATTTGTTTTGGTTAATTTGTTCGGTTATGCACTCATAGTAGATCAGGGGTCGGCAACAGGCGGCCCGCGGGCCAAAATTGGCCCCCCAGAAATAATATCTGGCCCGTGAGATAATTTAGAGATTTTTTTTTTTCTTTTTCCCCCACGTTAGCGACCATATTTACAATATGAAAACTGTCACTTAGACAATGTAGGTTACACACCGCTGGAATTAAACATGGAACCTGCAGGCAGCATTAGGTGAGTAATTCATTGTATATGTGTTGGACGTTCGTGGTTGTGCTAATGATAAACGGACAGGTGCTGCCAGTGGGATCCTCCTGCTGCTTAACGACGACACTGTTCTGTGACTAGGTGTACTAGTGTAGCTTTGCATCTGCCCGTGTGAAAGCAGCATAACGTCGTGTCAGCACCATATTTTTCCAGCAAAAAAAAAAGAAAAAAGTTGATTTATATTGGTCAAATAGACCCGAATTAGACCCGAATAAGACCGAATTAGACCCGAATTAGACCCGAATTTTTTCGCGCACGCACGCGAACGGGCGCACGCGCCAGACGGCCGGCCCGCGATGGAATGTCTGGGAATAATATTGGCCCGAGGACAATCTCAGTTGCCGACCCCTGTAGTAGATGGTTGTTGCATGGCATGCAAAAATAGAACAGATCTACAAGCTATCAACGGGTAAAAACAGACATGCGTTGTAGCTGGTAGATCTGTTTTTGTTGGCCTGCACAGCCTGCGCACATGTGACGTAGTGTATGCAACAACAACAGAGACAGACAGAGACCATGACAGAGAAATGTATCGGTATTATTTTGCATTCTCGTCTGTCAAAGATGCCAACTCCGTTGTAAACTTTGCGTGTGCAAAAAAACACTTTGTCTAAACGTGTTGAAGCATCTGTTTAAAGACGCACGAGAAACACAGAGCTCCCCCCCCCATGCAGGCAAAACAGACTGGATTTGATCCGCCAGGACATTAAATGGAGACTATCTGAAGAATTGGCTGGTCGCTGGGTGTATTGTTGTAGACGAGAGGTTAACCCGTCCCTCATGAACAGTTGACTCGGCCTCATTTAGATCCATCATGGTGCGGAGTGGTTGCGCAAAGACCCGCCCAGCATCACTGTTTAGGCTAATGCAATGTATTTGTGTGTGTTATACGTTTTTTTGGTTGAATTACTCTTGACAAAGTTGTAAAAGTCAACAGTATGTATATCCATAACATAAGCAAGCATCACGCTAGCAGACAATACACTAGTTCTGTCTTTCAATCATTTTATTATTATTATTGTTATTATTATTATATTTTCACAATCTGATACACAGATACACAGGCTACTTTCTGCTTGCTTATGTTATGGATATACATACTGTTGACATTTACAACTTTGTCAAGAGTAATTCAACCAAAAACCAAAAATTGGAGACTTCTTATTCCAAACAATTGGATTCAGTTGTAAAAGGAGCTGGCTAAACAGATTGTGTTCTTTTTGCGGGTGGAAGGGGCCCGGTTGAAAAGTAATATAAAGTAATATGTAACTATATTACGCTTGATTCCAAGTAATAAGTAATGTAATATTATTACTTTTTCTAAGGAGTAATAAGTAGAGTAAACATATTAGTAAGTAAGTAATATTGCCCAACACTGGTCAGTGTGGCGGGAAATCTGCGGACTAGGCAACCCAGTGAGAAACTGTCGACTAGGTGTCGTTCTCTCGCAATTTGTGGTGTTGCAAGTTTCAGACCTATTCATAGACCTGCTGTTTGCTTTGCAAATGAAGCAGATAAGCGTCCCGAATCATATCCACGTTGACAACGTTTGTAATAAACCAACCCGTTTGTAAATCCGTCAAGATTTGAGCGAGTTATGACTGTTTTTGTTTGAGCTGCCATTGAACATACTGTACTGTCGTCCCGAAGCAAGATGGCCGCCGAGTGAACTACGTCAGAGACTCCACCTTGAGCCATATAGCCTTTATACATGTCTATGGTCTCTATAGCGGTATGTAGGAGGGGCCTTTTATACATGTCTATGGTCTCTATAGCTGTATGTAGGAGGGGCCTTTTATATATGTCTATGGTCTCTATAGCTGTATGTAGGAGGGGCCTTTTATACATGTCTATGGTCTCTATAGCTGTATGTAGGAGGGGCCTTTTATACATGTCTATGGTCTCTATAGCTGTATGTAGGAGGGGCCTTTTATATATGTCTATGGTCTCTATAGCGGTATGTAGGAGGGGCCTTTTATACATGTCTATGGTCTCTATAGCTGTATGTAGGAGGGGTCTTTTATACATGTCTATGGTCTCTATAGCTGTATGTAGGAGGGGCCTTTTATACATGTCTATGGTCTCTATAGCTGTATGTAGGAGGGGCCTTTTATATATGTCTATGGTATCTATAGCTGTATGTAGGAGGGGCCTTTTATACATGTCTATGGTCTCTATAGCTGTATGTAGGAGGGGCCTTTTATATATGTCTATGGTCTCTATAGCGGTATGTAGGAGGGGCCTTTTATATATGTCTATGGTCTCTATAGCTGTATGTAGGAGGGGCCTTTTATACATGTCTATGGTCTCTATAGCTGTATGTAGGAGGGGCCTTTTATATATGTCTATGGTCTCTATAGCTGTATGTAGGAGGGGCCTTTATATATGTCTATGGTCTCTATAGCTGTATGTAGGAGGGGCCTTTATATATGTCTATGGTCTCTATAGCTGTATGTAGGAGGGGCCTTTATACATGTCTATGGTCTCTATAGCTGTATGTAGGAGGGGTCTTTTATACATGTCTATGGTCTCTATAGCTGTATGTAGGAGGGGTCTTTTATATGTCTATGGTCTCTATAGCTGTATGTAGGAGGGGTCTTTTATATGTCTATGGTCTCTATAGCTGTATGTAGGAGGGGCCTTTTATATATGTCTATGGTCTCTATAACTGTATGTAGGAGGGGTCTTTTTTGCCACATCACAGAAATTGCATTTCCATTCATGCCAATGGACTCTGGTTATGGGACTACAGCGTTGACAGACAGCCCCTTCAACCAATCAGAGACTCTGGTTATGGGACTACAGCATTGACAGACAGCCCCTTCAGCCAATCAGAGACTCTGGCTGTAGTCCCACAGCATTGACAGACAGCCCCTTCAGCCAATCAGAGACTCTGGTTATGGGACTACAGCGTTGACAGACAGCCCCTTCAACCAATCAGAGACTCTGGTTATGGGACTACAGTGTTGACAGACAGCCCCTTCAACCAATCAGAGACTGGTTATGAGACTACATCGTTGACAGACAGCCCCTTTAGCCAATCAGCCTCACCAAAACAACCACAATAACCACACATGAATGACCAATAGGGTCTGAGCAGGTTGGAGCTGACCAATAGGGTCTGAGCAGGTTGGAGCTGACCGATCGGATCTGGGTAGAATCTAATAAAAACCCACATGGGAATTAAAGCCCATTTGTGATTTTTTTCATAGCCTGAGCACAGAACGTTTATTACTATGTTTTTTCATCTCAACTGCTCATTATGGCTTCCCAGCAGCACCGCAATGCCCAAATATGGGGTTCCTGACATACATACTTATGTGACCGGTATGACACGACCAATCACAGCCAGTATGATAAAAAGCACTGCAGCCTCAGTGAGAGTTCAGATTGAATCAACTTCTCCAAGACTCAACTCTTCACCTCAGATCTCTACCAGACTGTTCTCTTCAAGACTCTTTCCACCAAGACTCAACTCTTCACCACAGATCTCTACCAGACTGTTATCTTCAAGACTCTTTCCATTAAGACTCAACTCTTCACCACAGATCTCTACCAGACTGTTATCTTCAAGACTCTTTCCACCAAGACTCAACTCTTCACCACAGATCTCTACCAGACTGTTATCTTCAAGACTCTTTCCACCAAGACTCAAAGAGCTCTAGAATCTAGAAGCGTACTTACTCTATAAGGGTGACGAGGGTGACTGGGCTGTCCTTTTCTTTGGCTCTTGAGCTCTTCGTTCTTCTACAGAGCAGGAAACCAACAGGTTTACTTAAATTCACCATTAACTGTTAAAACATGCTTTCCTGGACGTTGCATCATAAAGGATCACCAAAGGAAGATGGTGCTGCTGTAGCATTGAGACACCAGCTGTACTACTTTGGAATGATCACTGACGAGAACCACGAGGATCAGGTTGGTGTGCAGGCCTTCAACACACTGACTTTACTCTGGAGGCAGTTGGCCCCAGTGACCTCTGGAAGAGGAGTACCTCACTTTGAGGTTCCCTCGCGCTGGGGCCACACAGCTGTGCTGATTGAAGATATTGTCTACCTCTGGGGAGGGTGTCTGTTTCTGTACTTCTCAGACGAGCACACCAACGTGCTTTATGCATTTGATGTTGACACCCACACATGGTTCAAACCACAGGTTTCTGGGTCAGTTCCAGAGGAGAGGTGGAACCACTCAGCCTGTGTGTTGGGGAAGGTCATGTTTATCCATGGAGGAAACACCAAGCTGACTGGAGAGACTAATGACATCTACAAGTTGGACACCAGCAGGATGGTCTGGTCTGTAATTAACACCAGAGGAACTCCACCTCCTGAGTCATCAGGTCACTCTGCAAGCATCATTGGGACAAAGATGTTTGTATTTGGAGGCTGGTGGTTTCGGTACTACAACAATATCAGAGTGTTTGACACAGAGACCAACTACTGGGTGACAACACCTTCTGCACAGCCTCTTCCAGAAGGACGTGGTCATCATTCAGCCTTTACCTACAATGGAGAGCTGTACATATTTGGTGGTTCATGTGAGGAAGGAGACCTCAATGATGTGTGGAAATTCAGTCCAGAGACCTTCTCCTGGAAGAAGGTTGAGCCCAAGGGGAAAGGCCCGTCTCCGACGTATAATATGTGCTGTTGCATGGTGGGAGATCGTGCCATCCTCTTTGGAGGATACAACACCTCTGATGACCTGTCTGTCTTAGACTTCAGTCCTAGCCTCAAGACATTATGTAAGCTAGCAGTTATTCAGTACGGTCTGGAGAAGTCTGGACTCCCACACAACATCAGGTGGGAACTGGCAGCCATGACTAGCAACAGCAACGGAAAGAATAACATGAAAAAACAAAAACAAAAACAAAACAGCAAGCCCAAAACCAAAACAAACAAACACTAAATCAAAGTTAGTGTTTGGTTAATTATGGGTGTGCGAGATGTATTCTCAGATATTGGGGAAGAAAATATATATAGATTATGGTGTCTAGGTGTGTTCCCAAAGAAGAGAGAATTACAGCAATTGGTGAGTTAAGGAGAGCCTAGGAGGTCGTAAATGCCAGGCCACTTCCTTGCTGGGGGGTTGGCTGTTGGCCAGCATTCCAGCTGTGAAGGGTCTAATAGTTTATGGCACCTCTCAGGGCAGTGTCAACTCACACAAATAGAACATGGAAAATGGGGGATGAAGTAACCAATCTTTAATTCCTCTTCAATTGTTTAAATGTGTTCTAATAACCTACCAATATATTGGGTTGGTAAAAAGGCTAAATGATAAATACCTGTAATAATCTAAACAGTTTAAAGTAGTTGGGCATAACAGGGACTGTGTAGGAGCTGCTGTAGCCAGAGGTGCAAGCAGGATGGTCTGTGGGATCTGATTGGCTGAAAGTGTTTGTATGGAGGTGGGATCAGTCAGAAGGCTGCATTGACTATTCTGTATGGCACAAAGTGCAATTAGATTCACCAATACCATCGAACGTGACATGTCTAGGCAGAGACCAGCGGTAATTATATGCTATAATGTATTGTGCGATGTAATTGTGCATTATTAATAATTGATGTAATATGATGTTTAGATTGTAACCAAATGTCATCTGTGTTCTTGTCTCCCGATCATTGATCAATTACCATCTGATTAACGATAAGGTAGATTTAAAACCACTTAATACTTAATGTAACTAAGTCTGAGAGTCAACAATGACAAGCTAAACTGTACCATGATCTGGGAGATTAGAGTGTTCAAATGATAGTAAACCCTACTGACAGAGTTAGGATAGAACCACAGACCAATAGGACCTGTAATCCAGATTCCGGGGTTACTGTATTCATCTTGAGTTGGGGGGAAGTGTGAACAGAACGTGTGAATGTATGATTGTAAGTGTTTAATTAATATGAATTAATAAAAACCCTATAAAATGCACGTTTGAGTTCATCAAATATAAGCTATCATTGGGAGCATTTAGTTCAACTGTGCGTGTTAGTCACTTTAACTCTGCCTAGTGCAAGGGCTGGTCGGGGCCTCGGCACAACATCGCCAAATAACCGAACAGTTTTAAATCGCGGCCGGGCGGTTTGACTAGTAATAGCCTATAATCTAGACATATTACTAGTTTAAATCGCTGCGTGCAGCGACTAGCTTTAAACAGACACCAGTTTAAAGCGCTGTGCCACTCAAGTGCACAGTTTTAAATCGTTGCGGGGGGTTTGAAGCGTAATATAGCCTATAATCTAGGCATATTACAGTTTTAAATCGTTGCTGGGGGTTTGAAGCGTAATATAGCCTATAATCTAGACATATTACTAGTTTCAAATCGCTGCGTGCAGCGACTAGCTTTAAACAGTTCAACATAATCATGTTCAAAGCGCTGTGCTACTAGAGTGCACAGTTTGAAACCGTACGGCCACTAAAGGGCCTAATGTACGGAGTTTAAATCGCGGAGCGAATAGTTTAATTCGTTGCGTAGCCGTGCGCACAGTTTAATTCATAGCGTGTCACTGACGTGACTTGACTTGAAACAAGATCTGTACCGTGCGCTCAGCGCACAGCTTAGATCACGGCCGGGCGGTTGGAAGCATAATATAGCCTAAACTGAGACCGTTTGGACATATTATGGTTTCAATCGCTACCGCGTTAAATTAGTGGTCACTAAAGTGACCACAATTTAAAGGCAGTTGTGCTGTGCATTGGGATCAGTGCACAGTAATTCGCCGCCGAGCGAAAGTTAATTCGCCGCCGAGCGAACTGTTAAAACCATAGAGCCACTAAAGTGCCTAGTTTGAACAGAAAGAAAGAGCCGTACGCTGGGATCAGCGTGCAGCAGCAACACGCGCCCGGGCATATTTAAGATATAATATAGTCTGAACCGAAACCGTTTGACATATTACAGTTTAAATTGCTACCGCGTTGTAAAGGGCTTTAAATAGCAGTCACTAAAGGGATCTGCAATTTAAAGTTGTTTAATTCAGAATATAGTTCAACTGCGACGGTTTGAACTTATTTGGTGGCCGTGCTGTTTGAACTAAACAGCGTAGATCGGTGTATAGTCACTAAAGTGACCACAATTTGTAACAAAAATAAATTACAGTGTGTTGGGACCAGCACACAGAGTTGAATCGTGCCACACTAATAACCACAGGATTAAATCAGACAGAATTGGGGCCGAAAGACGGCACCCCGTTTGATTGTGGTTGTCTGGTGTGACGTTATTTAACTGAAATTTAAGCCGTGCGTTGATGGCAGCGCACGTTGATGTGAATGCGATGCCGCAGCGTTAGTATCCACAGGATTAAATCAAACTATAAATGCTGCCGTGACGGCATGCCGTTGATTTGTGCTACTAATAAATGCGACACCGTTAAACCGTTTTGTGTGGTTATGGGGCCATCTGAAACGGACTGTTAAAACCGTAAGCCACAAAAGTGACTGCGGGTTTAACAATAGTTTGGGAGTCATTGTTCGATAAGGCAGAGTTCTAATCGACGGTCAGTTTAGGAAACTGATTATTAAAGACTATTTGTAACCAAACATAAAGTTTAATTGAGACCGGATAAGACACCGGTCGTTTAAACCAAGAGAGGTGCTTTTTATACTAACCACAATAAAAGTATTTTCCTGCTGGGTGCAGCACCAAGAACAGCAGTTTAGTGCATGTGGGGGGAGATGGAAATTCCTTTTTCCCACTGTCATGCAAATGTCCCAATGTGTCACTGGAGTGACAGGGGGACTGGTAATTACTGCGGCGGTATAATCTACCAAAGTAGTAATTAATAGCGGTGATAAATGTTTAGAACAAAATAGGGTTTTAAACTCAGCATTAAAGGCGATGTAATAATCTTACCAGTCAATAATGTTTAACGCTGAAAGCATGCTTTGAAGTGCGCATAAAGGAAGGGCGTGTCTATAATAACTGTTGCGTAACGCATCTAGCAAAACCTGTAATCCAGGTTTACGGAAGGCTATAGAGTTTGACCGCCCACGGCCAGTATAAATCTATATACTTATATTATATATAATCTATATAATATAAAAAGGTTATAGTATAAAAAGGTTTATTTGGTGAAGGTAGTAACAAGGAAGTATGGGCTTCTCTGAGTACAAATAATGTCAGAGTCCGCTAATGAAAGCTGGGCAAAAAACTAACCATTTACTTGAGTGAATGAATGATTTGTGAAGTCGACTAAACCACTAACCCAGTCCAATTAGTTCCTGTACTGTTTGTTAAGGGGAGGGACAGAGGGGGTGGAAAATGGCTTCCTTGAAGGAGCTGCAGGATGGCAGCTCTGTAACCAAAGCTATTTTCTATAATCTAGCATTTAGTTTGGAATTGTCAATTAAAGTGGGCGCAGTCTGCGACATACCTGAAGAGCTTATTAAGCTGAAATTTGCTATGAGAGATGTGGTGGACATGTCCACATGTTATAGCAGAGCTTTGGGAAGAATGGGCTGGTTAGTGCTTGCTGACAATGAGAGACATGAGTTAGGAACTTGTGTGGAGAAATACTCCCAGTTTAGTTTCGAAGCAATCATGCAGGCTATCCGTCAGATGAAAGGCAGGGTAGCCATAGACACCACAGGGTGCCACCAGATAGGCCTCTGTGAGTTTCCTGCAGAAAGCAGGAACAAAGAAGACCCAGAGGAGGGGGGCATACTCCAGCCCGCAGAAGCAGCACCAGGCGTCACGAGATGTGACATCACGGACCCCTTCGCCAGCGCAGAGACGGGCGGAGCGGACACGGTGCCAGCGGACACGGCCCCTGAGGGGCGAAGAGACAGGGCTACCAGCCATCCAGACTGGGAGCAGATGGAGCCTGTCACAACGGAGGAGCCTGGTGCCTGCAGTATCCATGCAGGGAAGCCAGAGCCCTCTACCATGGGCAACGAACCCACGACAGGACAAGCCCTCAGTCAGTACCGTAGCAGGCCAAGAGCGGCTACGGGCAGAGCTGAGGGAACCGAGCCTGTCACAACGGAGGCACAGCCTGGTGCTTCCTGCAGTAACCATGCAGGGGGCCCAGGGCCCTCTACACCAACCCTCAGTCAGAGTCCTAGCAGGCCAAGAGCGGCTACGGGCAGAGCTGAGGGAACCGACGTTCCGCAGCCTTCGACAGAGGAGGAATGGCCGAACATCGAAGTGGGAAACCAACGAGCGGCAGACGTCGCACCTGTGAACGACACAGGACAAGGAGAACCGACAGCAGCGGCAGAGCAGCTGTCAACAAGAGCGGAACAGGTAAGCGGCCGTCCAGAGAGACTGGAGGCTGTCTACGCCTCACCGTTCATCATCAGAGCCATGCCCGCAAACGTAGTGGGCAAGGCCGACGGGTCGTCGATCCTCATCACAGAAACGCCGAGCGTGATTTGTGGCATTACTGGTGCCAGTCTACGCGATCAACGGGCGGAGGAGCATGACGCACACACCAGGAAACCTGGGGTGACTTTCGTGAGGGGTCCCGTGAGGGGTCCAGGCGAGCCAGAGAAGCACCCTGGGGTGACTTTCGTGAGGGGTCCCGTGAGGGGTCCAGGCGAGCCAGAGAAGCACCCTGGGGTGACTTTCGTGAGGGGTCCCGTGAGGGGTCCAGGCGAGCCAGAGACCGGTCCGGTCTTGAAGTTTGGGTGTGGTTATGAAACGACACATCTGCCGACGCATCTGTTGGGCAGAAATGGCTTTGATAAGAACAAGGCCACAATAACGCCTTTTCTGATTGATCCTGAAAAAGGAACGAGACCATGGAAGAACGCTTTCATGCCAGCGAGATCAGAACTGGGACAGGAGAGTAGCATGTGAAATGCTTCTCCACCCATTTTGTTCCTACAGCAGGGAACAATTGGGGCTTCAGTGACAACAAGATGTCACAAACACAGCACACACACACACACACACACACACACGCACGCACACACACACTCACACACGAGATGTGTGTCTGATCTGTGCATAATAAATGTGATGATGTATGTGGGTTCATTATATCTGTACAATACCAAAGTTACAGGTAAATGGATTTAATTTGTGTCAATTAAGTCCTTATGGACAAAGGTAAAAAAGAATGCTGGTAAAATGATTAAGTTTCCTTCGATTGGGAGGGGGGAACACGGTCTCTCAAAGTGCAAGTGGGTTTTGTGCGTGAGCGCGTGTGCGCGCACGCACGCACAAACTAACACACACACACACAAGCACAAAGACTGCATGTGTGAAAGACACATAATGTGGTTAAGATGTTGCAAGGATTTGCAATTTTCAATTGGGTTGCTTTTGGTAGGTAAAGTCAAAGTAGAAAATCCAAAAAGTCAAATGACACCAAGTTGTTGAGATGCAAAATCGATTATTTTGTTAAAATCACAATTTGAGGTTCCTAACACAGTGACAAAATACTAAGGCAAGTTTGTGATCATGATTGATTAGGAAACAACCAGGGGTAATAAACTGCATTGTTTGAACATGTGTTTACCAACTGGGCCCCATTCTGCAACCAAAAGAGTCGTTTCAGGTGGGGGGAGCGCAGGAAGAATGTTTCTTAAGATAAGGAACCAGTCTTGTGTGGAAATAAACTGTCTTCTTAAACAAGGGGGTTGTTTAGATAAGTCTGAAGCTTTGTCCGGGCAAACAGCCATAAAAATTAAACGGACAGAGGTGACCAGTTAGGTGACCCCTAACTGACATGAAACAGCATCTCTCCTACAAAGTGGAGATGCACTGTATCACATTATTACTACAAGTATTACATAAGTTTGATTAGCTGTAACTGAATTTAATACTTAAGGGTGCGTTGGGATAATTACAAAAAATGTCCACGATATCGACGCATGTAAACCTTTTATTATTTTCATTGTTTTATTGATTTATGCAGTTAATGGGTTGTGTTTTATTTTAATGTGTTTTTCAAAGTTGTATAATGTTATAACTTCAGTATGTGGATCCAGTATTATTTAACAGGTTCCGAAATTACTAAAAATGGCATGCGCCCAAATATAAAAAAAATAATATTTCCGAAAAAAAATTAATATCAAAAATAATCTTTCAGTTTATGAAAAATGAATAACCATATCAATTTTCATAACTGACGTGAGGAGTGTTTGGTTAATTATGGGTGTGCGAGATGTATTCTCAGATATTGGGGAAGAAAATATATATAGATTATGGTGTCTAGGTGTGTTCCCAAAGAAGAGAGAATTACAGCAATTGGTGAGTTAAGGAGAGCCTAGGAGGTCGTAAATGCCAGGCCACTTCCTTGCTGGGGGGTTGGCTGTTGGCCAGCATTCCAGCTGTGAAGGGTCTAATAGTTTATGGCACCTCTCAGGGCAGTGTCAACTCACACAAATAGAACATGGAAAATGGGGGATGAAGTAACCAATCTTTAATTCCTCTTCAATTGTTTAAATGTGTTCTAATAACCTACCAATATATTGGGTTGGTAAAAAGGCTAAATGATAAATACCTGTAATAATCTAAACAGTTTAAAGTAGTTGGGCATAACAGGGACTGTGTAGGAGCTGCTGTAGCCAGAGGTGCAAGCAGGATGGTCTGTGGGATCTGATTGGCTGAAAGTGTTTGTATGGAGGTGGGATCAGTCAGAAGGCTGCATTGACTATTCTGTATGGCACAAAGTGCAATTAGATTCACCAATACCATCGAACGTGACATGTCTAGGCAGAGACCAGCGGTAATTATATGCTATAATGTATTGTGCGATGTAATTGTGCATTATTAATAATTGATGTAATATGATGTTTAGATTGTAACCAAATGTCATCTGTGTTCTTGTCTCCCGATCATTGATCAATTACCATCTGATTAACGATAAGGTAGATTTAAAACCACTTAATACTTAATGTAACTAAGTCTGAGAGTCAACAATGACAAGCTAAACTGTACCATGATCTGGGAGATTAGAGTGTTCAAATGATAGTAAACCCTACTGACAGAGTTAGGATAGAACCACAGACCAATAGGACCTGTAATCCAGATTCCGGGGTTACTGTATTCATCTTGAGTTGGGGGGAAGTGTGAACAGAACGTGTGAATGTATGATTGTAAGTGTTTAATTAATATGAATTAATAAAAACCCTATAAAATGCACGTTTGAGTTCATCAAATATAAGCTATCATTGGGAGCATTTAGTTCAACTGTGCGTGTTAGTCACTTTAACTCTGCCTAGTGCAAGGGCTGGTCGGGGCCTCGGCACAACATCGCCAAATAACCGAACAGTTAGTGAGCTGGTAGTAATGACTACCATCTTCCACAACAGACGTTTTGTAATAATCCAAAGATAAATGATGACAGGAGATGCAGTAAAATAGACCCCTGACTGAAACCCTGTCTGTTAGCCATGGGTCAAATAGGCCTTTATCCAGGCCCGTTCCCAGGCCTTATCAGGAAGGAATCATGCTGCTGAAATATGTTTCCCACTGAGTTTTTTAGCGGTCTAGGCCTTACATTAGACGTCGAAACAACGTAGTTTCAACGTCTATGTTTAGGCCTCCCAGCAGCAGGTCAGTCATGCCCAAATATGGAGTCCCTGATGTCATACTTATACTGTACCTGTGAGTGTCCAAATAGTCAGCATTTTCTTTCTCTCCCTGAATTTGTGCACGTGTCTCATTCATATGCATGGCTATGTGCGTACATGTGCGTGCGCACACACATGCACACGCGTGCCTGCAATACGTGCATGCCCATACACACGCCCTGTCGGTGGCGGCGGTGCGCACACGCCGACTCACAAAGCTTTCCAACCGTAAAGCACCGACCCCGCCCGCCCGCTCTCCCACAGCCCCTCCCTGTATTAGAGCTCCACACGGTGAAAAGTGGCCCTCAGGAGAAAAAAAGAGAAAAAAGGAGTTTTGGAAATAGTTGGAAGGATGACACACGCGAGGCAAAAGAGAACGGCTCTAGAGCCAAAGGAGCATGAAATAAACTGGCCCCGAGCGAGCGCAGACAGAGACCAGAGAGCAATTTGTTTCCCCTTTCTCCCGAATTACAGGCCGGAGCCAGCCACTGTCTGTAACCCACTAAGAGCTGAAGCCCGTTACAGGCCGGAGCCAGCCACTGTCTGTAACCCACTAAGAGCTGAAGCCCGTTCGTTCTATGAAATGCCTTCTAAAATCAGTAGTTCTCAAAGCATTTTCATGCCATGAAGGACCCCCAAAATGATATACTGTATGTTTGGCCGCTGACTGCCCCATCTGATTAGTTTCGTTTTGTGCCAGTGAAGATTTGTGTTAAAAAAAAAAAACACTTTCAAGATTTTTCATAAAAGAATAGCAGATAACCCTAACCGCATTACTAACCCTAACCCCCCCGATTATTATGTTCTAATTAAACCACTTGCTCTAGTGTTTTCTGAAAAACTATACATTTTAAGTTCAGTTCAGTTTAGTTTCGGCACTTTTTGGTGAACAAAACACATCTTTAGAATGTACTATCGGTGCATTTAGAACAAAAGGCACAATCATAATAAAGCTCCAGCCAGGTGCCAGGCACAAGTCCATTTGACACGCAGTAACAATATGGTGTCCAAGATTCCGAAAAATGGGACAGGGATAAGCGTATATATATAGTGCTAAAATGACACAGATGCTTTCCCGGTTCTAAGGGGCTAAATGGGAACCAGAACCAGCCGGGCCCCTAGACAGACAGCTTCCACTGCTCCTTGGGCACAGCACAGTCCGTCAGTGAGCATGAGGGGAGAGAGAGAGAGCGCCAGCCAAAACCCCACCATACCACGACTCCTCTGGGGTATATAGACGGAGCCAGCCCTGCCTGAAAAAATTCCTGGGTGTTCCTTCTCGGTTCCCTTTGAAAAGGAAGACGGGGGCTTATGTAAGTGTACTAGTGGTGGAAACATCTAATATGGTGTCAAAGATTGTTTTTTCTTTTAAGGCGTCGACTGCGTTTTAGTGCGGTATCGTTATTTTGTACGGGTCTATGTGGCACCGCGGCTGTCCTGCTCCATTATGCCCCGATGACGATGATGTGTACATCGTCGTGTATACCTGAAATATGACCGATCTACATGCTCACATCGTGTCGTGCTGAGACGCGCTGTGAACTTGTAGATCGGCTGTTTTATCGGTGCACGATACGGGCGAGCATCAGGCTTTAAATGGGGCATGGAGAAGCGTGCGTGCGTGCGTCCGTGCACACACAAACAAACACACACACACACACACGCACGCACGCACGCACGCACGCACGCACGCACGCACGCACGCACGCAAGCACTTATCCACTCACACGCACGTTCTGGCCTCGACTTCACATTTTGCTCTCCTTTACCTTATTTGTGTCCCTTTGTTGTCGAGATGTTTGTGTTTATTGACGGGAAGTAAAAGCTTAAAGCTTTATACTTCAAAAGAACCGAAGCATAGGGATTTATTAAACACCAACAAATGCTCAAAAGGTTTTTTTTTTGGTGTTTTTCCCTGTTCTCCCGGCCGGCGGGGATGCACATTCAACAGAAACTTTATTTCTCATGACCCGAAATGACTCTTTTGTGGGCTAGTTGTTGTGCAGACTGACAGAAAATGTACTTTTTTTTTAAGTCATTTGGGCCTGTACAGTATTTTTTTTACTTCGGCCTGCGTTCAACTATAAAAGACTCTTGGGGGAAGGCGCTGGCGACGCGATAGTCAGCAGATTCAAACAAATAATAGAATTGTCCAGTCAGAACGCCTCCGTCGGACACGGGTCCTAATTCCTCTCGATGTGACCCGAGGCACCGTCCAGGTCTCGTATTTATAAAGAAATAACTGCTATGGCGCCGACGATGACACTCGGTAACCCCAAAAATACCCTAGGTAATTACTTTTCCTTTGGCAACATTGTAGTCCATAACCTCTCCAGCATATCGACAGTGTCAGGCGGAAACTTTGCAAGTCCAAAGCCGTTACGTTTCAGGTAATGGAAAACATTATAATATCCGTGTTCCAAGGACGTCCAGTGTAGTTATGGTTTAGTCACAAGCTCTTGATAATGGCCAGCTTTTCATTGGTTCAGTATATATAAAGCCCAAGGACCTCCAAAAATCTGAAAATATGTTGTTCCAGAAGCAAAGATTTGAGTTAAAAAAATGTTCGCTCTGAAAGAATATAAAGATTTGCGCAACATTTTCACGATTTTTCTAAAATAGTAGACCATCTGCTATTTTTCAATAGCTACAGTATAACATAATGCTTTAAACACCAAAAGGGGTTCCCACCCAGAATGGGTTAAATCGGCTCTATGTAACGTTATTTTTCTCCAATTGGGGTGGTTGTATTTTGGTCTCCTCCTCCTAGACATTTAGATCGTGTCAAACTATAAGATCATGTCTCACCATAGACACAGGATCTGACACCAATCTGTACCTGATGGTCAATATACAATTTATGCCCTGAGCAAGCAGGCACGCTCTATTAGATCATGGGTAAAAGTGACAGCACTTGCACGGGAAGTGCATGAAGTATTTTGTCCAACAGTTTATCATTGGGGGGGGGGGGGGGGCTGTGACACAAAAGTAGTGGAAATAGCAGCGCTATTATCATTACTATTAAGCTCACAAGCTTGTGAGACTATTGGCCTGCATTTTACTTAAAGGGGCATTCCACTCATTTTCAACATTTTACTATGTCATTAATATACCTTAGAGCTGTTGTGTGGAAATAATAAAAAAGTCCCCCATTCTGTGTTTCCTAGAACTGGAGGTCTGAAAAAAATAATTAACATGGTGAATCACATCTTGATGATGTCATCAAGATGTGATTCACCATGTTAATGATTGTTCTAGGAATTTTTTTTTATTGTTTCCACACAACAGCTCCAAGGTAAATTAATGACATAGTAAAATGTTGAAAATGAGTGGTATTCCCCTTTAAAAAAAGAAGTAATAATTACAAAAAGAATGGTTTTGGACATACATGGTTTCTACCCGACACCAACGACACATTCATCACCAACCCAACCCACTCCAGGTGGGCTAAACCCACTAAGCTCAGCATCTTTTAGCCCAGACTGTCATTTAATGTCACCTTAAACTTGCTAGCTCATGTTTTAAATAAACTCTTATTCTTTTTGTCATCTGCCACCATTGCATATTATTATTCCTTATGAAACTTTAATTCCCGCAGGGATGGCAGCTGCCTGTGACGATGCCAAAGGCCTGCCATCCCATTGCTGGGACATTTTTTTTTTAAATCTCTGCTTGATGAAAGGGAGGCAAGTCAGTAACACCCACCCACCCTCCGGCCAGGGAGGTTATTCAATGTGAGACCCCTGTTTTGTGTCAGAGGGGTGGGTTGACGCTTCGTGCGGTTGGGTTCATGCTTTCGTGCGGTCGCGAGTCGCGACGCAGCAGTGCCCACGACGACATGTGGCTCCGCTGGCATTAAAAAAGGTTCTCTCTGGCTGGACTTCTGAAGAGCGAGGGACTCCAGCTATGCTGAGCGAGCATGTCATCCCACCAATGTATTACGCACACACGCGTGCACGCGCTCGGGAGGACACATTTTGCTCGCACACACATTTGTATTTCTATACTTGCGAGGACATGAACCCTTTATAGGATTTTGCTGATGTTTTCACCACATTTAACCCTGTAACCTGGAAGCCGTGAAATAGCCGATCTTCAAGCTCACAACGTGTCGCAGTGTGATGCGTTGTGAGCTTGTAGATCGGCTATATTTCCGTGAGCAGCACCAGCAGCACACAACTGTGATTGTTAATCACTATACAACACAGTCAGCGAGAGGACCATTATGAGGAATGATTGGCCAACACTATTTTAAGCCAGGTCACGCTGTTTCAGTGACAGGAGACAGATTTTTTGATGACGAAGATCTGATCGCCCCTGTCGGTTAGGAGACCCTGAAGAGTTGAGAGGTCAAACAGGAACCTCAGGGTCTTCCTTCTCTGCTTCTCTTACCATCCCCCCCCCCACACACACACACACACTGCCCTCCCTTCCCACGTCTCCCCCCCCAACAATTCCCGCAGAAATGCTTCTGGATAGCATTTCCCGGTCTGATTCCTAATGGCTGGAGAATAGAAAAAGGATGGATATGGGGCCAGATTCCAATTCCCCCCCCAAAAATGTTGGAATGTATAAGAAACTTTTTGTCTTTTCCGTATCCTTCGCGGTGTCGTGTGTGTTTTCATTTGCGAGAGGTTTAGCAGATCGCACAGTCTTTCCGCCCGCACCCTCACGCACCGTATATCGACGGGACGGGAGACCCCCAGAGCTAGAGTTTCCTAAGTGCTCTGTAATGGGTGTGCATACTTACTGTACACATCTGTAATGGGTGTGCATACTGTACACATCTGTCAGGACTCGGTGTGGAATGCATCTCACTTGCAGCAGCAGCAGCGCTGATCAATTCACAGCAGCGCTGTCAGCAGATGTCAGTAAACGCGTTCATTAATTCATTGCAGTAATGTAATACAATAAATGTGTCTTCGTTACTCCTTCGATGATAGACGATGTCAAGGTGTTTGACAACAAATAATCAGAAAAAGAATAAAAAATAAAAAAAACTGCGTCCTGCCGAATACGCCAGATTGTAGCATTGTGCGGAAGTGGGGATTGAACCCGGGCCTCTCACTCGCCAGACCAACGCGCAACCTGTCGTGCCAATAGGGCTGCGCCCGATTGGCAGGGCTGTTGCGGGCTGGGTCTTGGCTGGGGGCTACATATACACAAATATTATAAAACAGGGGCAGGATCAGAAGGTATATGGTTCCTATTCCCCCGGCATCAAAGTGTCCTCGACTCCTTGAGCAAGACATTGAACCATTACACTGAATTCCAATACCCAACGTCTCAGTCACTCCAACACGGTGGTGTTACGGTGAACTTGGTGCCCTGCTGAAATATGTGACACACACACACACACACACACACACACACACACACACACACACACACACACACACACACACACACACACACACACACACACACACACACACACACACACACACACACACACACACACACACACACACACGATGATTATACTACAATAACTATAAACACGCTTAACGGCTCAAAGCCTTATCAGTGATGAAATAAAAAGACAGAAGGGGGGGATAAAACAAAGTGCAGCAAAAAGGAAAGACATACGCTGTATCTGCAGCCGCAGCATCAAACCAGTGTTGTGACAGGTCTGTCTGGGGTCTGGCTCTCACGGGGAAATTCCATGTCGTCGGTTCAAAAAACGTCGAAAAAGAAAACCCACATTTTTCCGAACGCAGAACAAATCATCATCCGTCAATGATTTGACGGCGAGTGAAAAGGCGCGATGGCTTTTTATTTGTTTTTTCAGGCAGATCGACAACTATATATTATACGGCCAAAAGTTGACACGACCGGGCTGCTCATGCGTCGATTGTTGAAAGACTATTATTTTATGGCAGTACGCGGCGAGGTGAGCATCCCGCGGTCGGTTCGGCACCATCGGCCGTCAAGAGGGAGTAGAAATGTCTCGTCTACTTGTGGCGCTCGCACTGCTGACACGCCGGTTATGCCCTTTTTGCCGCTGTCGGCTCTGACGTCAACGTTGGGCAAACTTTTTTAACGTGCCCAAAACTCTGATGAAGTGCGGGTGATTTTCTTTTAACGTGGCACTCGGATCCAACACATTATTCAATGTTAAATTGTCAATTAAACTTTTATGTTCCGACTATAGCGAGAGAAAGCCGCAAATCACCCAGGCCCATCTTTTATTCATCTTGGCCCAGTTTGCCGGAGACATAAAGAGTTGTGGTACACACACACACAGCACATCTTGAGATGTCAGTTCATCAGTCAGGCTTTTTATTTTAATAGCGCGCAAGCCATAACTTCACCTCCCTGATTGGATGACCTCTCTCTCGAGGCAAGACACATTTCATTCATAATGTATCGTCGACGCACGATGGTGTCGCCGCTTGCCAAAAATAGCCAACGCACAAGCTCACCACGCCTCGCAGTGCAACTTAGTGTCGTATAGAGCTTTGTGGATCGGCCGCGTTCGGCAAGCGACGCCATCGCACGACGAATTACGAATCAGGCTTTGAAGGGGTGCCTCTGTGTGAACATTTTGTAAATGTCTGCGTTGTGTGTTTGTGTGCGTTGTGTGCGTGTGTGCGTGCGTGCGTGCGTGCGTGCGTGCGTGCGTGCGTGCGTGGCTGAAACACAACAGAACCCAGTCAAAGTCCTCCAGAGACAAAATAGTTTTTTTGGAGAGAGAGAGAGAGAGAGAGAGAGAGGGAGAGGGAGAGGGAGAGGGAGAGAGAGGGAGAGAGAGAGAGAGAGAGAGAGAGAGAGAGAGAGAGGGAGAGAGAGAGAGAGGGGGAGAGAGAGAGAGAGAGAGAGAGAGAGGGAGAGAGAGAGAGAGGCCGGTGGACTCCATCCATCCATAGTCAGTTTAAGAGTCACACCACATCAATCCACCCAGAAGCATCTGCTTCAAACCCAACGCCTCACACCTCATTTAGCCTCGCGGCCATTCTTCACTGGCGGAATCCACGACAATGAGGGAGTGGCACGAGAGAGAGAGAGAGAGAGAGAGAGAGAGAGAGACACACACACACACACACACACACACACACACACACACACACACACACACACACACACACACACACACACACACACACACACACACACACACACACACACACACACACACACACACACACACAGTACTAATATACCGCTGTTCTGGAAGGCATTCAGAGGCACACATAAAGGATGATTCTATGACTGAGCTAGCTGGTGTGAATTGTTTGCACGTGTTCGGATGTTTGCCCCTCAAAGTTTCTTGTGCACACCGCCAGTATCTCTATAGTCTAGGCCAATGAAGCATCTCCACTCCATTGGATATTTAATGGTCAGTAGTAACTCATGCCTTCATCCAAAGCGCATTACATTCACCAATTCTCTCTCTGGCCCCTTTTCCACCGGTTGGTTCCCAATGGGAACCAGTTCAGTTCTTTTTGGTTCTTAGTCCATGAGCCAGAGCTCCAACATTAAAAAACGTGAATTATGAATTGAGTGTGCAAAACCATACCTATATTAAATTGTTATCACCATGAAACTTCCCCAATTGAGTACTTACACGAAGACAATGATTTATTCCATTACAAATGTTGTATTTTTAAATATGCAAATGAGGCATTATGTAGGAAAATATGCAAAATAATCGAAAATATGAAAAGGCTACTACTGTGGAAGGGTTATCATGTATTAATTTACTTGTATTGATCATATAAACATTTTAACATATTTAATATAGGTCTAGTTTTTCCCACCAATTTTGGAGCTCTGGCTCATGGACTAAAAACCAAAAAGAACTGAACCGGTTCCCATTGGGAACCAACCGGTGCAAAGGGGGTCTCTCTGGAGTTTTCAAACGTGAAATGTTTGAGGTTCGCTCTAACATAGGAGTGGAAGATCGTTCCACAGTTTCAGCCTCGTTTGTGGGACCAGGAGAAATGACTGGTCACTCAGTAGTAGGTTTGGGATCCCCTATAGGATATTTAACGATTCCGGTTCCTTGACGATTCCCTCCTAACGGGCGGATTCCTTAACGGTTTCCCTCAACGATTCCTATAGGAGGTTCCAAGTGGACTGTGGTCTGTAACAAATGGAACTAAATGGACCCTTACAGTTCCATTTGAAATGTAAAGGTTTGGAATTGCAATTGTATAGCAGATGTGAAGTCCACATGTGATAAAACCTGGCCTCAGAAACGGTTCCAAATGCGACGGAACCGATTCCTGGTTACTCCGATTCCAGATCCCAACCCTACAGTCAGTAGACCTCAACAAGACCCTTGTGGGGGGGTTTGCGAGTTACAAGCTCCGATATGTACAACCCAACAAAAGAGGTCCAGGTGGAGGGGAGATGAAAGAAAGTGATATGGGCCACGTATCGACTACGTGGCTCCGGCGTTGGTGGGGGTCTGTCCCGTCCTCACATGCCCGCCATGGAAAGGTGGGCCAAACACCCTCAGAACGCAGCTGCTCTCGCTCTCTCTCTCTGCTGCCCGGAGGCCAACGGTATACCGCCGCCAAAGCACACAATCTGTCCCCATTAACTCCTCATGCTTCATCTTTGATACCGGGCCCATCCAAACTGTAGACGCATGCACGTCCGTTTTCCTCTCGCCCCGATATAACTCTCTGTGCTCTCCGCTGCTATAAGCTAACCGCACAGAGCTGCTCCTCTCCAGGCCCCCCCCCCCCCCCCCTGGACTCATGGGATCTGGGTCTGGGACATATCCCTGCATGGCTTTTGGGAGCAGAACTCCCGTGATAAAACCAGGAGCAACGCAGAGCTTGAGAAATTAAATCTTTGTTTTTGCAGGGCCGAAAACTTGTATCTCCACATTTCATATTTCTAAAAGTGTTTTTTTCATAAATGAATGTCCTATTCCTGTATTCTTCTTCCTTTCTTTTTGCCCCCTTGTCTCCACAATTTAGCCATTTTGCCAATTGTTAGAAGTGAGGAGCCCCCACCGGGAGGACATAGAGCCTTCGTCCTACTCCTCCCGCCCAACATCCCCTACAGGTCCATCTCAATGAATTAGAATACTTTGTAAAAGCTCATTTTCTTCCGTAATATAATTCCAAAAGTGAAACTTTCATATTAAATCTTGATGATTATGGCATACAGCTCATGAAAATCAAAAAAATCCTATCTCAATGAATTAGAATATTTTACAAGACCACTAAAAAAATGTTTTTTTTAAACAAGAAATGTCGACCATCTGAAAAGTATATTAATACTTGGTCTGGGCTACTTTTGAACAAATCATTTCATCAATGGGGCGTGGCATGGAGGTGATCAGCCTGTGGCACTGTTGAGGTGTTATGGAAGCCCAGGTTTGCTTTGATAACAGCCGTAAATTAATTTGTATTGTTCAGTCTTATGTCTCACACCTTCCTCTTGACAATACAACTTAGATTCTGTGTGGGGTTCAGGTCAGGCCAGTTGGTTGGTCAGTTAAGCACAGTAATACCATGGTCAGTACACCAGTTACTATAGTAGTCTTGGCTCTGTGGGCAGGTGCCAAATGGAGCTGGAAAGGAAAATTAGCATCTCCATGAAGCTTGTCAACATACCTCAACAGTGCCACTGGCTGATCACCTCCATGCCACGCCCCATTGATTAAATGATCTGTTCAAAAGTAGCCCCGACCGGCCTGGGCCGTGGCTCAGCGGTCCAGGCACCTTGGCTGGTAATCCAGTCTGGCAGTGTGCCGCGGGTTCGACTCCCGATCCCGACGGCCTTTACTGCATGTCACCCCTCCATCTCTCTCCCCATTTCCTGTCAGCCTACTGTCTATCCCTCCATAAAAAAAGTATATAAAATAAAGGCGAAAGCCACAAAAAAAAACATCCGTCCACAGTAACATGCAGTATTTGTATTGAGTTGTGCTTTCATGTGAGAAATGTACCCATTTTGCAAACTGTTAATAATACTTCAATCAATCAATCAAGTATTCCACGTCCTTTCTCCTCGAGCCACGTTGCCATGTTGGTATAGCCCCTCCATTCATCACCCGTTCGTACAATCCGTGTCATGCGGTGCCAGGCCAAGACTGGGGGCGAGAGAGAGAGAGGGAGAGAGAGATTGAGAGAGAGAGAGAGAGAGAGAGAGAGAGAGAGAGAGAGAGAGAGAGAGAGAGAGAGAGAGAGAGATTGAGAGAGAGAGAGAGAGAGAGAGAGAGAGAGAGAGAGAGAGAGAGAGAGAGAGAGAGAGAGAGAGAGAGAGGCAGCTGCTCCCGGTGCCCACCAGCTTTGTAGCCATGCTGTGCCGCTTGGCCCTGCCGTGGCGTTGACTTGGCAGTGGTGGAACAATTTAAAGTACTCAAATGTTTTAATTAAGTCAAAGTATCAATACTGCAATAGACAAATAGTTACAAATAGAAGTCTGGACATTCCTAAATGTATACTTGAGTAACAGTACAGAAGTATTATTGGTATCAAAATGTACTTAAAGTGCCAAAAGTTATATGTATCATTATAGAATATCCCCTTATTAAGCACGTTTTCAAATGTATCTACAAGCTCACAATGCATCACATTATTGTGACGTAAATCAGCTATTTTCATTTTCCGAAATGTACATAATAGGCCTGAAATGGTTAATTAATGGTATGTTTTGTAATAATAATTCAAATCTACAAAATAACTACGTACTAACAAAAGCTGTCAAATATATGTAGTGGAGTAAAAGTATAGGCTACAATATTTGACATGTAGTAGAGTAGTAGTAAAATAATTGGAAATTGAAAATACTCAAGTAAAGTACAAATACCTAGAAAGTGTACGTTAATGCACGTTAATGTACGTAAATGTACATATTTACATTCCAGCACTGCCCCAGATGCCTACTAGCTTTGTGGTCATATACATGCTGCGCTTGGCCCTGCATGCATCATGGCATTGACTTTGACGCTGTGCCCTGGCATCATGGCATTGACTTCGACGCTGCGCCCTGGCATCATGGTATTGACTTTGACGCTGTGCCCTGGCATCATGGCATTGACTTTGACGCTGTGCCCTGGCATCATGGCATTGACTTTGACGCTGTGCCCTGGCATCATGGCATTGACTTTGACGCTCCACCCTGGCATCATGGCATTGACTTTGACGCTCCACCCTGGCATCATGGTATTGACTTTGACGCTCCACCCTGGCATCATGGCATTGACTTTGACGCTCCACCCTGGCATCATGGTATTGACTTTGACGCTGCGCCCTGGCATCATGGCATTGACTTTGACGCTGTGCCCTGGCATCATGGTATTGACTTTGACGCTGCGCCCTGGCATCATGGCATTGACTTTGACGCTGTGCCCTGGCATCATGGCATTGACTTTGACGCTGCGCCCTGGCATCATGGCATTGACTTTGACGCTGTGCCCTGGCATCATGGCATTGACTTTGACGCTGCGCTGTGCCCTGGCATCATGGCATTGACTTTGACACTGTGCCCTGGCATCATGGCATTGACTTTGACACTGCGCCCTGGCATCATGGCATTGACTTTGACGCTGTGCCCTGGCATCATGGCATTGACTTTGACGCTGTGCCCTGGCATCATGGCATTGACTTTGACACTGCGCCCTGGCATCATGGCATTGACTTTGACGCTGAGCTGTGCCCTGGCATCATGGAATTGACTTTGACGCTGCGCCCTGGCATCATGGCATTGACTTTGACGCTGCACCCTGGCATCATGGCATTGACTTTGACGCTGCACCCTGGCATCATGGCATTGACTTTGACGCTGCACCCTGGCATCATGGCATTGACTTTGACGCTGCACCCTGGCATCATGGCATTGACTTTGACGCTGCACCCTGGCATCATGGCATTGACTTTGACGCTGTGCCCTGGCATCATGGTATTGACTTTGATGCTGCGCCCTGGCATCATGGCATTGACTTTGACGCTGCGCCCTGGCATCATGGCATTGACTTTGACGCTGCACCCTGGCATCATGGTATTGACTTTGACGCTGTGCCCTGCCATCATGGCAGTGACTTTGACGCTGTGCTCTGGCATCATGGTATTGACTTTGACGCTGTGCCCTGCCATCATGGCAGTGACTTTGACGCTGCACCCTGGCATCATGGTATTGACTTTGACGCTGTGCCCTGCCATCATGGCAGTGACTTTGACGCTGTGCTCTGGCATCATGGCATTGACTTTGACGCTGTGCCCTGGCATCATGGCATTGACTTTGACGCTGCGCCCTGGCATCATGGCATTGACTTTGACGCTGCGCCCTGGCATCATGGCATTGACTTCGACGCTGCGCCCTGGCATCATGGCATTGACTTCGACGCTGCGCCCTGGCATCATGGCATTGACTTTGACGCTGCGCCCTGGCATCATGGCATTGACTTTGACGCTGCACCCTGGCATCATGGCATTGACTTTGACGCTGCGCCCTGGCATCATGGCATTGACTTTGACGCTGCGCCCTGGCATCATGGCATTGACTTCGACGCTGCGCCCTGGCATCATGGCATTGACTTTGACGCTGCACCCTGGCATCATGGCATTGACTTTGACGCTGCACCCTGGCATCATGGCATTGACTTTGACGCTGCACCCTGGCATCATGGCATTGACTTTGACGCTGCACCCTGGCATCATGGCATTGACTTTGATGCTGCACCCTGGCATCATGGCATTGACTTTGACGCTGTGCCCTGCCATCATGGCAGTGACTTTGACGCTGTGCTCTGGCATCATGGCATTGACTTTGACGCTGTGCCCTGGCATCATGGCATTGACTTTGACGCTGTGCCCTGGCATCATGGCATTGACTTTGACGCTGTGCCCTGGCATCATGGCATTGACTTTGACGCTGCGCCCTGGCATCATGGCATTGACTTTGACGCTGTGCCCTGGCATCATGGCATTGACTTTGACGCTGTGCCCTGGCATCATGGCATTGACTTTGACGCTGTGCCCTGGCATCATGGCATTGACTTTGACGCTGCGCCCTGGCATCATGGCATTGACTTTGACGCTGCGCCCTGGCATCATGGCATTGACTTCGACGCTGCGCCCTGGCATCATGGCATTGACTTCGACGCTGCGCCCTGGCATCATGACATTGACTTCGACGCTGCGCCCTGGCATTGACTTTGACGCTGCGCTGTGCCCTGGCATCATGGCATTGACTTTGGAGGCAGGCAGAAAGGACCCGGGCCCTCAGCGTGTTACTAGATGGCTGTTTATCCAGTCAGGGTGGCCCACTAATGGCTGAGCACACAGCAACCAGGAAGGGCCAGGTTCCCTGCTGACGCTCGTCACCCGGCAACAAATACTGATACACGCATGGTCGGATTTATATACTGAAACACGCACGCTAATGTCTGTAACACACGGTTTAACCCATTTAGGCCTGAATTTAAAAAAGGTCTTCTAAAGCCTGAAATACCTATGTTTACCTATATGTGGTGCTCAATATTTCATGTCAAGGACCCCCAGAATTATGTGCCGCCGACCCCCATCTGAAAATATGTTGATCCATGGGGACCCCGACAGAAGCAAAGATTTGAGTCGAAATGTTCGCTCCGAAAGAATATACATTCAAAGATTTGCGCCATATTTTCACCATTCTTCAAAAATAGCAGATCTACAAGCTCGTAGCGCGGCACTCGTGAGCTTGTAGATCTGCTATTTTTCACCATAATGCTTAGAAACACCAAAAGGGGTTCCCGTGCAGAATGGGTTAAAATACAATCACTCAGTCATGAGTGGAAACATTTCCTTATGTTCCTCATCTTGGGCAACACGTCGACTTCACTGACCGTTCAACTGGGACAAAGGAAAGGAAAGCCCATGTGGACGCATGTACGACACGTGTAAAGTATTTCCATGTATGATTAACTTCTATCATATTAAGCCATTTTGGGTGGGAACCCATTTTGGTGTTAGCATTATGCTATGCTTTAGCTATTGAAAAATAGCAGATCTACAAGCTCATAGCGCGCCACCGAGTGGCGCGCTACGAGCTTGTAGGTCTGCTATTTTTGAAAAATCGAAGAACGACTGACACAGAAACATAGCTTTTTCAGAAAACTGTCAGGATGTAGAAGACATTTTTAGAATCTGATCTCAGGTCAGAATTGGTTAACTTCTAACGGTGAGCAAACTCTGCGGGTATAACAACCACAGCGACACACACACACACACACACAAAAAAGAATAAGTTGATAAATGTGCCCCCGGGGGGGGGGGGGGGGGGGGGGCGGCACAACCCCCGAACACTGGAGCGGCTGTTTTCGTTTGGTCCAGCTTGGAGTTGTTTGCCTCCAACCCATGTGCACATAGCAACGCAAGAAGTGTTTGTCCCGGGCCACTGGCATGATGGAGTCCAACGGCAACAAACAGGGGGACGCGGGGGAGCCGGTTCAAAAGGGGCTAATGAGTAATTACAGGTCAAACATTGGGTGATAAATGGGCCCCGGGGAAAGGACGGACGGACGGACGGACGGACGGACGGACGGACGGACGGGAGCGTCAGGTTCGAGTTCTAGTGCGACCAGCCCTTCCCAGTGCCGTGCCACGCTCAAATACTTCCCTGCCTTTTTTTCCCCCTTAGTATACATGCTTTCATTAAGACCCTGAGTGGCCATTAATCACGGCAACACATCACCCGGACAAGCCTCGGTGAAGCGCAGAGTGGAGTCGTAATGGCGGTTTAATGCACGGCATGGAGGTTTCGGTGCGCACGCGGAACTTAGGTGTGTAACAGCCAGTGTTTCCATGGCTCGCTTTGCTGTGAAGCCCCTTGTGAATGATCGGTAGTCGTGGATTGCGGTTTGTTGGGGCTTGCCTAGTCGTCGTGTTATTTAAATCAGTGATTCTCAAACATTTTCAGGTCAAGGACCCCCCCGAATTAACAATTTAGGCATTTAGCATGCAGACTCTCTTAATCCAGAGCAAGTAAGCAAGCAAGAACACCACAAGGTAATACATTAAATACATAAAAATAGTCTAGTCATCGGTCAAAAAGGAAATGAATAATCTGTACATTGAAACTATAAACACTATAGGATGCCATTAACACAGATTTGTCTATACATAACATGTGGACAAATCTAAAATATAGTTGTGTTTTTAGCCTTTGCAAGGTGCGAGTGAAAAAGTGGAAATGAATGAACAGTACTGATTACTATGAAAACCTGCAAAACATGTCCGTTGTTCCATCAGTCACGCCACCATATATGGCCATCAGTCCCTCACGCCTCGTGACACGCTCCATATGTGAAGATCACGACACTGACCTCATCAAACCCTGGATAATGTCATACATGGAGAAGACTGGATCATCATCTAGATCTGCATATATGGAGCTGGCCAGCAACTCTACATCTGACCTCAACCCTCAAAGCCTTCTTAGATCTCCATATATGGAGCTGACCTGTTCTGACATTCCATATGTTGATCCTTCCCCACCCGTCCGACAGTGTCGGAGAAGAGGAGGATGAAGGAGAAGAGTACTAGAAGACCACTCCTTGGCAACCAAACCTTTCTAATTAAGCGACTTACACAAGTGATCTAATCAGAAATGAATGGGTTATTTCAATGTCAATCAGCCCAACGATTTTTACTTACTAAATAGTAGTAGTAGTAGTAGTAGTAAATAGTACTTAGATGTTTTTTTCTCATTATCAAAAAATGGTTGGTTTATTTTTGGAACACGGTTCTTATGACACAATCTAAGATTTCCCTGTGGGAATTCCAATACAACAAAATTACACCGTGACTCATGGGTATAGTGGGGGTGATGTCAGGACGCACGCACGCACGCACGCACGCACACGCGCACACACACACGCACACACAGTCACAGTAGAGTAATAACACCCTCTGTCATGACCTAAAGGCGGCTATTTCCTCTGCTTTGATCTTTGTGGTTTTGTCGAGCGGTGGTGACATCAGCGGCCCCAGACCGAGGCATCTTGTTTTTCGGCTTCATTGTTTTTCGGCTTCATTGTTTTTCTCCGTGACGCTATTTGGCTATTTTCAAATAGAATAACTAAAGTTTTGTTATAATTACAGTGGAGTAAAAATACAATATTTGCCTCTGAGATAATGGGGGAAAAAAAGTATTGAAAATTGGAAGCACACCAGTAATGTCAAAATACTCCCTTTTGGTGTTTTAAGCATTATATATTTATACTTTCTTGAGCTATTGCAAAAATAGCAGATCTACAAGCTCCGAGCTACGAGCTTGTAGATCAGCTATTTTTTTATTATTATCGTGAAAATGTATAGTAAAAAAAGAATTATTTCAGAGCGAACTCAAATCTTTGCTTCTGGGGGGAGGGTCCCTGGAACAACATATTCTCAGATGGGGGTCGGCGGCCAATTACATATCATTTCTGGGGCTCCTTGACATGAAACAGTTTGAGAACCACTAAACATAGAAACTGAAAACTGTCATGATTTTAGAAGACATTTTTTTGTAGAATCTGGTCTCAGTCCTATAAACGGGTTAAACACAGTACTTGAGTAAATGTACTTGGTATACTCTCCACCGCTGCTGCACTATAGGGCGCAGCTGCTATAATGAAGACACAGAGAGAGAGAGAGGACTGAATGGGAGAGCGTACGTACATACTAGCGGAGCCTGCAGACTGTCAGCGCTGAGGGCCAGCCATGAGAGCGGACCCACCTAATCTATCACCATTAACTCATATTAACCCCCTTCTTTTGAACTGTCACCGGAGTGGATGGCTCTCTGTGTGTGCGTGCGCGTGTGTGCGTGTGTGTGTGTGCGTGTGTGTGTGTGTGTGCGCGTGTGCGTGTCACTAACCATGTGGTCTGATGATGATGATGATGCGACCATGAGCGTGTTCTGTTGCCCGCCGCTGCGTAGAGCGAGGCTGCTGTGGGATCACTGCCGCCGACATCTGCCACGTTGCGCGTCGTCCTGTTCAGGAAGATGTGAAATATTAGCAACGGCAAAATTATAAGTACTGTTTACTTAACCCCCCCTTAAGACCTGAGGCCGGTTCTACATCCTTCTAACATCATGAGTTCAAGAGTTTTCAAAAATGTTCCAAAATAGTAACATTTGTGACTCTTTTTGATACAGAGACAGTCATGGCGGCAATATTAACTGTTCAGGAGAGGAGAAAACCTGTTTTTTTATCGTTAATAGCACAGGCATACTCTTCACATACTAGAGCATGTCTGAAATAAATGTCAGAGCTGAAAATATGAAATAAATGCTTAAACATGTAGCTGGGTGTAATGTTAGAGACCACAGAAGTGAACCATTCAAGCTTTTCTCAACTCGCTGTTTTCTGCAAGACATTACTCTATAAGTTATATCTCCAAAACTGGTTGGTCAAACTGAACAACCAATATGTCAATTTGAAGCTATGATTCCCTGCTTTCACATATGACATGAAAAAACGAAAATTAAAAAAGTCAATGACTTAGCCTCGACTCAGAAGTGGTCACATTTGTACAATTACGAGCTTGTACAAACAAGTACAAGCTTGCATGTGAGCTATTGTTTTTGAATAGCCAACGCTTAAATCTTAAATGTCAAAGTGTCCTTGAGCAAGAGACCGAACCCCTAACTGCTCCCGATGAGCATGTTGGTGCATTGCATGGTTTTCGCCACCATTCGTCGGTGTGTGAATGTGTGAATGAAAATGCACTCTGTATAAAGGCGCTATGGGTTGTGAACGTGTAGATCGGCTATTTTAAGACATTTAGTGTAGAGCGATAGCATAGTCACTAGACCCCCCGAGGGACTCCGATAAAGTAAGTAAAGGGTTTAAGCGTATACGTTAAAGAACACAGAACAATGTTCCGTCGGACTATTTATTCATTTATTTTTGTGTGCGTCTTGAACACTGTGGCGTCAGCCGTCGTTTGTTCTGCCGTTGTACCGTTTGCCAGTCAGTCAGTATAAAGGCGTCAGTCTAAACACTCGTAATGTCATGTAACAGGTCAGTCGGTATAAAAAGGCCTCATTCTAAACGCACATAACAGGGTTGTCAGACTCATTTAGGTCCCAGGCAGGGCTGGTGAACATGCTACTTATTAGTGGTAGGCCAGAATACTGTGCGTCAGCGCGTGTGCATGTGCGTGCGTGCGTGCGTGCGTGCGTGCCGCTCCCCCAACGATTGAAGGCATGTATGCGGTCATAGTATATTGGTCACCATGCCTCATACAGTACATGATGCATCACTGTTAGGACATTGATTTCTGGTCTTATGTACAGTACGCAGTGGTGGGAATTAACATTACATTTCATTCAAATTGTACTTGAGTATTTCCATGTATTTATATAGATTATGCTTATACTCAACTATACACCTCAGAGGTAAATATTGTACATTTTACTATATGATTATTTGACAGCTTTAGTTACTAGTTGCTTTGCAGATTTGGATTATTAAGACAAAATGTACATACAACCAAATAAGCCCTACTTTGTACTTTAAAAAAGCTGACTACTACAACTACGAGCTCGCAACGCTCTGCGACGCATTGTGAGCTTGTATAGGTCGGCCATTTGCAAAAAGACGTGTATACATTTTGAAACCTGAAATGTGACTTTCTGCCCTAATGAACACTTGTACTTTTGGTATACTGCCAATACCTTTGTACATTTACTCATGTACAATGTTAATACAGAACGTTGACATCTAACAGAGTATAGTTCTATATTGTGGTTTGAAAAATGTACCACCACGGAATGCACATTTTGTTTTATTTTCATAACCAGTGTGTACAGGAGCGTTCTTTCAACGACCCTGAAAGCACTACGCGTTCTACTCTATGATGGATGGAGAGTCCTCAATATGACACTGTTAATGTGGTTATAATCATAAGCCCGGATGCTCCACAAATGTACTGTACCATACTGTTAATATGGTTATGATCATATAAGCCTATGATGCTCTTTAAATGTACTGTAACATATTGTTCATTTGAGGTTTGGCACTCTGTGCTGCACTATTGATGTTGTTGCAACAAAGAACACGAGGACAATTCAATAGAAACCACGTCAGCATCAATATACCTTCCCCACACATGTTTCCCCCCAGAATCCTGACACACGTACTGTACACGCTTTCAAAATGTTTGCATTTCATAATCTGTATACAGCCTTGTACAGTGTGTGTGTGTGTGTGTGTGTGTGTGTGTGCGCGCGCAGTGGTAGAAAGTATAACCAATTACATTTACTCAAGTACTAATAATACATTTCTACAATCAGGTTTTGATTGTAGAAATGAGTACAGTACTTCTTCCATCACCGTTGTGCAGTGTGTGTGTGTGTGTGTGTGTGTGTGTGTGTGTGTGTGTGTGTGTGTGTGTGTGTGTGTGTGTGTGCTGGATGAGTGGTTAGGTGCGATGATGCTGTGAACTGTAATGGGCCCGTTGTCCCCTTGGACCGACTGCAGCAGTGAGCCTAATGACGGTTGGGGCCAGATGAGACCCATCACCACACCTCAGCCCACTGTGTCAGCGCGCGCGCGCGCACACACACACACACACACACACACACACACACACACACAGTAGAGACGTGTCATAGTGAGCATTCATCTCACATACACAGTTTACACCTCAGCGCACTGTGTCAGCAACACACACGCACACACGCACACGCACACACGCGCGCGCGGTAGAGACGTGTCATAGTGAGCATTCATCTCACATGCACACTGGTTGACTGGTTACATGTAGCCTGGAACTCACCTATGCTTTTTATGGCATAGGCAGCTCCCGGCAGGATCCGCCGGGAGAAACTATGCGCAGCTGCTAGACATGAGACTAATTAATTAGAGCGACAGAGAGGAGTGTGTGTGTGTATATGTGTGTGCGTGTCAATTTAACAAAGGTGCAGACGATCAGAAATCAGCAGAGAGTAAGTGATGTTTGCGCTACTCTATGCCGAATTGAAGTGGACTCGGACCCAGACTTTTTTTTCCTCCCTGGAAATAAAAACGTCTGTGTTTCCGAGGCTATAGGTTACATGTGGCTTACACAGGATGCATTCAACCAGCTGACACAGTTATAACACAAACATTTCAGGTGCAAAACGCAATAGTTCTTCGTATAATATAGATTCTATTTTGTCTTAGTTTTTTTGCATTGCCTTTGACACCATTGTCCTGCGTGCCTCAGCATGGCCGCACGGCTCTAAGCATGGATCTGTTGGACTGTCGTGAAATGCTATAGCGGCCCAGAGGAATTCATCCTTAGCCTTGGGCCAGGCGGTTATCGGTTATGTGTTACCATCGATCAAAGCCCGTTTCATTATAATCTATAGCCCGTAAAGACGGATATTGTGAGAGGAGCGAGCGGACAGACAGACAGCAGGGACGTGCGGGGAGTGTTAGAGAGGCACTTTTGGGCGAAAATAGCTTTTGGGCGAAAATAGCTTATCTACAAGCTCACAACGCGTCGCGCTGCGACGCGTTGTGAGCTTGTAGATCAGCTATTTTCGGGGCGCAACCCAGCACTCTTTAGCTAGTGGAGATGTGGTGTACGACATGGATTGCTATATGTTGCTATTATGATTAGGTGATGTAATGATGATGTAAAACAAACGGTGTCAAAACAAACAAATTATCTTTATTGTTAATGGGATTTAATGGTTGTGTTGGGGACAAAACAAACATTGATTTCTCTTGGCGTTTTTTAAACCAAACATTGAACTTAAAACAAACATTAAACCTGTATATAGGAGGGGCCCTCGACTAGCGCCCCTCGATAAACAGACGTCTTGGAAACTCAGGAGGGTGGAGAGGGGAAAGGGGATAGGGAGAGAATGGAGAAGCTGCAGGTATAGACAAAGTGCCCCACTCTGTAAAGTCAGTGTGCATGCTGGCTCTCTCTGGAGGGAATGTTTGTGGGGAAGGAGAGGAGAGTTGACAGGACAGGGGAAAGAGGGGGGGAAATGAGAGGAGAGGCTCGGGTAGACAAGTGCCCCACTCTCTCTCTCTCTAGCTCGTTCAGGACGGGAACCCCTTTTGGTGTTTTAAGCATTATGTTAATGAAATGAAATGATTACTATATTTACCCAGGGTATCTGGGCTAAGCTAAGTTATACTTTAGCTATTGGAAAATAGCAGATCTACAAGCTCGTAGCGCGGCACCGAGTGCCGCGCTAAAAGCTTGTAGATCTGCGATTTATGAAAAATCGTGACAATGTGGCGCAAATCTCAAAATATTTCAGAGCGGAACGTTTTTAAAACTCAAATCTTTCGTCCCTGCACGGAACTACATATTTTCAGACGGGGTCTGTCGGTCCGCAGTCGAACACAGATAATTCCGGGGGTCCTCGACATGAAATCGTTTGAGAACCACTGCCCTTAGAAACATAGGGTTTTCCGAAAACCTTTTATTTTTATTTTTTAGAATCGGCCTCAGGTTTAAAGGGGCTAGACGTCCCCCCAGTCTGTCGGTTCGTCCGTCCGTCCGTGCAGTCACCCCGCTCCCCGGTCGGCGGTGTCAGTCAGTCCATCCATCATATCCCGATACCACACGCCACACCGTTCCACCGCATTCTTCAGTTACAATCACCCTTTCATCCTCCATCCTATGATGAGTACGCCAGACGCGGGTAGCAGACAGGACAGTAGCAGCCCCAAACCAGCCTGGCTCCCCATGAGAGAGAGACAGAGAGAGAGAGAGAGAGAGAGAGAGAGAGAGGGCCGACATCCAATCCGCCACGCATCTGCCAATCCGCGTACGTAACGCTATACGCCCTCGTACGGTACGGCGGAGCAGTTGCACTGCGGAGGCACTTATCTGATCCGATGATCTACGGTGTCTGAAATCGCCCCGATGAAGGCGGCGCGATGATATATCCGCCTCGGGGACGCTGGAAATGGGGATCGCTTGATGATGAAGTGCCTCGCCTGATATTTATTCTCTCTCTTGTCTCTGTCTCTGTCTCCCTCTCTCGCATCAGGGGGCGGAAACGAAATCGCAGTCGGCGATGGTCGACGGAAGGTCAAATCACGGTCTGTTCACCTTTTCCAGATGCTTTTATCGCCACATTTTCACGATTTTAAAAAGAATAGCGGATCTACAAACTCGGTGCCGCGCTATGAGCTTGTAGATCTGCTATTTTCCAATAGCTAAAGTATAACACAATGCTTAAAACACCAAAAGGGGTTCCCGGTCCTGAATGGGCTAGATCTTCTATGGAGACATTTAGGTCCTGTGGTTGCGGGTATAGGGACGACTACATGGTTGCATGAAGCTCAAAGCATAATATCTGCCCAAACAAGCTTTTCGCTAGAAAAGCAGTAGAAATGCCGTACGCATCCGTTTAAAAAAAAAACCCGGGTAGGAAAATAAATCTTCCGGATTGCAACTTGCAACTGCAACTGCAAAAAAATTTCAGTATACATTATTTGCATTGCAAAACGATTCGATACCGATTATTTCCATTGGCAATACGATACGATACAAAGCGATACGATATTACATAACGAACGAACGACACGAAACAACACACAATAAAAACATGTACTTGCAAACATACATTCATAATACAAATACATTTAAGACATTAAAAAATACAGAAAGATAAAAAAAAACACTAAATAAGACATCCCCTTAAATGATGCCAATATAATATGCTGCCTGCACGGTGCGAATAATGTCAAAACTATAAAAGTGTGCAAATATATAAAACACGGCGTTTCTTTGCACGATCAACGGAGACATCGCATCCCCGCAGCGCGCGACAAAGTATAAAAAAATGAATATAACGTCTAACAATCCCTGCATGTGAGTGAAATGTCAGCGCCGTTGCCAGAGAACGACGGTCCTTTGATAGGGAGCACCCTGCTGATATATCCTGTGTCTTCCGCACGGTACAAGTGAGAAGGTTCATTCCTCCCCACCTGTCATATGGGGGAGGGGGAGATGGAGGGAGGGGATCATCCGAATCTCTCCGGATGTGCTTTTCCCAGAAGGTATATAAGCCAGAGCCACAAAGAGCCCATCACAGACAGAGAGCAGGCAAAAAAAAGAAAGAAAAAAAACCCAAACTAGAGGAAGATTTATCTCATTTTGGGCGGGAACCCCTTTTGGTTATACTTATGTTATGCGCTATGAACTTGTAGGTCTGCTATTTTTTTTAAATCGTTAAAATGTGGCGCAAATATTCTTTCAGAGCGAACGTTTTGAACTCAAATCTTTGCTTCTATAGGGGGTCCCTGGAACAACATATTTTCAGATGGGGGTCGGTGGCCAAATACAGATATTTCTGTGGGGGTCCTTAATGAAAATGCTTGAGCACCACTGACATAGAAACATGGGTTTTTTTCAGAAAACTGTCAGGATTTAGAAGGCATTCGTAGAACCGTTCTCAGGTCAAAACGGGTTATAGAAAGAAACCCCGCAGGTTTGGGTAAGATTTCACCAGGGGCGGGGCAGGGGGGGTAAGAGGGGGGGGGGGGGGAGATCGTCGGATGAGAGAGAGAGAGAGAGAGATCATTTCGCTGCACGGCTGATCTGTACATCAGACAAACAAGGGGTCTGGTTTTGATGTTAAGATATTCTCTTCCTCTTCTCTCTGATCCGTCCTTTTGTACCAGAAGAGATGTCTCAAGATTTCTCAAACCTTTGAAAGAAAGAAAAAGGAGCTTCCTTAATCCCCCATGAGAGTCGTTATAGGTGGAATATCCATCTAGTGTGCACGGACAGAGAAACCAACGCTCTTTATAGGTGGAATATCCATCTATCTAGCGTGCACGGACAGAGAAACCAACGTCATAGGTGGAATATTCATCTAGCGTGCACGGACAGAGAAACCAACGGTCTTCAACACAACGACGGATATTGTCTAGAAGGTAACCGGCAGGGCAAACCTTTTTACTTAAAAAAAAAAGAATCCAAGCCCTATTATTGTAAGTCCTGTTTTAAACACACGTCTTCAGTGGTGGAAGCAGTACTCAATTTCTTTATACTTAACCCTTAGGCCTGACGTCGAAATTTAAAAAATGTCTTCAAAATCCTGACAGTTTTCTGAAATACCTATGTTTCTAGGCCTATATCACTCAAAATGTCATGTCAAGGACTCCAAAAATTACATGTAATTGCCCGCCGACCCCCATCTCAAAATATGTTGTTCTAGGGGCAACCCCAGAAGCAAAGATTTGAGTTAAAATCGGTCACTCTGAAAGAATATTCCAAGGTTTGTGCCACGTTTTCACATTTTTTAAAAAGTACCTATAGTTACTTTCCACCACTGTCAACACAGGACCAGATAATGGTCTAGATTCTAGAACTATAAGGTAACCAGCAGGGAACAAGTGTAGAGATTGATTTTGTTTTATCCAAAGCCTATACTGTAAGCCCTTTTGTATACTCATGTCAAAAAACAATAGCATCGATCTACAAGCTCACAGGGGGGGTGGGTGGCATAGTGGTGGTAAGCTTGGTTAAGCTTGTAGATCTGCCGTTATCGAACATGCGTTTGCCTATAATGATGACATGCTCGACGGGAGACCAGGTTATTGAACGTTTTCTGGTTTGTGTAGTCGTGCATTGTAAATTAAATGGTACGCATGGATTTATTATTGATTTATGTTTTCTGTACGTCTCTGCTTTACACATGTGTAAGATACGGATAGTACAATGCATTTATGTCAATAGAAAACCAATCAATCAATCAACCAACAAGGGCCTGCGGTATCACAAGGTACACATTTATGCTGCAGTCAGCTGCACAATGCATTCCACTATTCATAGGCCTATGACTGCAACGCATTGACCTTTTCGTCTTTGTGTGTTTTTCTAGCACCTAAAAGCAGTGGTTTCCAGACTTTTCCATGTCAAGGACCCCCAAATTGACACTAATTAGCCCCGCGGACCCCCATTTGAAAAGACGCGTTTAATTAGGACTTTTTCCATTTAATGGCATTTCTATCTCTGAGACTCCAATTTATATTGTAAAATCAAACTCCGAGAGTGTACAAAATGTACACCTGTTATAGGGTCAATTTGGTTCCATTTGTACACTCTGAGTTACAGACCCATGAGGGTCAATTTGGTTTAGCTGGGGACCCCCTGGAACTCCCTCAAGGACCCCTAGGGGTCCCCGGACCCCACTTTGGGAACCACTCCCTTAAAGCATCCATAAGTATACACCATGCACAGTACTGTGTATCAGTGGTGGAAAGTAACTAAGTACTTTTACTTGTAACGAAGTACTTCTAGATTGCAGTATTGGTACTTTTACTTAAGTAAAACAATCGAGTACTTTTTCCACCACTGCTGTGTATACAAGTGATGCTATGCTCACGCACCTTCACATCTTATCTATACATATTTACCATGTGTAAATATGCATGCCTAGATATTTTAAATAACTTTACGTCTTATCTCAGGTACTTTGTTTCTTGTTTGATCTCCTTTCCAACTTGCCCCCCCTTCTTAAGTTCCTTTTATTTTTTCCCCACCCACTTTAACACTTTGACTCAAGGGCTTTATATTGGGTAATATTCGTTGCTGTCGGGAGGAAACCTCATAACTCCATTTTTTAGGTTGATTTTTTTTCGTTGCATAAATCAGTGCTATTGAACATCCTTTACATCTGTGTGTTGTTTTGAAAATATTGAACCAATGGAAAGTAGTAAAAAAACGCTTTGGAAAAAACCTCTTAACTCCATTGGACCCTCAAACTGTCTGCAACTAACTCCACCACCTCATCCCCCTCTCATGCAAGTATAATTGACAATATATAAACTCACAACACCAACTTTGATGGGGCAGTATTGCTTTGTTTTGAAAGTTTTCTTAATTTCCTGAAAAACGTATAATTGTAATTTCCTGAAAAATGAACAATCTGGAGTTAAGAGGTTTCTTCCCGACAGCAGAGATATGACATTATACCCAGGCTGCCGGGATTGTTTAATTACCTTTGGAGCATACGCCAAAGTATTTGCACCTTTGATCAATGAAAATGCGCTTGAAAACACATCATTTGTTATTGAGCCGACAAAAAAGCCACTTCCGTGATCCGGGTCATAGACAAAGAGCAAAGCGAGCTAAGATTGTCCCTACCCCCTCGTTCACTTTGCATTGGACTCAGTTTCCCAGAAGCCCTTGCAAGCAAGCCGGCGGTTGGTTGATTTCCGGTTACTTCATCATAACGCGTCAACCTCGTCGATTCCACCTCGTCGAATCGAATGTTGTGCAACAGGCGCTCCCAGGCTGTGGAGCGACGCGATCGGCTTTGATATCAATAAACTTCGTCTTTTTGATAAAACTTCATCCTGGGTGCTGGGTGTTACAAATTGAAAGGACGGTGAACGTCGTCCTGGGCGATCGGGGTGTTAAATAGCGTGGAACGCGGGTTATGCAGTCAAACTGTTAACCTTGTAAACCTGTGGTTTACAATGTAGGCACTTAATGCACAGACACAGACACTCATAATCCAGAGCGATTTACAGTAAGCAAGAACAACACGTGGCAATACATGAACTACATAGAAATAGTCACCGAGGATCGATCATAAGCAAGCTAAGAACCCAACATTCGTCTAAGAGTATAGAATATCTGTATACAGTGAAACTACGAGTATACACTATAGAGTGCTTTGGCTCTGATGTGACAATAAAGCTGATTCTGAAGAGGTGTACAATAATATAGTAGAAGGTTATGTAAGTATAGCCTCTTTGCCACACACAGAGGAATGTGAAAAAACACTCCATGGCGCCATGCATGGTGGGTCAATAGACTCAACCCTTAAGAACTCCTTTTAACCCATTCTGGACGGGAACCCCTTTTGGTGTTTTAACCATTATTTTATACTTTATTAGCTATTGAAAAATAGTCTGCTATTTTTTGAAGAATCGCGAAAATGTGACACAAATCTTTGCATATATATTCTTTCAGAGCGAATATATATATATTTTTTTATGTTTTTTTTTTTGTGGCTTTCGCCATTATTTTATATTTTTATGGAGGGACAGACCGTAGGCTGACAGGAAATGGGGAGAGAGATGGGGGGGGAAGACATGCAGTAAAGGCCGTCGGGATCGGGAGTCGAACCCGCAGCACACTGCCAGACTGGACCAGCCAAGGGGCCTGGACCACTGAGCCATGGCCCAGGCCAGAGCGAATGTTTTTAACTCAAATCTTCTGGGGGGAGGGTCCCTGGAACAACATATTTTCAGATGGGGGTCGGCGGCCAAATACATATAATTCTGGGGGTCCTTGACATGAAACAGTTTGAGAACCACTGACGATATAGAAACGTTTTTTCAGAAAACCGTCATGATTTAGAAGACATCAATCGGTCTCGGTCGAAATGGGTTAAATGGGCCCCATTTGTCTTGGAAGACATGTCAACCGTCGGCGTGTCACACCTCACTGTTTGCCAACTGAGACAGAGCGAGTGACGGAAAATAAGAGACAGTGAGTGAGTGTGAGTGTGAGAGAGAATGTGTGTGTGTGTGTGTGTGTGTGTGTGTGTGTGTGTGTGTGTGTGTGTGTGTGTGTGTGTGTGTGTGTGTGGGCGCGCGCGCGTGCGCATGTGCGTGCGTGTTTGCGTGCGTGCGTGCGTGCGTGCATATGCATGCATGCATGAGAGAGAGAGAAGGGGGGGGGGGGGGGGGGGTGGGGGATGCGGGACGAGGAGAGGTCCTATAAAGCCACAGTGCAGTAACGACATTTTTGGAAACTACATTTATTTGTGTCAAATGACAAAATCAGCGGCCTTCATGATTTTGGGGCGTCAGATATATACAATTGTGGTGCAATATCACTTCTAGATAAGATAACCCATTTGAGTGGCCAAACTTAAAGAAAGCGCCCCTTTTTTCAGTTCTTTGAGTATAGTTACTGCACTTTGACTTTACAGGTCAAGGGCATAATATGGGAGGAGAAATAATAAGAATGTAAATTGCAAGCAGACAGACAGACAGAACAGATTGGGTTCTGGAGATTTACTAAGCCAGCCTGCTTCCACCTAACCCTCCCTGCCAGGGGCCTGTTCTGTAATTAAGCATCTGCATGGAGGAGGAGGAGGAGGAGGAGGAGGAAGAGGAGGAGGAGGATGAGGAGGAGGACTCTAGGTCTAGGTCTAGGATAGTGTTTCTGAACCGTCTTCATTTCAAGGACCCACAGTTCGATATCTATCAAACTACGGACAACATTTTGATACAATCTTGGTCTCCGGCAAGGTCGGACAGAAGACTATTATATATTTTCGCCCCTCCGTGTGCATGTCTGTGTAGGTATGCCGTACGTCTGACCGTCTATGAACAGCTAATGTCAAGCACCGTTGGACCGATCTCCGTGAATCTTTGCACGCACGGTCCCACTAGGCCATGAAAGAAAATGCCAACCTTATATTATTCAAATATTATTCAAATAGGCTGGTGGCACTATAACAAACAGGCTCATTCACCTTTTGGTCTTGTTGAATTGTAGGTCATACAATCAAAATAGTTTTTTCCCCCATGGTTTTAAATATCCGGAATCCCCAAAGAGACCTGTAAAGGTCCCTTTGGTTGCTATACTAATGATGAATTGCATTTTTATAGCGCTTTTCCAAGTGCTCTGGGAGGTGAAGCGGCGAACAGTCGACGCCAGCGTCCTCACTTCCCACATGCGAGCTCACACCGACCAACTCATTGGAGGCAATGTAGGGTTCAGTGTCTTGCCCAAGGACACTTCGACATGTGGACAGGAGGAGCCGGGATTCGAACCACCGACCCAGGGATCATTGGACGTCCTGCTCTATACCTCCTGAGCCACAGCCACCCTACTACTACTGGGGACCGCCTCGAGACCCCTCTAGGACCCCTGGGGTTCCCCGGACCCCATGTTGAGAACAACTGCTTATAGGAGGGGTTCGCAAACACCCCTCTAAAGTTCCCTTTCGTCCACATCACAACGACCAAATCGAATCAATAAATCACGCATGCAATCAAACAAATTCGGTCTCGCCCCAAAAATACGGCCTGCGGGCGTTACGCTCGACTGCAAAACAAAAAAAAACAGGGGGGACTCTTAGCCGATGGTGAGAGGTTCAATTCCCGACAGCGGTGCCTCAAAGCGTGGCAGGGCAGGGCAAGGCAGGGCGCGCCAACAACAACAAATGGAAGCGATGGGCTTGGTGGGAAGCTGGCGAGAGACGCATGCATGAATTCGCTTCCTTCCTTCCTGCCAGGGTGCCTCTTCAGAGGCGAGGGGAAAAGGAGGGGACGAGATCATGAACTTCAGCTATGCGTCAAGGCCTGGAATTTCATCGTTTTTCTTTTTTTTAGGGGCACGGCCACTTGTCCTTTGGTGTAGTCAATTGTTTTGAGGACACAAAGGCACAAATGCGAGGGCAGCAAAGCCTTAACCCATTCAGAACGGAGGCCAATTCTACAAATGCATTCTAAATCAGTTCTTATCAAACCTTTTGGTGGAAAGGAACCCCCAAAACGATGCATTTAAAGATGGAGTGCCACAAGTTTTGTATTTTTCCAGTTTTTCATGTGTCTATGAGGTGAAAGTACTTCATTAGACACCCTGGAGTCGTTTTTATGTGCAATGGTGTATTAACTTTGTATTTAGGGTTTCTTCCTGGAGGCTGAACCCTTGACAGTCAAACGGGCCAATGAAATAAACAGTAATATAGTGACACCACACTATCAGCCCCTCCCCTAACCCCTCCCCCTTTATCATACAACTATAGCTGTGGGTGCGGCTTCAGTTGAGGTGGATCACCACCCATCACCACCCACCAGGTAAACCAGGCATACTTAATGAACTGGTGGGCGTGCCCACATAAAAACAACATTTTAACAAATACTGTACACTTTTTTGAAAAAATTATACCTCTTTATATAACGATAAGACCTGATGATCATGTTTTAGGGTGGAAACAAATCACGGCACTCCATCTTTAAGATTTGTGTTATAATAAAATACAGCTTTTATTTCACAATTCAGAACCTCAGAAAGACACTGGTGTTTAAAAAGCATATAGACAGGACAGAAGCAAAGGAGAAGTCAGCAGGCACACTTGCGGGGCAATGCGAATAGGGGTATGAAGGCCTCTGTGCTCCCATGTGGCGCGTGGACCAGAGCCATCTAATAGAAGAGTTGCGATGTTGAGGGGGCAGAAACCGAGCGCTCGAGCGCAGTTCATGGAGCCCTGAACTGAGACAAGCTGGAGTTGGAAATACATCGTTTTCAACGAGGGCGGTATTGTACAGTAGCAACTAAAGTCTCTTTAACGTTTATGTCGTACGATTACTACAAAACAATCTAAAATAAAGGGATTTAAGATCATTAAAGCTGGGCTGTTGCCTGAGTCCAATGCATTTCTGCCTATACTTCCGGTCCAGGACTTGTCCCAGGTGGTTGTCCCCCATGCTCAATAGAAGTCTATGTAGAGGATTGGATTGGCCCAATGAAGTGAAAGCAGTTTGCGTAACTCTGTCTTTATCTAAGGCTCTGGCACGGACCTGGAAAATCTATACGCACACACAAACAATTGCACGCGTATACTCCCACAGCTGTCACATGGCAGCCTTAAATAATGCATTAAGTCATTAATTTCTGCTTGCTGCTTTGGCAAGACACCAAGACATAATATCAAATGCGTTTATAGTTATCACGACGATATGCGCGTCACATTATACGTTGGTGTTTTTTGCTGCGAGCCATGGGTGGTGCCGCAACCTGCCTGAAGAGTGCACGTGTAGAACATGAAAGGATCAAATCAGCGGCTGTGCTGATCACAGACAGACACGGCTGGGAGTCAGAGGAACATGAAACGAAAGCCAAATCAGACGTGACAACTATTTTGAATAGTATCTGGTTCACTTTTACGGGGTATTCATTCGTCTGCTCCTATACGTCTCCACTGTCATCTGTGGACTGCAGAAGCTATACCAAACCATTAACCCATTTTGACCTGAGATCAGATTCTAAAAATGTCTTCTAAATCCTGACAGTTTTCTGAAAAAGCTATTTTTCTATGTCAGTGGTTCTTCGATTTTTCAAAAATAGCAGACCTACAAGCTCGTAGCGCGCCACTCGGTGCTCTTCTTTTATTTTTTTCTCCATTGCTCTGTAAAAGGACTTTGAGCTGCATTTCATGTCATGAAAGGTGCTATACAATTAAGTTGTATTATTATTAACCACTTAAAACGTATTATTCTACATAAACCGGAGTGTCCCGGGGGTCCATCTACACTAGGCCCCCCCTCCTTTGAGCCTGATCTCCAAGCTAGCTTGGATATTTTGGCTGAAATCTCACTCCAGAACAGAGACACCAAAATGTGGAACGCCCTACCAACAGTCATTAAGACATGCGAATCCCTTGACTCCTTCAAAACCGCTCTCAAAGGGCACCTACGGATGGCTGCAATTCGAAACTGGCCCCCGTAAAATCTGAATCCCCCCCCACCGCCCCCCCCTTTTTCCCTCACTGTGATGAATTATGATGATGAATTCCTGTTCTGTTCTTTGTCTATATAGAAGTGTCTATTTGTACGTCTCTAAAAGTTTTGATGAATTGAACATGGTGGACCCTATTGTAAACAAGTGTAATGCTTAATTGGGTCGTCCACTCACAGTTAACAGCCTTTGTATTGAGTTTGTGCTTGAAATGTACTGTAATTCTGCAAACTGTTAATAAATATTTCAATCAATCAATCAAAAAAGACACTTGTAGGGTTCAAGTGGCTTTTCCCCTCAATAATATGCATGTTGTTTTCCCGATGTGAATGTTCCCTTCCTTCACGGATAGTTAGCATGGGTGTGTTTGTGCAGTGTGCATGCGTCTGTGCATGCACTGCACATCACATGCACGCGCGTGTGTGCGTATGTGTTGGCGTATGCGTTCCTTTGTGTGCAGCGCACCACGCTCGTTTGTGCGTGTGTGAGGTTGTTTTGGAGAGTTTGGCAGGAAAGAGGGGTTTAGTCGACGAGCGGAGGGGGGAAAAAAACGACAACACTTCTGAATAGTATGATGATGATCGCTCCAGTGCCTCAGGTATAAAAGGGGGCGGGACCTGTCAATCATTCCTGCAGAATGCGGGGGGGAATTCCCAGACTTCCTCCTTCTCAGCTGGTGGGCGTGGCCAAACAAGTAGCTGTGGTGGGGGAGAGAGAGGGGGGGGGGGGGGGGGGGGGACACACGAACGCTTCCACAGAAAGGCACCGTAACCACTGGTGGAAAGTACATTTACTCAAGTACTGTATAGCTACTCCATTACATCTCAGAGGCAAATATTGTGGACGAATTCAAATATCTCGGCCTCTGGCTCGACCCTCAGCTCACATTCAAGCCTCACATCACCTCTGTTATCCAGGAAGTACATTTCAGCCTGAAAGTACTCTATCGATCAATATAACTGCTTCACCCTTCAGGTCAGGAAAAGAATCATCGCACAACTAATTCTCCCAATATTAGACTATGTTGCTGACATTGTTTACCAAAATACCTCCGATATACACCTCCATCCCCTCAACGTAACATATAACAATCTCTGCAGATATATACTGAAGTGTCCCTACATGACCCACAATATTGTAAAATGAGTCCCTCAGCTGGCTAACACCAGTTAGACACTCTCACTGGCTATTATTTATCTTTAAATGCATATACTTTAATTATCTAAAACAATATCTACGTCCCTTCAGCTCACCATACAACCTGTGAGGCACACACAGGCTATCCTTACCTTATAGTCCCCACCAACATCAGAAAATAAGTTGGTCGACGTGCTTTTAAATGTAAAGCTCCTGTCGACTGGAACAATCTCCCCAGTTCCCTCAGATCCATTAACTCCTTCAATGTCTTTAAAGTGTCTATCATTACTCATCTCCAAACACCATGCTCCTGTTTCTAAATGCCTCTGATTGTTCTGATTGTTCTCTCTGTCTCTTACATCATGCTGCAAATTATTATTCAACGACTAAGGTGCATGTGCATGTTTGTACTCATGTGTGTGTCTGTTGTGGTGCTCGGCCTGTTGTTTGGCTTCCGGTGTATGTTCATCATCTTTACATCTTTACATACTTGTATCATTACATGACTATATTGATTTATTGATACTATATGTTGCGGGTGATTAGGTGGGGTGGGAGCGGCTAGTTTTAGGAGAGCTTTGTTGTTTGTTCCTCGATTATGTACGTTTGTATTGTTCTGTTTTTGCTTTATGTTGCTGGACCCCCTCGAAAACGAGATGATACATCTCAAGGGGATATCCTTTTCTCAATAAAGGTTCATATATATATATATATAGTACTTTTACTCCACTACAATTATTTGAAAACCTAATTGGTTACTATAGATTTTGATTATCATTACAAAACGTACATTAACCATTTTCAACCCTATATAATACTGTAGCCTACTTTGGATATTTGAAAATAGCCGAACTACGAGTTCACACGGCGTCGCAAAGCCACTCAATCTGTATTGTCAAGTGTGTTAAAGTGTTGCACATGAACCCCGCCATGCATCACTATTCTGGGGGGGCGGAAATTATAGATCAGCAACAGTGGTTATACCAAACCGTCATTTCAAGATAACGAGAGCATAGTGGAAACACATTTGGCTCCATGTGTTACGCTGTCAGAGTTACAGACCTGTAAGGGTCCATTTGGTTCCATGTGTTACGCTCTCAGAGTTACAGACCTGTAAGGGTCCATTTGGTTCCATGTGTTACGCTCTCAGAGTTACAGACCTGTAAGGGTCCATTTGGTTCCATGTACGCTCTCAGAGTTACAGACCTGTAAGGGTCCATTTGGTTCCATGTGTTACTCTCTCTGAGTTACAGACCTGTAAGGGTCCATTTGGTTCCATGTGTTACGCTGTCAGAGTTACAGACCTGTAAGGATTTGGTTCCATGTGTTACGCTGTCAGAGTTACAGACCTGTAAGGGTCCATTTGGTTCCATGTGTACACTCTGAATTACAGACCTGTAAGGGTCCATTTGGTTCCATGTGTTACTCTCTCTGAGTTACAGACCTGTAAGGGTCCATTTGGTTCCATGTGTTACGCTCTCAGAGTTACAGACCTGTAAGGGTCCATTTGGTTCCATGTGTTACGCTCTCAGAGTTACAGACCTGTAAGGGTCCATTTGGTTCCATGTGTTACGCTGTCAGAGTTACAGACCTGTAAGGGTCCATTTGTTTCATGTACGCTCTCAGAGTTACAGACCTGTAAGGGTCCATTTGGTTCCATGGGTTACGCTCTCAGAGTTACAGACCTGTAAGGGTCCATTCGGAACTCACTCAATCAATCAATCAATCAATCAATGCATCACATTGCTGTGAGCTTGTCGATCTTGTTATTCTCGACAAAGACGTTTAGTGTGTGAAGCGGGGAAAGAAAAAAAACGAGGCGGCCTACTATAGGCCCCTGGGGGACTCCGGGGCAAATAAGTATTATTGTGTTGAGTGTGGGGAAACGGGGGATGTGTGCATGACAGTATTATGTTAGTGTATCACACACGTGCCATCTTGCTTGCAGGAGTTCTGCCCCTGGCTTGCATTTGCATCGCAGACAACCCCCGATGCTAAATGTTCCCGTCGCCCACATTGGAATGCACATAAATTTCCATGCTGGATGGCTGGCTGGCTGCTTATCAGGCAGACGCGCTAGCATGAGCAGAAACACTGCACAGCTCTCCTCTCCCATCAGACACACACAGAAACACATCGCGCATAGCGCGGCCATTAATCAAATTAGCAGGGCGGGAGTGAGCTTCGATTCAGCGTCGTTTTGTTTGATTCAGGGGAGCAATTATAAAAAACGGTGTAGGCTACTTTCAATCTAGACGGCGTCCAGAACAGTTAACGTGTCAAGACCGGGAAAGCTGCTGCATGTGTCAAAAGCATCTTTTGATTTGAACCCATTATTTTATACTGTACTTTGGGCTATTCAAAAATAGCAGATCTACAAGCTCACGGCACGTCACTTCGTGAGGTGCTATGATGTTGTAGATCTGCTAAAACCGTGAAAATCCCCCAGGACCCCCAGAAATAGTTGCTTCTCGGGCTCCTGGAACAAAATATTTTGAGACGGGGGTCGGTGGCCAAATACATATCATTTTTGGGAGGTCATTGACATTAAAATGTTTGAGAACCACTGATATAGGAACACATGTTTTTCAGAAGATTTAGGATTTATAAGAGATTATTTAGTAGAATCTGACTCGGGTCTTAATGGGTTATGATTATGAAACGCCTACAAATCTTGCTGAAAGGTGGCACGGTGTGAACTAGGGCTTTAAGCAACTAGTTGACTATTCAACTAGTCGATTAGTACCAACAAGGTCGACTAGTAGATGTACTAGTCGACTAGTAGATGTACTAGTCGACTAGTTGAATAGTCGACTAGTTGATAAGAACATTTTCTTCCCATTTTGTAGGCCTCAAGATCAGCTAGATTATAATTATAGTCACCAATGTACACAGATTTTAAAACTATTATTATTATTATTTTTAACCCATTTAGACCTGAGGTCGATTCTATGAATGTCTTCTAAATCCTGACAGTTTTCTTGAAAAACCTACGTTTCTATGTCAGTCGTTCTCATACATTTTCATGTCAAGGACCCCCAAAAATGTATGTAATTGGCCGCCGACCCCCATCTGAAAATATGTTGTTCCAGGGACCAACCCAGAGGCAAAGATTTGAGTTGAAAATGTTTGCTCTGAAAGAATATTATAACATCTTTACATAATAGGTAGGTAGGCCTCTAAACAACTAGTCGACTAGTAAAGTAGTCAACTAGTAAAAATCACTAGAAGTGAAAGCCCTATAGTGTGAACTAACGGTGAGCAAGAAGAATGCGGGGAAGGTTTTTTTTCCAAAACATCTGCTTGGGTTCTCGTCAGCCGTGGAGTGCCATCGATCAAGCATCCCTGGGTTGTATGGGCCCATCCTGTGGGAAATTCCCCACCTTTTGAAAGGGAAACTGCACGGCGCGTTTAGCCCGATGGGAGGGAAGTTGCACGGTGCGTTTATGTGAATAGGAAACCGCTCAAGCCTGATTTATGCTCTGTAATTTACGACTCACAAGCTCACAACACGTCGACGTTAAGGGTTATATACGTGTGTGGTATAATGCTGTCATTTCTACAACAACGCTCTCGCTTGATGTTAGTTTTTTTTTATCGGTCGAATACTTTATTAGTACGATTATTAACACTAAAAAGGCCCTTGGGGCTTGTTCCCATTATGCTCAATTCACAAGTCATACACATCATACATATACAACAATAAAATACAATAAACAATAATACATTATACGGCTGCTGGGGGGGCTCAGAGGATTCCACTATCAAGGTGTTTAAAGAGTGTTCACTTGCATTTTGAGGACAGGAATTGATGTTAGTTTTGAGTTGGGGTATAGCGACAGCCCAGAACTTTTGTCTTTTAGGTCATTCCTAAATTTTTTACCCAAGTTTGAGCTGAACTTTAGGGGAACGAAGTCATATGATTATGCCCTCGGGCATCACCCACTCTCTAGAGGAGAGAGTTTGACAGTTATCTGATGGGCACTGATTCTCTGTCACAGTAGCCTACTGACATACATAAAGTATATCTGCAAATCAGCGTTGTGAACACCTTCACATTAGATCCGTTATTCAACAGATTTGATCTCTGTATTGCATTCTGCTCTGGTATAAAGATTGATCGATGACAGCTGAGAGAGAGAGAGAGAGAGAGAGAGAGAGAGAGAGATGAAGTGGCTCAGGAGCTATAGAGAGGGGCCGCTTGGGAATTGGAAGGTTGCCGGTTCGATCCCGGTTCCCCTTGTGTTATATAGTGTCCAAGCGAGACACTTAACCCCGAACTGCTGCCAATTAGCATGCTGGTTGCCGTGCGTGCGTGCGTGCGTGCGTGCACACTGTAAAGTGCTTTGGATAATGGCACTATATACTGTAAATGCACCATTTACAATTTGAGAGAGAGCGAGAGAGAGAGAGAGAGAGAGAGAGACAGAGACAGAGACAGAGACAGAGACAGAGACAGAGACAGAGACAGAGACAGAGACAGAGACAGAGAGACAGAGACAGAGACAGAGACAGAGACAGAGAGAGAGAGAGAGAGAGAGACAGAGACAGAGACAGAGACAGAGAGAGAGAGAGAGAGAGAGAGTCCTCCCACGACAGCTGTGGTTGTGTCCATCCCACTCACATTGTCTCTCCACTGACCACCAAACTAAACTCTCTATTGTGTTACCATGTCAGATTGTGTGCCAGACGTGGAGATTAAAGGCTAAGACGTGCAGCACAACTGTTGTGTTTGGTTCTCATAAAGGTATGTCTGTGTAGCTCTGCGGCCCTGCATCATGTGAACAGTGTGGAGGAGTCTAGTGTGGAGTGAGTGGACTGTGGCTGCCGGTATTTCATATTTTCGTTTCGGTGCATGTCTCAGCGGGGACTCCCTCCCGGGGCGATCCATCACCCCTGTCAGTGAGTGGCCGGACTAACCCCACCAACTGGGACCATCTGCCCACACGAGACCCCCCTCCATCCTCACTGCCAAGCCTCCTGATGCCCTCGTGAACAAACCCCTCCCCCCGAAGCCCACCAGGGCTCCATGGCAGTGGTTTTTCAACCAGTGGTCCTTGATGGGGTTCCAGGTGACACAATCAGCGCCGGAGTTTCTTTCAAAATAACAGCTCGGGGTGCCGCACAGATAGGGCCGCTTTTACTCTGTAAAAATAATAATTTTGAATAGTTAAAATGGCCAGTCTACAAGCTCACAACATGTCAATGTAGATTGGCTAGTTGAACTATTCAAAAATGTTTTTCAAAATAGTAAAAAAAAGGGGTTTAGTGGTGACACAAATGGAGCCCAGAGAGTATACTCATGGAAGTAGGGTTGTCCCGATCCCATCACGTGATCGGAAATCAGGGCCGATCACGTCATTTTCAAATGATCTGGAGCAAAAACACATATCGAGTATCAATATTATATCCATATCATGATATTAGACTGCATATCGTCTGTTATTTTGGATATTATTGTGATATGGCATAAGTGTTAAAATATAAAAATGTATGAAAATATAAATATCAGATCGGGAAAAATCGGTATCGACAGATACTCAAAATCAAATGATCGGAATCGGATCAAATCGGATAAAAAAAACGTGATTGGGACATCCCTACATGGAGCCAAACCCCCCAAACATGGTGCCCAGTATGCTGTATAGTCTCAGAGCTATACGCATGGATACAGTGTGAATATTACAGTGTATATAGACATAAGACCATAATTTATTCTAATGTGTGTCATGGGGGGATTTTTCAATAACAAGTTGCTCAATTATTTTCACATGGCTGCGGGGCGGGGAGTTGGAGTTGTTTTCTCGATGCTAACATGCATCAGAATTATTCAGGAGATAGTAGAGGGCACCCTGCTGTGAAGTTGTGAAGTATTTAAACTTCTCCGCGAGCATAAGAATTTAGCATTCGATGGATGTTATTATGTACAGATAAGTGCAATATTTTCCCTTTTGGCTCATGTTCAAGTTCATGTTGCTGAAGATCAAGCTGACAGTGATTTAGCTGTGCTTACAACAGCCATATCTTCTTAAGGTCAATGTATTTTACCCGTGCATATGGCAGAGTAGTGCAGACCCCGAATAACAAGAGGTCTAACTCAGTGGCTGCCATGTGGATGTGATGGATCCGTCTACGATGGTAATATAGACTTCATTCATACAGTTTCAGCCCAATCGGCACCGTTCCACCCATTACAAAATGTTAGTTCTAGTACATATTTAAATTAGGGGTGTCCCGGTCACGTTATTTTGCTCTCGATCCGATCATTTGATCTTTCGATACCAGTTTTTCCAACTTATGCCACAATACAATAGTAGCCTACAATATCCCAAATCGCAGACATGCACTCACAGACAGATTCACAGACAAATGCATACACACACTCAAGAGGCTCACAGACATGCACTCACAGACTAGCCTGGATCCAGCCAATGGACCCCGCCCACAGACCCCGATTCACAGACAGATTCACAGACAGACTCACAGACACTCAGATTCACAGACAGATTCACAGACAGATTCACAGACAGATTCACAGACAGACTCACAGACAGATTCACAGACACTCAGATTCACAGACAGATTCACAGACAGACTCACAGACAGATTCACAGACACTCAGATTCACAGACAGACTCACAGACAGATTCACAGACACTCAGACTCAAAGACAGACTCACAGACAGACTCACAGACACTCAGATTCACAGACAGATTCACAGACAGATTCACAGACAGATTCACAGACAGATTCACAGACAGATTCACAGACAGACTCACAGACAGATTCACAGACACTCAGATTCACAGACAGACTAAGAGACAGATTCACAGACACTCAGATTCACAGACACTCAGATTCACAGACACTCAGACTCACAGACAGACTAAGAGACAGATTCACAGACAGACTAAGAGACATATTCACAGACACTCAGATTCACAGACAGATTCACAGACAGATTCACAGACAGACTCAGACAGATTCACAGACACTCAGATTCACAGATAGATTCACAGACACTCAGATTCACAGACACTCAGATTCACAGACAGATTCACAGACAGATTCACAGACAGACTAAGAGACAGATTCACAGACACTCAGATTCACAGACAGACTAAGAGACAGATTCACAGACACTCAGATTCACAGACACTCAGACTCACAGACAGATTCACAGACACTCAGATTCACAGACAGACAGACTCACAGACAGATTCACAGACACTCAGATTCACAGACAGACAGACTCACAGACAGATTCACAGACACTCAGATTCACAGACACTCAGATTCACAGACACTCCGATTCACAGACAGATTCACAGACACTCAGATTCACAGACACTCAGATTCACAGATACCAGTTTTTCCAACTTATGCCACAATACAATAGTAGCCTACAATATCCCAAATCGCAGACATGCACTCACAGACAGATTCACAGACAAATGCATACACACACTCAAGAGGCTCACAGACATGCACTCACAGACTAGCCTGGATCCAGCCAATGGACCCCGCCCACAGACCCCGATTCACAGACAGATTCACAGACAGACTCACAGACACTCAGATTCACAGACAGATTCACAGACAGATTCACAGACAGATTCACAGACATACTCACAGACACTCAGATTCACAGACAGATTCACAGACAGATTCACAGACAGATTCACAGACAGACTCACAGACAGACTCACAGACAGACTCACAGACAGATTCACAGACAGACTCACAGACAGATTCACAGACACTCAGATTCACAGACAGATTCACAGACAGACTCACAGACAGATTCACAGACACTCAGATTCACAGACAGATTCACAGACAGATTCACAGACAGATTCACAGACACTCAGACTCAAAGACAGACTCACAGACAGACTCACAGACACTCAGATTCACAGACACTCAGATTCACAGACACTCAGACTCACTCAGATTCACAGACACTCAGATTCACAGACACTCAGATTCACAGACACTCAGATTCACAGACACTCAGACTCACAGACAGATTCACAGACACTCAGATTCACAGACACTCAGATTCACAGACACTCAGATTCACAGACAGACTCACGGACAGATTCACAGACACTCAGATTCACAGACACTCAGATTCACAGACACTCAGACTCACAGACAGATTCACAGACACTCAGATTCACAGACACTCAGATTCACAGACACTCAGATTCACAGACACTCAGACTCACAGACAGATTCACAGACACTCAGATTCACAGACACTCAGATTCACAGACACTCAGATTCACAGACACTCAGACTCACAGACAGATTCACAGACACTCAGATTCACAGACACTCAGATTCACAGACACTCAGATTCACAGACACTCAGACTCCTCTAAATGCATATGTCTCACGTCCTACAGAACCACACCGTAACAAGGCGACGTTAACCTTGAAACGCAACCCGGCCCCAAAAATGGAAATCAGTCGAAGTGCAACTATAACTGCTGCTGCAGCAAAAAAGAAAAGAAAAAAGCACATCAGCGCTGGAGAAATGAGAGTTGTTGTTGTTCTCCTCCTCCCCTCAACGCCCCACCCTGAGCACAACACATTTGGATCCTTCTGTTCACCGGCGCCCACTTTCCCCCAATTTTGTCATTAGAGTTGCAGCTCTGCAACATCCATTCCAAGACGTGCGTGCGTGCGTGCGTGCGCGTGCACACACACACACACACACACACGTGCACACAGCCTGTTTGTGCTGTCAGGGTGTGTGCCTCCGTGCGTGTGTGATTGTATAAAAAACGGCCTTCATTACTATATGGTGCGACAGCTTGTGGTTTTTGCCTCTCCACTCTTTGTGTGTCGACTCTCAAGCGACATTTCTGTGGCGGCCAGCGGCCCGTGCTATACCGCTACTTACTAATAAGACGGGGGAACGCGTGGGAAGTCGGCGTGTTGCGCCCTTTCCTTTTCACTCCCAACGCCACGTTGTTGGGTCTTCGGGGGACGTGTCCTTGACACTCTGAAACCGTCCTTCATATAACGAGCGGCCGGCCGGCAGGCGGACGGGGGTGATCGAGAGACACACACGTTCGACCCAACCAAGAGCTGTGAGTTTAGCAGCGTGACGTTCTTGGAGGCGATCTTGACTTTGGCTCCGGTACAGGGACCGACCGCGCGCCGCGGAGCGAGCAGCTATGGCACTCTGCGGGCTGCAGGGAAACATTAGACGGCCTAATAGAGTCTGGCTAATTGAATAATGGGCCCAGGTAATGAATTTAGCACATTTTGGTCCGAGACGTCGAGGTCTCTCTATCCGAGACAGACGGTTATTATCTGCTCAAAGATCCCGGGGGCCAGAGAGATGGCAATTACATGCCTCGCGCACACACACACACACACATATGCACACACACACACGCGCGCACGCGCACATACATACACACACACACACACCTCCCAGAAACCCAACCAAGAGGAGAGGTGGGGGGGAAAGGAGCTAGGCAAGAAAAAAAAATGAAACAACTGCCAGACATTTTTTACTGCCTGTCTCGGAGGAGAGCGAGAAGGCAGCGAGACACAAAGAGAGAGAGAGAGAGAGAGAGAGAGAGAGAGAGAGAGAGAGAGAGAGAGAGAGAGAGAGAGAGAGAGAGAGGAGAGGGAGAGGGAGAGGGAGAGAGAAGGAGAGAGAAGGAGAGAGAAGGAGAGAAAGGGAAATGAAACAATCCGTCCCTTATGTCAAATCAGATTGGAACATTCTTGCCATTTCACACTGCCTTGCCCGTGTTATTCTGGAGGTTGCAGGGGAAAGGCAATCTCGCCTCGCTGCGGGCGCCGTGTATGTACGGATGGCGAGCTGGCCAGGAGGACACTCACTCAGCCAGCCCCATGCATGCATGCAGCCCCTGGGCCGGGCCCGCCTCTCCTTGTCCTCCGGTGATTGAATCCCCCCCCCCTTTGCATCTCCTTATCTGAATGTTATGAGAAGACTGGCCCTCATACTTAACGGGGTTAGGCGTTTTCCATTATTCCTCCTTAAATAGTCCTGTGTTTTAGCTGGAACGGGAGATGTCCCCCGGGGGGGGGGGGGCGTCTGCTCAGGTGTCTGTCCTGTGGGGTCTCTCGGCTTCCCTCCGACCCTCAGCGCTGGAGAGGTATTTGCGGTTTTGTAACAGGAATCGAGCCGGTCCGTCCGCCCGTCCGCCGGTCCCCTCCCCCGGCCCTATCCAAACAAAACGCGGTGGAAAAAAGACCCCTAATCCCACTTTACTGTCGGAACAGATAAGTCTTAATTCTTATTACTCCCGCCAGCATTATTAGGTTGTTTTGCTTATCGCTTATTCGGACCGCTGCGGCTGAAAAAAAGGAACGTATTATGCGGTGGTGGTGGTGGTGGCGGGGGGGAGGGGGGGGGGGGGGGGTCTTCTTGGGAGGAAGGGGGCAAATGTCGTTATGATAATCTTTGATCGTCTCCGAGGAAAAGTGAAGCTGTTGGCGGGAGGAAACGTGAGCTGTAATAACTCAACCGGAATATCCTAATTATTTTCTCTCTCTCTATAAGACGGTCGCGAGGAGGAGAGAGAGAGAGAGAGAGAGAGAGAGAGAGAAAATACCCGTATTAACCCGCTAAGGCCTGAGGCCCTTCGATTCTACAAATGTCTTCTAAATCAGTTTTCCTGATCTCAGATCAGATCTCCAACTTTTTTCATGTGAAGGACCGTCCCCTATACAGTTATATGTATTTCACCCTCCCTCAACTAAACATATTTTTTTCCGGGGACCCCACATGAAGCAAATTTGAGTTAAAAATGTTTGCTTTAAAAAGAAAACATTTGCACATATTTTCCCGAGTTTTCAAAAGTAGCAGATCTACAAGGTCGCAGCGCGTCACTTTGAATAGCCAAGACTTAAAACCTAAAATGACATGTTGAATGGTGCATTTATCCAAGGCTCTTTTACAGAGATTGTGCATTACATTCATCCATTCACACACACCGATGCGGAGGAAAACACCAATTAACCTGTACAACGGGAGCAATTAGGGGTTTGGAGTCTTGCTCAAGGACACTTGGGACACTAAACTCTGGGGGAGCCCACAGGGATCGAACTGGCAACCTTGCGGTTCCCATCCGGTCACTCTATACCCCTGGCATGAGCCACTGCCTCCATGAATGCTTTCCCGGTTTCAACGACTTAAACAAAACAAAAAAAAGGGGGGGGGGAAATCTCCAGCACACTGCAGAGATTAAAAATGCATGAGGGAGTATAAAATTATGTATGGCATGAAAGCTTTTCAGAGAAAGAGAGACCAGGGCTAGCACACTAAAGCAGCAGCGTTTTTCAAAGAAAACAGGGCACGCCTATCGGTGATGTGCGCACGCACCCACACACAGTCACACACGCACACGCGCACTCTTTCTGCTCCTCACGGCCTTGTTTATCATGACAAAAAAACAAACGTGTATGCAGCTGTCAAACTCAGCCTGCCTCCTTGTGTTTCCGTCTTATTTTAATTGGCCTGAACCCTCTGAAAGCAGCCAACATGCTCTACAGTACCTACCCAGGAAGCCTCCTGCATGCATGCGTAATATAGCCTATACGTTGTTGTTTTTGGCAGCAAATTTCTATTTTAGTTTTAGTCATAGTCTCTTGAATAGTTTTCATTTAGTTTGTCACATTTTAGTCACCTGGAATGTTTTATAGTGTTAGTCTAGTTTGTCGACTAAATATCATAAGATTTTAGTCGACTAAATCTACAGTTGATTTAGTCGACTAAAATGTATTTTGGCGGGCCTTGATGCCGTCGTAATGACTGGTTTTACACTTGCTGAAAATAGCCGATCTACAAGCTCACAACCAAGTGTAAAATGACTTATACTGGATCTCTTGTCCACTAGTCCCTCCCTGACATTTTAGTCTAGTTTTCATTTGTTGACGAAATTGTCAGTATATTTAGTCTTTATATAGTTCTAGTCATCACAGCTTAGTTTTCATTTAGTTCCCAATAGGTTTCGTCAGTGGAAAAAAGGTAGTCGACGAACATTTTTCGCCTTCATTTTATAGTCGACGAAATCAACAGTGGTGACACGCATCAAAGGTCATCAAATCAACAGTGGTGACACGCATCAAAGGTCATTACATTACATTTCAGTCATTTAGCAAACGCTTTTATCCAAAGCGACTTACAATAAGTGTATTCAACATAGGTAGGGAACAAAAACTACTAATCACCAGAAGTCTTTAGTGCATTTTCATCAAATCAACAGTGGTGACACGCATCAAAGGTCATCAAATCAACAGTGGTGACACGCAGCAAAGGTCATCAAATCAACAGTGGTGACACGCAGCAAAGGTCATCAAATCAACAGTGGTGACACGCAGCAAAGGTCATCAAATCAACAGTGGTGACACGCAGCAAAGGTCATCAAATCAACAGTGGTGACACGCATCAAAGGTCATCAAATCAACAGTGGTGACACGCAGCAAAGGTCATCAAATCAACAGTGGTGACACGCATCAAAGGTCATCAAATCAACAGTGGTGACACGCAGCAAAGGTCATCAAATCAACAGTGGTGACACGCAGCAAAGGTCATCAAATCAACAGTGGTGACACGCATCAAAGGTCATCAAATCAACAGTGGTGACACGCATCAAAGGTCATCAAATCAACAGTGGTGACACGCATCAAAGGTCATCAAATCAACAGTGGTTACACGCATCAAAGGTCATCAAATCAACAGTGGTGACACGCATCAAAGGTCATCAAATCAACAGTGGTGACACGCATCAAAGGTCATCAAATCAACAGTGGTGACACGCAGCAAAGGTCATCAAATCAACAGTGGTGACACGCAGCAAAGGTCATCAAATCAACAGTGGTGACACGCAGCAAAGGTCATCAAATCAACAGTGGTGACACGCAGCAAAGGTCATCAAATCAACAGTGGTGACACGCATCAAAGGTCATCAAATCAACAGTGGTGACACGCAGCAAAGGTCATCAAATCAACAGTGGTGACACGCAGCAAAGGTCATCAAATCAACAGTGGTGACACGCAGCAAAGGTCATCGGGATCGGGACTCGAACACGCGGTGCCCATGCAGACGTCCTTGGCCGTTTTTGAGGATTTCTTATTTTGGTTAGTTTCCAATTCGCAACACTTTTACCAACTACTCGTCTCAGAGGCAAATACTATATAACGTTTTATTCCACTACAATTATTATTTGACAGCTTTATAGTTACAGATTTAGATTAGTTATTATTTGGGCCATTTGAAAATAGCCGGTCAAACAAGCTCACAATGTGTCGTGATGCAACGCTTGTAGATCTGCTAGTTTAAGCTATTTTAGGGTCTTGCACGCACGCACACCGCACACACACACACACACACACACACACACACACACACACACACACACACACACACACACACACACACACACACACACACACACACACACACACACACACACACACACACACACACACACACACACCCCCTCCAACCATCTTTATGGGGTCTTTGAACTGTGGAGGGCCCCCACATATTCGTCACAGCTGAGGGTAATGTTTTTTCTCCCCCCCCCAGCCCCCCCCCCCTCTCTCCAGCTGAAGTAACTGCAGTCCACTTGTTGCTGGGATCCATGTCTGCACCTGTCAGTCAAGCCCCCCGGAGGTGTCGGAGTGTGCATGTGTGTGTGTGTGTGCATGTGTGTGTGTGTGTGTGGACGACCCCCCCCCCCCCACCCCCCCACCCACCCCCACGCTGACCCGACCTCCTCCTCTGGCCCCCCTCCCTCCTGACAGCACCACCCACCCTCTACATCATTCTGACGCCCCCTCCAAGCCTCCCCCGATCCCCCTCCCCTAACCCTGAGCCCCCTCTCACACTCAAACGTGCACCTACTGACTGACTGAATGCTGCATGAGGCAGGTGGCGGGTTGTGTGTGTGCAGCTATATAGCTGAACACAAAAGTCACATTGGAGACCCCCCCCCCCCCCCCCCCCCCCCCCATAGGCAGGCAAGTGATTATACCACAATTACCCGGCCTAAAAGAGTGCCGTGATTTTATTTTCACCCAAAAACATGATCATGAGGTATATTATTATAATATAAGGAGGATGGTCTTTTCAAAAAAGTGTAAGGGGGAGGGGTTAGGGGAGGGGATGATATTTTGATGTCACTATATCACTGTTTTTTCACGTTGGCACATTTGACTGTCAAGGTTTCAGCCTCCAGGAAGAAACCCTAAATACAAAGGGAAGACATCATTGCACATAACAACCACACCAAGAGGTCTAATGAAGTACTGTCACCTCATAAACACATGCAAAACTGGAAGAAATTAAAACAAAAAGCATGTCGACTCAACTCCAAAGCGCTTTACAGTGAATTTCATATTCACATTCACGTTCATGCACCGATGGCAGGGAAACCAAACCATGCAAAGCACCGACCTGCTGATCAGGGATCAGTTAAGGGTTCAGTCAATGTCTTGCTCATAAGGACACTTCAACACATTACATAGCTAAGAAGGAGGCCGGGAATCCAACCTGGAACCTTCAGGTTTTCCAAGGCGGCTGGTCTATAAATTTTTTTATGTATGTATGTATATAGCCTATATATTTTTTGAAACATTTTAACACACATCTTGTATGGGGGGTCCCTATAATAGCTTGCACAAAAATTGGGGGTCCGCGGCAAACAACATCGAGGGTCCTCCTCGACAAAGAAAAGGTTTGAGAACCACTGCCTTCGGGCATAGTTTATTTTACTGTAGGCCTACTGTTTCAAACTGTGAATGAAGTATATTCCAATCAAAACTGGAGGAAAAAAAAGCACGGAACACGAAATGGTGGCACGAAACACCATACCGAGGAGAAAAGGGAATGCTTGGCTTTATGGGATTAAATAAATACCCCCCCCCCCTCTCTTCGTGCAATGGCCGGCCCCTCCCTCCTCCCTCCCCCCCCGCCCGTCTTTCTCAATACGAGACAACAGTAACGCTGTTGTTTTGCCCTCGATGTCGACCGTATATATGTACAGTACGTCGCTGCAGTCCCCAATGCGCGCATGCACGTCGTAAAAAGCAAATACCTAGGAATGCCCCCCCCCCCCCCCAACCTCTCTTTCTTGTTTTCCCCCTGCCGTCGTCGTTGTGGCACAAAAAAACGAAACCACGCAGTCAAAAAATTAAAATGTCCCTTAATTCTGCCTCCGGTCGTCTTGTAAGACGATACGGCCGTTTGGTTCAACTGTATAAAGCGCTGGCACGGCTTGATATAAACACACGACAACCAGAGCGTGGACGGTCGTTACAGAGAGAGAGAGAGAGACAGACTTGTTCTGTTTATGTTCCGTTTCTGTTTTGGGGCGGCATGGCGTCCAATGGCAGACGTTTCTCACAGCGCCGCACCGAGGGTTCTCCACAGACGTGGGCGAGGGTTCTGTTGCTTCATGCATGCAGGCCCCTGGTCCACCGGGGATGGAACCGGTCCGGTTCTTTTGTCCTGCCTATATATATTAAACCAGTTCAGAGTGTTTCCATCGAAGATTAATTGGTTCTCTAAAAGTTGGTTTGGAACTTGAGACCCAAAAAATCCCTGAAAGCACAGCTGGAAAGGAACCAGTTCTTTCTTTTTCCCCCCACGATTTTGTAACCCATTTTTCACCCCCTGTGTCAATTATCTAATTTGATCATGGGCTCTCCACACCCTCCGCCAACCTGGGGAGAGCACTTGAACTCATGCTTCCTTCCTTCGTGTCCAAGTCGCTCCTTTACACCTGACAGGGAGGAGTTTCCCTGGTTGGACGTAGCGCATGGAAGGAACACGTCGTTATTCCAACCAGTTCCTTTCCCCTCCACCAGGCGCCCTGGCTGGCCAGGGGGAGGCAGTTTAGAGACCAGGATTACTGCAACTGTTTTGTTGTGAGAGTATACCTACCCTAGGGGACACGGGGAGAACATGCAAACTCCACATAGAAAAGGCCCTTTCGCCAACCCCGCCTCGGGTATGGGCACTGATGACGCGGAGGAGAGATCACGCCTCCAGCGGAACCAGTTCTATAGAAGCAAAGTTATTTTCGTGGAAAAAGTGCCACCCGTGTGCAGGCCTGCTTCTCATACAAGTGGTGACCCCCCCAGCCAGGGGTCCAAGAGGGGATCCCCCTAGAGAAGTTAATGTATAACTATTCAGTTCATATAGGTTTCATCATAGGAGAGCTGTAGAATTTGGTACTAAATCTACTCTGATAACTAACATCTTCCCTTACGGGGGTCCCTGGCAAAACAACAACAACAACCACGTATCTGCAGCCTAACATCAATTTGGGGATCCTTGACCTTGTTTGAGAAATATCTGCAACACTTTCCTCCCACGAAACCCAAAAATGTCCATTTGGTGTTTCAACATAAAGTCAGTAAAGTATTAGTACAGTATACTCTTCTCTCTCACGCCTGCCTGCCTGCCTGCCTGCCTTCCCGCCTGCCGCGCAAACACGCGCATGCATGTGTGTGTGTGTGTGTGTTCAGGTTGGTAGAGTGGTTGTACTGTGATGTGGTGTAAACGTGATGGGCAGCAGTGTAAACGTGATGGGCAGCAGTGTAAACGTGATGGGCAGCAGTGTAAACGTGATGGGCAGCAGTGTAAACGTGATGGGCAGCAGTGTAAACGTGATGGGCAGCAGTGTAAACGTGATGGGCAGCAGTGTAAACGTGATGGGCAGCAGTGTAAACGTGATGGGCAGCAGTGTAAACGCAGGGTGAAAAGATGGCAGCGGATCCCTTTCCGCCCGACATACTTTTATGTCGCCGCCGCACGGCTAGCAATACTACAGCTGCATGTTCAGGAGACGGTTCTTTGGGTGTTTCTGTGCAGTGAGTGTGTGCGTGTGCGTGCGTGCGCATGTGTTAATGTTTTCTCGCGTGCATGCATTCATGTGCCTTCGAGCAGGTTTCCTGTTTCTGATCATCCGCTTGGGAGCATGTGTGCGCGTGCGTGTGTGCGTGCGTGCGTGCGATTTGTGTGTGTGCGCGCTCAGCTATGTGCAGACACTAAACGTATCTGTCAGTATCTAATTATGTGACATTGTGTGTGTGTGTATGTGCCAGCGAGTCTGTGCGTACAGTGTGTGCCAATGTGTCTGTGTTGCGTGCGCGCGCGCACACACATGTGTTGTGTACGTGTGTACATATATGTGCCAATGTGTCTTATTGCACGTGTGTGTGTGTGTGTGTGTGTGTGTGTGTGTGTGTGTGTGTGTGTGTGTGTGTGTGTGTGTGTGTGTATGTGTGTGTGCACGCGTGCCAATGTGTTTGTTTGTGACTGAATAGCATGCATAATAATCATCCTGGTGGTGATAACCAGGGTTAAAGGCACTGTCTGGATTATTCAAGACGTCTTCTAGCCCCCCCCCCCCCCCCCCCCCCATTCAACCAGGGAAATAATATTCCATATTTTATGCTTCTGTACCCTATGGGTATATATCTGGTAATACGCTGAGTAGACGACAACGTCTCGACACAAAAAAAAAACATTTTTCGCCCTCCAGAACTAAAAAAAGCGTATACCGCTTAGGAGTCGCTAATGACGCTCGTTTATTCCACATGATCACCACGCAGGCAGGCAGGTATAGTCACCGCGGGCCGCGAGGGGACCGACGGGCATTAGCCTATACGTACCTACCTACCGCTGCGCAAGTAAATAATCGCCACACACTCAATATTCATCATCGGCACGTGATCTGATTAACATATGAGCTCGCAGGGGAAACTTCTGCATGCATGCATGTTGAAAAAGGTGGAGAAAAGAACCCCTGGAGCCAAAAGAAAAGAAGTATAATAATGCAGGCGCGAGCACTCGCCCTCTGCTGCGCCAGCTCCACTTGCTCAGAGCCAAATTAGCCAATTGGGCCAGTGGGGCCGTGGCCCAGGGGCCCTTGGCTCTCAGGGGCCCTTCGGGGAAATTGAACCACGAGGTACTGGGTTTGAGGCCCTGCAAAGGGCTCCTGGGGCCCTTCATTAGCTGTTGATTTTGTTAAATTTAGGTCAAAAAGGTGACAAAAACACAAAGATTGTGCACACACGCGTGCTATAGAGGCCCCAAAAAGATTACCGGACCAGGGGCCCTCGTGGGGGTTAATCCGTCCCTGCACTTGCTGACTAGCGTTACTTTACTTGAGTATTTCCAATTTCCAGTACTTTTACTTCTACTCCACTGTACTGTACATCTCAGAGGCAAATATTGTACTTTTACTCCACTACAATAATTTGAAAACTTGAGTTACTACTACTTACTTTGTAGATTTTGATTATTACAAAAACATACATAGCACCCCCCGAGCGCACAGGACGAAGTTCTCCGCCTTTTCAATATTAGCAACGCTCAGCGCTCAAGACGGAGATTGATCAAAAAGACGGAGATCATTGATATAAAAAACGATCGCATCGCTCCACAGGCTGGGAGCGTCTGTTGCGCAACATTCGATGTTGCGCAACAGTGGGACGTCATCGAAAATGCCCCCCCCGTGTAGCCGACGAGCCCGAAAACCGGTCCGTCGCTAAATGTGCTGCTATAAATCGCTGGGCGCTATGATTTAAAGGATTAAATAACCCCGGGGCGTTCGAGGTGTTAAGCGCATGTCAGCCCATATATAGCCTATACATTTCGGGGCGATTTGGAAATAGCAGATCTACAAGCTCACAATGTGTTGTGAGCTTGCAGATCTGCCATTTTCAAAAGATTACTATACATTCGAAAACTTGGGAAGCTCGCGAGTTCGGCTTGCTGACTCGTGCAGTGACAAAATCACCCTTGGGTCACCGCCATGCGCATGTACAGCATGACTTGTTGACTCGTCTGCGCTCATGGTGCGCTCTCCGCGTGTTCACAATCTGCCCATTGTTTCGTGTTCCCCGATGTGCGTCTGACTGTAAATCAAAAGCACATTCGTTCAGACGGGGTTAATTTACGACAAGCCCCGTCATCCCAGAGTTTGTCTTTAGAATCTTAATTTAATTCATCTCTCGGAGAGAGAGAGAGAGAGAGAGAGAGAGAGAGAGAGAGAGAGAGAGAGAGAGAGAGAGAGATAGAGCGACACTGTGGGAGCAGCCCACAACGGTGGAACCAAACCAACAACGGACGGACGGACGGACGCTCATTGATCCTCGACGAGGGACATGCTGTAGTCGTTGCAACACCACAGTGTGAAACACAGGACACGTAAAGGGGGGAGGGAGAGGGGGAGAGGGGGGTGTCAAAATTAGATTATAGGGTCCTTAGTTTAGCCATCCACACACGTTGGACCGTAGGGGATTAGCAGCATGTTATCGTTTCTTTTGTATGTTTTGGTTCCATTTATTCGTACAGGCTATACGACCTTTTTTTAAGAATATATATTCAAAGATTTGTGCCGCATTTTTACGATTTTTCAAAAATAGCAGACCTACAAGTTCATAGCGCGCCACTCGGTGGCGCGCTATGAACTTGTAGGTCATAGCGCGCGTGGTTAACTTGTGAAGTGCATGGTCCTCCTTCCTCCGTTTGATTTTGACAGCAACATTTTCATTTTAGTTTCATAATCATATAGTCTTTTTGAATAGTTGTCCTTTTAGTTTCAGTCACATTCTAGTACACCTGGAATGTTTTAGGGTTAGTCTAGATTTAGTCGACTAAATCTACGGTTGATTTAGTCGACTACAATGTATTTTGGCGGGCCTTGATGGCGTCGCAATGGCCGATTCTATGCTCTTGCTGAAAATAGCCGATCTACACGCTCACAACGCGCCGCACTGCGACGCGTTGTGAGCTTGTATAGTTCAGCTATTTTCAGCATGAAAACAAGTGTAAAATGACCTGTCTTTTACTTAGACTGGATCTGTATACTTGTCCACTAGTCCCTAACATTTTAGTCTAGTTTGTATTTGTTGACGCAATTGCCAATATATTTATAGTCTTAGTCATCATGGCTTAGTTTTAATCTAGTTTCCATCTATAGTTCTCGTCAGTGAAAAAAAGGTATAGTCGATTAACATTTTTTGTCATTGTGTATTAGTCGTCGAAATCAACACTGCAGCCATGCCGACCTTGCGTGACTGTCCAGCGGAGAGTATACTTTAGCTATTGAAAAATAGCAGATCTACAAGCTCATAGCGCGCCACCGAGTGGCGCGCTATGAGCTTGTAGGTCTGCTATTTTTGAAAAATCGTAAAGCGGAGATAGTGATGGAGGGAGAGGAAGGACGGTGTGCCAAGGGAGGGCTATTTAAGTGAGGTGGGTGTGTGTGTGTGTGTGTGTGTGTGTGTGTGTGTGTGTGTGTGGGGGGGGGGGGGGTAGAGGGGTTGGCTGGCATACCAACGTTTCCCTGTGGGTATACAGGAGGGCCCCACCTGGCGCCCATGGCCTTGGGTTGTGTTTTTTTTGTGCGCCGGCCGGGTGGGTGGGAGGGTGGGTGAAGGGGGAGAGATAAGTCTTGAGAGGCAGCCTCTGTTCTGTTCTGTCCTTTCCATCCCACCCACCCACCCACCCCTCCCCGTGGGTCAGGAGCTCCCAGGGCAGTGTGGAGCACTGGAAAGTCTTATCGGCCATGATAAGAAGACCCCCGGGCGGAAGCGGGTGGGCTCCAGAATGATGGCCATGGTGAAATGTGGTGAAGTAAAAGACTGAGGTCGATTAAAAAAGGTTCTAAATCCTAAAAAAAATCTGAAAAACCCATGTTTCTATGTCAACCATTTTCATGTCAAGGACCCCCAGAATTATCTCTATTGGGCCACGGACCCCCATCTCAAAATATGTAGTTCCAGGGACCCCTCAGAAGCCAATATTTGAGTTAAAAATGTCCGCTCTGAAATATATATTCAAAGATTTGCGCCACATTTTCACGACTTTTCAAAAATAGCAGACCTACAAGCTCGTAGATCTGCTATTTTTCAATAGCTAAAGTAGAACAGAATGATTAAAACACCAAAATGGGTTCCTGCCTAAAATGGGTTAAGTATATGTACTTATAGTTACTTTCCACTGCACTGTGACAGACAGTAGATGTGTAGTCTCTGCATGCATGACTCTGTCCAGGTCCACACGAAAACGCAACGTCATCCTATATTAATGAATATTTATGGTTTTTCCGATCCATTTTTTATGCATATTCATGCATAAATGGAAACCTCGGCATGGCCCGCGTCCACCTACGTGAACCCCAAGTAATTGTGAGCATGTACAGTGTCAACATTTTTATTACATTATTATTATTTTTAAATATAGTTCAACTAGCTGATTTACATCGACAGGTTGTAGATTTGAACTATTTTAAAATTATTTTTATTTTCCAAAATAGTAATAAAAAGGCAAAACGTTTAGGGATAAGGGGTAAGATATAGGGCCATTAGTCCTTCTCACTAGTAAGACACACACACACACGCACACGACACACACACACACACACACACACACACACACACACACACACACACACACACACGCACACGCACACGCACACGCACACGCACACGCACACACACACACACACACACGCATGCACACACACGCACACACACACACACACACACGCGCACACGCACACGCATGCACACACACGCACGCAGGGTCGGAAATCATCGCCCGCTCCATTCATGTGGTCTGCATGCCTGCTCCACACAGAATGGGCAGCAGAAAGAAGGAAGAACATCGGCCCGGGCTGCGCTCCACGAGAGAGAGAGAGAGGAATGGATGGAGAATGTAACGTCTGCTGACAAGTGGTGCTGGTCCGCGGACAGATCAATGTGTCTATTACGATGATTCTGGAGGGTTCCATGTGGGCCGCGGGGAACTGCCAAACCCACAGATATTCGGGGGATTTTCTCCCCCACGGTGATTGATACCGATTCTGTCCGCTGTCGTTACGGGTACGTTGCGACTAGGTATTTCCTCTGTGTGCGCGCATACGGTTATAATTAACGCAAGCGATAAGGTATGAAATCCTCCCCCTTTTTTTTTGTTTCACAAGCATTATCTTGAGAAGGACCACCCTGGCCAAGACCTACGCTGAAAAGACTATCAGCGGAAGTGGCGGAAGTGTTGCGTGTAAGATAACTACGTCACGCGGTGCGGCTGTGTTTACTAGTCCCCACCCAATGATCATTTCAGCGGGAATACATTTTCGGGAACACAACGCTGCGATTGGTCAAAAAACGTTAACTTCCGGGGGGGGGTTACACGGCGGAAGTCCTGCCTTAGATAGCTTATTTGTCCTAGGTTGTGACCAGGCTCTTCTTTTTCGCAGTTAAGTGAGCCTGGGACCGAGGCTAGAGAAGGACAGTATAGAGCGTCGCAGTCCCGCCCCCTACCAGGGCCCAGGAAATGATTCCCCGTTCATTTTCCTCATAGACATTTCAAAAAGTATTTATTTAAAGACCTTTTAAGCCTCATACAGAGCCAACTCGTCGTGACAAATCATGACAACAAACACAATCTTTTGGGCCTTACAAATAATTAGAAAGAAGAAAAAATCTGCAGGTTACAACACTATTTTGGTTGTTTTTCTTCTTTGTAATTATTTGTTTGGTCCAAAATATTGTGTTTGTTGTCATGATTTGTCACAACTCGAGTTGGCTTTGTCTGCGGCGTAACCGTCTTTAAATAAATACTTTTTGAAATGTCTATGGGAAAAATGCATTGGGAATAATTTCCTGGGCCTGGCGTCTCATGAAAGGGGGCGGGACTGCGACGCTCTATAGAGCTGAACTCAGGGCCAGTTCCACACTGCATCCTTATAGCCTTCAAAGCTGTTAAAGGCTGTTTGAGTGTTTGTGTAAACACAAACATTGTGTAAACACAAACATTGAAGACAAAAGTGTGGCGGGGGGGCGGTGGTAGTCAGGGGTAGAGTGGTTCGAACCCTGTGGGCTCCCCCAGAGTGAGTGTCGAAGTGTCCTTGAGCAAGACACTGAACCCCAAATTGCTCCCGATGTGCAGGTTGGTACCTTGCATGGTTTCCGCCGCCATCGGTGTACCACTTTTCAACCAATCTTCATCCTCATCATCATCAATGGGGAATCCAAGAAACAAGAAACTGCAGGCTTTCTATAGTCCTGAAAAGTTGAAATGCAAAAATGGAAGCCATCGTTCTCACGATAATAATAATAACACATTTTGTAAAAAAAATCAAATAAAAAAAAATCTGCCCACAGCCCTCCTATGAGACACAGACTGAGTAGGAAAATAATTGTGAGAGCTTGTACTGCTATTTTTGAAAAATTGTGAAAATGTGGCGCAAATCTTTGAATATATATTCTTTCAGAGCGAACATTTTTTTTTAAATCATCGTCAGGTCTAAATGGGTCAAGTCGATAGAGACAAAGATTATCATAGATACGAAAGCAAAAGTCAGACTCAATAAAACACGATACGAATCTCTGATTGTCTTGGCTATATCTTGTTAGTCCATCCACGGCTACCGATATCTTGAGGAGGGAGAAGGAGAAGGACCCTAGAGAGGGCCACACTATAGCATGCACCTCGTAGCAGATGTCTGACTATGATAAATCATCACATTAGAGAGCTGTCGTGGGGTTAACATCACTTTTCACAAAAACCTTTTACATCTGGAATAACAGCCAGACAGAAAGACAACAGCCGTCTCAAACCCAGACAGAGCGAGGAGGGAGAGCGGGGGGGGAGAGAGAGGGAGAGAGAGAGAGAGAGAGAGAGAGAGAGAGAGGGAGAGTGAACGGCAAGAGGAGAAAGAGTGAAAGATGATCAGGGAAGAGGGAAAAATGAGTTAGTGCAGAGAGAGAGGGAGAGAGATGCAGCTCTCTTTGGGGAGAGAGAGAGAGAGAGGCGGAGATGAAGGGTGCTATGGATGAAGTGGTGGAAAGGCCATGGGAAGACAGAGTGAGGCAGATACAACGGAATGCCACAAACGACAGGCAGTGCATTTGATACCCATCTCTGTCTGTCTGTCTGTCTGTCTGTCTGTCTGTCTGTCTGTCTGTCTGTCTGTCTGTCTGTCTGTCTGTCTGTCTGTCTGTCTGTCTCATGATAGGTTCAGGGCGTTGTTGCAAGGTCTGCTTATTAGAAGTGGTTATTCAATGACGCGCGACGGGGTGTGGGCGTCGTAGCCGCCGTACTTCCGCGTAGCGGAGCCGTCCTGAAAACAGTCGTTGTTTAAAGTCCCTATTATATGCCATGCAGGCAGAGACCTCCATGAGAGAAGATTTTTACGGCTCTAGCAGTGATTCTCAACCCGTTTAATTTCAAGTGACTCCCACTTCGACATGCGTTAGTCTACGGGACCCCCTCCCCCCCCCCCCCCCCCCCCCTGCCATTTTTGTCGAAACGTGCCCTCTTACGGGATTTCAGCCCCTGCCCCTCTAAACACTCTCTGCACGGCCGTGGTACAATACATATGGAAACAAATGGACCCGGATTTGGTTTCATATGTACACTCTCAGAGTGAACCTGGCTGCAACGCTCCATTTGAAACCCCCCCTCGAGGAACTCCGACGAGGGTCCCCGGACCACACTTTTTGATCTAGTTATTTATAATTTTTTTCTTCTTCGAAATATAGAAAACAGACAGGTCAAAAACCAAACGATTAAGAGCAAAAGAGACATTTACATGAAGAACAAAGAAAGGCTTTCAAATGAAAGCGGAGGGGGGGAAAAAACTTATCAAAAGAACATAAAAACACGGCTCATTTCACAGAGAAAATGAATTCAACCTCCGGGTGAATCTCTCCACACTGAGCCACTGCCTCTACCAACTCACAGAACCCCATCCGGCATCTGTTTGTATCAAATGGGACCATTTCTGACTGAGGCTACTGTAAGTCATTGGATTTTTCGTTTTTTTCCCCATCATATGGAAACAGGTAGCTTCAAATCAGTGTTGTTTTTGGCAGCAAATTTTGATTTTAGTTTTAGTCATAGAGTCTCTTGAATAGTTTTCCTTTAGTTTTAGTCACATTGTAGTCACCCGGAATGTTTTAGTGTTAGTCTAGTTTTAGTCGACTAAATGTCAGAAGATTTTCTACAGTTGATTTAGTCGACTAAAATGTATTTTGGCGGGCCTTGATGCCGTCATAATGAGTGCATCCGACCTCAAACCTCAAACCCTTAGGTCTCCATATATGGAGCTGACCTGTTCTGATATTCCATATGTTGATCCCTGTCCTTCCTGTTCTGACATTCCATATGTTGATCTGACCTCATCAAACCCTGTACACTGAAGACACGCTCCATATATGGCCAGTACAGAATGAATTCCATATGTTGATCTGACCCCCAATACCAAAGTGCCCGGACCACACTTTTTGATCTAGTTATTTATTAAAGAAAAATCTTTTTTTCTTCTTCGAAATGTATTACATATAATATATACTATATATATACTTTGTATATATAATACAAAGTGCCAGCGCTCGCCCAGCAGTCGGCCGTCACCCAGGCAGATGCATGCATGCATGCGTGTGTAGATAATCACAACTGTATTTCAGTATAGACTGTCGTATAAATAATTAAATTAATTAAAACCGGAGGATTTATTTTTTTCTTTTTTGTAATGAGACTCGACTCATACTCGTGGCTAAAGACTCGAGACTCGACTTGTACTTAACCCCCAAAGACTCTAGACTCGATTCGGACTTAACCCCAGAGACTCCAGACTCTACTCAGACTCGAGCTTCGAGACTCGTGGGCATCTCTGCTGCCAGCTCCCACCTGATGTTGTGTGGAAGTTCTGACTGATCCAGACCGTACTGCATAAATGCTAGCTTGCATAACGTCTTAAGAGTAGGACTCAAGTCTAAGATGTACAGCTCATCAGTAGGGTTTCCGTTTCTTTTGTATCCTCCAAAGAGGATGATCCGATCTCCCATCATGCAACAGCAGATATTATACATTGGACAGGGTCCTTTCCCCTTGGGCTCAACCTTCTTCCAGGAGAAGGTCTTTGGACTGAATTTCCACATTTCATTGTCCAGGTCATTATTATCGAAGCCACCAAATATGTACAGCTCTCCATTGTAGGTGAATGCTGCATGACAACAGCGTTCTTCTGGAAGATGCTGTGCAGAAGGTGTGTTCATCCAGTGGTTGGTCTCTGTGTCAAACACTCTGATATTGTTGTAGTACTGACCCCTGCTCTGGCCACCAAATACAAACATCTTTGTCCCGATGATGGTGGCAGAGTGCTCTTCAGAAGCAGGTGGCGGAGTTCCTCTGGTGTCAATTAAAGTCCAGACCATTGTGCTGGTGTCCATCTTGTACATATCATTAGTGCTTCCAGTCATCTGGGTGAATCCTCCATAGATAAACATGACCTTCCCCAAGACACAGGCTGAGTGGCACCACCTCCCCTCTGGGACAGTCCCAGAAACCCTGGGTTTGAACCATCTGTGGGCGTCGACATCAAATGCATAAAGCACATTGTAGTATTCCTTTCTCCAGTAGCCTCCCCAGATGAAGACTGTATCTTCTACCAGCACAGCTGTGTGGCCAGAGCGCATGGAGGGAACCTCAATGTGGGGTTCTCCTGGTCTAGGGGTCGACGGGGTCAACTTCCTCCAGCATAACGCCACTGTATTGAAGATGTGAACATCAATGTGATCACGGTATCCTCCAAACTGGTACACGTTGTCTCTTACGGATACAGCAGCATTACGAGCAATGTTAGGGACTCCGTTCAGGTGTAGCGTCCAGTGTAACATCTCAGACCAACAGTAAAACCCAGTGGAAGCAAGTAGCTTAGTTTCAGTTCTGCCCTGTCGAAGAATTGGTGTGCGCTACTTATATTGTTACAGCCCAAAAAAACACGTACACATTGTCCAATCAGTGAAGCCGAAATTGGTTAGGTCGTCTAGGGAAACCGATGCCGCTCACCAAATATGGCTGATCGATCGCCATAGCAACCCCTCAGCTCAGGCAGGCCGTGTAAGAGGCCAGGCATGTGTGGGTGTGTTCACACGTGCGTGCGTGCGTGCGTGCGTGCGTGCGTGCGTGCGTAACCCCAAACCAAAAACCGAGGGAACATATAGTCATGACCTCCTAATTGCTTCTACACTTGCCTACTGTACGTGTACTGTACGTATAACTATTCCTAACGGCAAATAAACGCCTTTATGGTTTTGTAAGCTGTCTTTTCTAAGTGTGCTGCAGCACTGTGCCACGTACGTTACGTACAGCTCTGTTTAACTCAAAGATTTATCCCCTCGTGCTGTTCAGCATGCGTCACTGTCTCACTGTTGATTGTTTTCATTTGACACTCGCTTTGGCAACGTAATCGCAATTTACGACGCTCTCAGCTGCCAATAAGACTCCTTTGAATTGAAATGTGATTGAATTGAGAGAGAGAGAGAGAGAGAGAGAGAGAGAGAGAGTATGTCTGTGTGTGCGTGTGCGTGCATGCGTGCGTGCGCGTGCGTGCCCGTGCCTGCATCTTCAGGACTATATAACGGTGCACCCATCTCTTCACGCGGGGCCTAAATGGACAGCCAGCTTCTCAGGCAGACATAGCATCACTATTCTCACGGCCCCATTAGCAAGAAATAGCCTCCAGCCTAACCTCTATACGTGGCATCTCTGCAGCCACCCCCCCCCACCCCCCCCCCGCCTCATAAACCACCCACCATGTATGTATACAGACAGACAGACAGACAGACAGACAGACAGACAGACAGACAGACAGACAGACAGACAGACAGACAGACAGACAGACAGACAGACAGACAGACAGACAGACAGACCAATGGGTCTGTCTGCCTGCCTGCTCCCCCCCACCACCTCTCCCCAGCATGGGGGCTGAACCAGTCTGAGCAAGGGGGGGGGGGGGGGGGGGGGGGAGGTATAAGGCCCAAACCACACCAACTCCTTACAACTTCTTGCAAAACAAAACAAACCACACCAGCTACAATTCCTGAGTACACCACTTGGCAAAAAGCATGGAATACGCATTTGTATATTACAGGAAACTCCCGTTTCCAACAAACTCTGGTAAACTCCCGAATTGTACCATCACACCTGTATATTACCGTATATATATATATATATATATATATAACTGTATACGCTAAACTTGAGGTTTACGGGAAAAATACAGTGCCCGTAATTGCCGTTTAACGCCTCTTTTCACGCAGTGCACGTCATGTAAATATTGTACTTGAAAATATTGTACTGCAAAAATGTAGTCGGGCAGAAACCTCTTATAACTTTGTGCGTTCTTTTTTTGCCTCATAAATTAACGCTCTACTTGATCACACTGCAGCGTCACAAAAGCATCAAAATGTGCAGTTCTGCAAAGCTGCGGAAACGTCGGACGAAGCCACGCACGCGTTTTGAGATCTCCTATAGATACGTCAATAATTTGAGATGTAGTTAAGTAAAACGATAATAGTAATAAAATACCTCGAAATTGTACAGAACAGTACAATTTATTTAACCCAATTTATTTAACCCATTTTGGGCGGGAACCCCTTTTGGTGTTAGCATTATGTTATGCTATGTTGTGTTATGCTATGTTTAGCTATTGAAAAATAGCAGACCTACAAGCTCGTAGCGCGCCACCGAGTGGCACGCTACGAGCTTGTAGGTCTGCTATTTTCCATGGCCAACAGTACTTGAGTAAATGTTACTTTCCAGACAGACAGACAGACAGACAGGAGACAGGGAGGCACAGACCCGCTGTAATCACAAAGAGGAGATGACGACTATAACCACAGATTAGATAACCTGGACCACCACCATAGAACAAGTGACCACCACCAAAGACTATGACTAAAACTAAAATAGAAATGTGCTGCCAAAAACAACACTGCTACAGCGTCACACATTAGCATCACAAGTGGAAGGACGGCGGGCTCGAAACGTGGCGCAAAGGGTCACGTTTGGAGCCTGCTGACCTTGCTTATGAATTTGAATCCGGAAAAAGTAACACGATGACTTAACTCATTTTGGGGCGGGAACCCCTTTTGGAGTTTTAAGCATTATGTTATACATTAGCTATTGAAAAATAGCAGATCTACAAGCTCATAGCGCGGCACCGAGTGCCGCGCTACGAGCTGTGGCGCAAATCTTTGAATATATATTCTAACGTTTTTAACTCAAATCTTTGCTTTTGAGGGGTTCATGGAACAACATATTTTCAGATGGTGGTCGGTGGCCAATTACATATCATTTTAGGGGTCCTTGACATGAAATATTGAGCACCACTGATATAGAAACATCGGTATTTCAGAAAACTGTCAGGATTTCAAAGACTTGTTATAAATTTCGACGTCAGGCCTAAATTGACTTAATGAGGTTTCCAATCGGTGACAGAGCCGTTTTTATCATGTTTGTCTGGCGTATCGGTGAGGTCATAAAAGTACCACAGACGAAGTCTAAGTCCACACTATTGATCCATAATATATAAATGATAGATAAGGGTTCAGGACAACAAGGCCTTTTCGTGGAGGGGTCAGTCTGAAATTTGGACTTAGACTGTTTTTCGTCTGTGGTACTCGGGTCATCTCTAAATTCGGTCACAGTTTCAGCCATTGAAGTTAAATATATATAAAAAAAAGAAAAAAAAAAAAAGTATAAAACATGTGAAAACATGTTTTGTTAAGTTCGCCTATACTGGCAGCATGCACCAGAAATAGGACACTGATTGGACAAATAGAAACGCGTGCACGCACACACGCACACACACACAGTGAGACTTAGCAGTTAGGGCAGCATATGGGAGACATTACAGTCAGGAAGGAACAGAACAATAATACTGTTACAAACACACCGCGCACGCACACACGCACACACACCGTGTGTGATAGAGAGAGAGAGAGAGAGAGAGAGAGAGAGAGAGAGAGAGAGAGAGAGAGAGAGAGAGAAACAGAGCAGGTGGTTTCCACAGTAGTACACTTTAAATTGAATTCATCTCTATCATCATAACCACCTGCCTGTACAGTCCTACAGTATAGCAGCCTGCTGGAATACTCACATTGTGTTAGTTAAAACGTATACAGCAGTACCACAATGTAGACATACTCTATTTCTAAGAGAGGGCAGAGACCAAATCTTGGCATTAAACACATTTTTGAGTGGTGCAACCACTCCTATAGACAGCTGTGTGTGTGGCTGGGTCTGTCCCTGGCTGTCCGAGCACGAAAATAACGTTATAGCGTTTGTTCACCAACAAGTGTCACTGTTGCACAGCCTAACACACACAGGCCAGGGAGGAGTACAGTACAGTACAGTACAGTACAGTACAGTACAGTACAGTACAGTACAGTACAGTACAGTACAGTACAGTACAGTACAGTACAGTACCACTCACTTCAGACAGGTCTGATTTATATGTTATATTCTTTACACTAACCACCTTTTACACTAACCACTTTAACATGTACGACACGTTGTGAGCTTGTAGATCATCTCTTCGGAGATGCAGGTAGTAGTCAACATTTTTCATCATAGTTTTAGTCGACGGACTTAACCACTGGACTGGTCGTATACTGTAGCTCGAAAAAACAGACTGGAAAAGACACAAACAAGCGCCCACGTCCGGTTCCACTCCCCTCGTCACGCAGGCCAGCATGTTGCTTGTTTGGAATTTTAATTCTTGTTTTGCTCGTTGCTTAATTTCCTGCAGGAGCGGTCGGTGGATGCCCTTCGGGCAGCTGACTGACTGAGTGAGCGAGCAGTAGTCATTAAAAACAAGTACCCAACCAGACTTGCTGACAGAGATGCCGAGAAACAAACGACCGCCTTCAAACGGAACTGGCACGGCAAACAGAGGCCATGCAGTGTGCGTGTGTGTGTGTGTGTGTGTGTGTGTGTGTGTGTGTGTGTGTGTGTGTGCACGCGCACATGTGTGTGTCAATGCTGGAAAAAGTACTGTTTTTTTTTTTTTAAGTTTCAATACTGCAATGTAGAAATACACAGAAGTACAAAAGTGTGGGCCGCAAATTAGTACTTAAACCGTACCAAAGGTAGAAAGAACTCTTCATGCCGAATGTACCATTTCACAAGTTTTCACACATATATAATGTATACAAAATGTATACAATGTATACAAAATCTTATGGAAAATAGTAGATCTACAAGCTCACAATGTGTCGTGAATGAAAAGTAACTACAGTAACTTAAAGCTGTCAAATAATTCTAGTGGACTATAAAATAAAGTGAATAAAGTGAAGTAGAAGTAAATTGTCTCGAAAATCGGAAATAAAAAGCACCTTCAAAACATGTACTTTCCACCACTGGTGCGTGCGTGCGTCACGGTGCGTGCGTGCGTGCGTGCGTCACGGTGCGTGCGTGCGTTCGCATGCGTCTGTGTTTTTCCTGGCAGACAGTGCATGCGGGCAGCGACGTGGGCATACACAGTACAGCATGGTCTGATGATCGAGGGACCGCGTTGAGGACCGGGCGCTGACAGCGTTCACATCCTGCCCACGGGGCAAACGCTTCCTCTATAATGTCACACAGGCCGGCTGTGGGTGTTGAGTGTCTAGAGGGGCCATGTGGCCCCGCACACCGCACGGGCCCCGCAGGCGCCCAGCGGCTAACAGGGCCCCAATTATTAGTTAGACGCGCACACATGCTCACAACACAGACACACATAGTGCAGATGCTGTTCAGTTGCTGTGCATTGCACGCACACACACACACACACACACAACTGGGTAATAATGACAGGTACGTGTTTGGTCTGCTTCTATCTTAGACCAGTGGTATTCAAGGGCCATTATTTATTCAGAATTTGAGCCACGGACCACCATCTGAGGACGTTTTCAGACCCAAAACGAAAGAATATTTCGCTGTCGTTGAATAATATTTTGTCCACTATACATGCTGTATTGATTTTGTTACCATTAGGAGAGACTCTTGAGTGTTACATTAAACCAAATGGACCCATAAGGGTCCATTTTACGCTCTCAAGAGTTCAAGATCTATGAGGGTCCATTTGGCTATAGCAACTCTCCATTTTGCTGAGGACCACATGGAACCTCCTCAAGGACCGCTGGTGGTCCCCGGACCACTGGTTGAAAACCACTGTCTTAGACAGTAAACACAATGCAGCCTACAGTGCAACACATAATATGCAATGCATTTATGTTCTACTACAACTTTTCTCCCATATATACAAGATCAAACCGGTATATAATATCTTGGAACATAATATGCAATGCATATATTTCCTACTGTACCACATCATCTCACCTCATATATATGAGATAACAGCAGGCAACCTTTCCTCGCAAATCGTCTTTAATCTCCACAATCTGTCGCTCCATTAACCCCCTTAAGTCCTCTGGCCCTCGGAGCACACTGGAGATAAACATCAGGGGGTCTTCCTCCCGCAGACCCTCCTGTTGGCCTTGTTGATTAGCATCGCCCTCCTCCTCCTTTTCCTTGAAGGGTCCAGCTTCCCTGCAGGTTTCTCTTCTCCCCTGCAGTAAATCCCTATCTCTGTCTGTCATCCCTTCTTCACTTTCACCCTCCTCCCGTGTCCTAGACCTCACACCCTCCTCATCCTCCTCCTCCTCCTCCTCTCTCTCCTTGATTTCATTCTGTCTTTCACTCTTCCTTTCTTATCATGGTGTGGCTCTCTAAAAGAGCTAGCTATTGTCTCTTCCATTTGCATACACTCTCTCTATGGGGGGTCCTTGACATTAAAAAGGTTTGAGGAGAACCAGTGATCTAAGAATAAATACTGTACAAAACAAGTTCCATTAACAATCCCGTCCCGTCACATCATATGGGTGACACATGGTCCAAATCCTGCCACAACTCGTCACCCGGTCGACGCAACAGGTCTGAAAAAGCGTTGCCCGACGAGGAGCTACTGTATAGGTCCCGATTTGCTTGTCTCGTGGCATGAAGGCAATCATTGAGCATGCTCATGTTTTTGGTGCAGAGCGGTGAACTGAATGTATCCGTTGGCAATTCATCAAAGTGACTGCGAGCGTTGTTAACAACTTAAGATGCTCGCTGTACTGTTGCAAGTTGGTGAATAAAGACGTCACGTTTGTCAATTCCAAGAATGCAAAGAGCAGACTTGTGCCCATGTACTGCATCTATACAGTATATACACTGCAACTCTTGTTTGTGTTTGTTTTTTCTTTGCTTTTAAAAGTAATTTGTGTCTGTTTTGAGAAGTGGACAATGGGCAGTGATGGGTAGGAGGAGGAGGTTGCATTGAAGAAAAAAAAAAGCTCAGAGTATCTAGGAAACAAATGTGAACTTTGAGCTTGCTTTTGTTGAAGTGTGAACTCACACAACACTGGATATGTTCTGCATGTTTTTTGTTTTGTTTTTACAGATTCAGAGGAGACTTCTGTCAGATCACGTTAAAGTTTATACAAAGAATGCTTGAGAACTGTTGTCCTCGGCACGCCAGTAACAGCAGGGAACAAAATATTGCATACATATTGCAATATTGTCTGACCCGTTGCACGGGTCACTGGCCCAGACACCGACCGAGGCTATTTCTAAATAACTTTTCGAGAGCTCTGGGTGAGGCATGGCAAAATAACTCTGACACATTGGATCACACACACGCTATGGGGAATAGAGTTATTATCCTTTAAAGCAAAAGATAACAAAAAAAAAAGAACAGAATTCTGTTCCAGAGCGGCCTGACAACCATTTCTTCTTGCAAGAAGTCGTCTCTACTCTCTCACAGCTTACGTACAAAGGGAAAAGCTGACGGGGAGAAACCAAACAGCACTCTTTTAGCCTCCAGAAGAGAAGTGCTGAATAATAAAGGGATGTACCCTCGCTCTGATGTACAGATTTGTGCGTACTGTACTATGCACCAGGAGGCATTCAACCGCATGCACATAAAACCTGCCTTTTTAAGAAGAGAAGAGCTGGTCTGTGTTCTGGTCGACCCCAAATAATATATTGGGGTCGACCAATATATTAATAGTCGACTTATAGGAGTTAAGGTGGTTGCACACTGGGCGCGTTTTTCGATGGAGAAAACGGATGGAGAAACGCTGCTAAAAATCCGAAAAACGCGTCCAGTGTGCAGGGACCTTTATTGCGACCGCAGATCACATTTACTATAAAAACCTGCATCTCCCGTCCGTTGGTTAGTCACCCCACACCTCCATATATGGTCACACCTCGTGACATCACACCTCCATATATGGTCAAGCCTCATGACATCAAGGGTCCATATATGGTCACGCCTCGTGACATCACGCCTCGTGACACGTCGCGCCACCATATATGGCCGTCTCCATATATGAAGATCACGACACTGACCTCATCAAACCCTGGATAGTGTCATACATGGAGAAGACTGGATCATCACCTATAGATCTGCATATATGGTGCCGGCCAGCAACTCTACATCTGACCTCAAACCCTTAGATCCCCATATATGGAGCGGACCTGTTCTGAGACGTCAGAACAGGTCCTTTTCTTCCTGTTATGACGTTCCATTATGTTGATCTGACCTCATCAAACCCGGTACACTCAAGGCACACTCCAAGGCACACAGACAGACAGACAGACAGACAGACAGACAGACAGACAGACAGACAGACAGACAGACAGACAGACAGACAGAGACCCTCTTAGTGAATTGATATGAAGTGTTTGCTTCATAAAAATATGATCATGTTGTTCTGTGCTTTCCAACGACATCCATCTCCATTTTAACCGCGTAAAATAAATAAGGGAAAAACATCACAAATCAAAATACAATAATGGAATACAGAGAAACCGCAGAGCCACTTCAGCAGTCTATAGACACGTGCACACGGGCACCGGTTTACGCACACGCACGCATGCACGTGCACACACACGCACACGCACGCACACACGGGTTTGTTTATTTTGAAAGCTGCATTCCCACATGCTAATGATTCTGTGCATTGAAAATTAATAAACTCCACTACCGGTGCTCTGTTCCGCTGTGGTAAAGAGTAAAGACCAAACGTTTCAATGCCATCTGTGTATCACTATTTCATTTAGATGAATATATAAAAACACATGTATATTTTAATACGTATCACTCACTCATTAGCATTATGTTTATGGATGATGTACATATGCTGCTGCTTTTGGCCTATTGATATGCACATTCTAATTCGTGAACATATGTTCCATATGAAATGTGACTTTTTGCAACAAGAGCGCCCTTTCATTTGTCTGCCCCTCCTCAACCCTAAACCAGGGGTTCCCAAACTGTTTCATGTCAAGGACCCCCAAATTGTCAAATTATCAGCCCGTGGACCCCAATTAAAAACATATGCCAGAGCAGATTTGGACGGCTCCAGCAGAGATTCTCAACCCGTTTAATTTCAAGGACCCCCAGTTTTACATGTATTAGTCTGTGGACCCCCCCATTTAATGGCATTTATATCTCTGGGACCCCCAATTTAGATTGTAAAATCAATGTTAATTTAACTCTGAGAGTGTACAAATGGAACCAAATGGACCCGTTAGTGTCTGGGGACCCCCTGGAACTCCCTCAAGGACCCCTGGGGGTCCCCGGACCCCCCTTTGGGAACCACTGCCCTAAACCACTTCAGTCATTGTGGCGTGGCTGTGTGACTCCCTCACACAGATATCGGTATCAAAATATACAAAAGTGAGTTTTGTAGTACAAAGTACAAAAGTGAAATAGCAGATCTACTGTACAAGTTCACAAAGCTGTATGAAAAGATTTAATGACCACAATTATTGATTTAGATTTTTTTTTATATATAGGAATCGTGACAGGGGAACGTATACTGTTTAAGAGGGAATCGTTAAGGAACCAGAATCATTAAAATCATTAAACAAAAAGGACACCAACCCATAATCACGGGCCGATAAGCTTGCGGGGGTTTGTTTGCTATATGACGCATTTCACGTGTCCCGTTGCCTTCCGGTAAACATACCGCGTATAACAAGGCTTTATCTAAATGGGAACTGGAAACACGTTCATGGGAAATGCTTTAAGTGGACCCTTTAAATCAAGAGGATTATAGGGACCATATGTGAAGTTCTCTAATCTCATTTGGGGGGGGGGGGGGAAGTAGACCCCCAGGGGGCTCAGTCAGTGCGTCGGTATGTTTCACGTTAAGCCCCAGAATCGAGTGCAGAGACGACACACGGATTTATAGTCTCAGCTGGTTGTGGACAGCGGTGGAGACAAGCACTCGCATCGGGTACGTGGGGGACGTGTGAGCCTTAGATATAGACAGAGTTACGCAAACTGTGTTCACTTCATGGGGCTTCAGTCCAATGGCGGCTCTCTATAGACTTCTATTGAGCATGGGGGACAACCAACTGGGTCCTGGACCGGAAGTATAGGCAGAAATGCATTGGACTCAGGCAACAGCCCAGCAGGTGTAATGATCTTAAATCCCTTTATTTTAGATTGTTTTGTATTAATAGCACAACATAAACATTAAAGAGACTTTAGTTGTTACTGTACCTACAATATCTTTAAAACAGTTGTCATGTTGCACACATGCTTAAAATAGCTCTCGTTTGCGCCGCCCTCGTTGAAAACAATGTATTTCCAACTCCAGCTTGGCTCAGTTCAGGCTGCATGAACAGCGCTCGAGCGCTCGGTTTCTGCCCCCTCTATATCGTAACTCTTCTATTAGATGGCTCTGGGTGCAGCAATGCAGAAGTGGGGTCTCTCGGACAGTGCCCACTGCGAATGTGGCCATTGTGGGGATCCACTACAGCCTTTGGAACACGTGCTGACCAGCTGCCCCATAAACGGCGGCCACCAAATGGTGATCGAGGCTTAATTAGCCCTTCGCTAAATCCCACCCCAAAAAGTGTCCAATGCCAATCCAAATAGTTTAGCGACTGTTGCTATGCAGGTCAAGCTTTCGCCACCTCATAGCTGTCAGTGTTATTTTTGCATGGCTGTGTTGTTGAACATTTACACGGCTTAACGTCGGGGAAAGATACCCGACGGACCCACCCAGGTGATGGCAATAATACAATGACGGTAGTCTGTTACAAGAAATAATAACACAAGCTCACAACACAAGCTACAGGAAGTCAAGGAGGACATTCTGCCACGGATACTCATCTGAAAAGATATTGAGCCAGGGACATCAAGATTTGTGTTAAATATAGGGTTGTCCCGATCGGATCGGGAGATCGGGGCGTCGGGGTGTCACCCACAGAAAGATCTATATGACGAGTTATGAACTTGTAGATCGGCTATTTAGGTTGTAATAAGAAGAAAGAGTACACACATTTCATGCTGTGTTCACATGGGCAGATGCAAAGATACAAAGCTACTATACATTTTCAATGGAAGCCATCGACATGAAGACACATCCGAACGTTTGCAGCTGCTGCAAAACAGCTACAAAAAAGATAAGCTGGTTTCAAACTTCAGCTACAAAGATGCAAAGCTACAAATATGCTGTGTAGCTTTGTATCTTTGTATCTTTTGCATCTACCCATTGATTGATTGATTGAAAATTGTATTAACAGTTTGCAGGGATTCAGATTTTACGCGGGCCAGTTTCGAATTGCAACCCATGTGAACCAGCTGCTGAAACTACCATTAACAACCTATGTAAGGCAATTGTTTCTCTAAATGTCATTATGCATTAAGTAGCATGTGACATGTCAAACTAGCAGGTTTTCATGATTTTGAATCCATTTCAAGCATTAGTGTTGCATGAAAAATGCTCTTTGGGCTAGATTCGGCTTTAGCCACTTGCTCAAAACTGCCCAAATGTGATGACCATTGACCTCATCACATTTGTGATGACGGCTATGGCTGTTTTGTGTTTTGTGCTTGCACTGGAAACCCCCCTAGTTTGACATGTCACATGCTACTTAAAGCTTAATGAAATTTTGAAAATGTTGCCATATATAGGTTATTGATAGTATACCCAACTTTCAGCAGCTGTCACAAAGTTTCCCTAGGTCGCCGGCTTGGGTGCCCTAGCTAAATCATTAGAACATGCCCTGCATTTGTGCAAAACGTGGCACATTTAGACGAATTTGTGCAAAATATCCTGAAGATCATCCACTATCAGAGAGACAAACAATTCCGGTGTTCCTTGGTTCTCCCTGAAAACAGCATCCGTGCTCCCGTAGTTCGGTAATTTTGTTGTCCAGTGATTGGACGTTGGCGAAGAGTTGGAGTTGGAGGAGTTGGCCTATCGATGACGAGGGTCTTCCCACACCAGGATCCCAGCACGGCTGCCCATGGTGTTCTAAAAAGCCAGCATCTTACAGCCTACATTAGTTTGCATATGTGCTGAGCAGTATGACTGAACACTAGGTGTCACTGTTGAACAGTGTGTCCCTGGGTGGGGCTTACTAATGGTCAATATACCATATAGGGAGATCAACAGGCATCAGCTTCCTTGATTGGCCAACCCAAACCATCGGCTTCACGGATTGGCCAAGCTTTGCGTGATGCTTGTGCCTCAAACCAATATAAGTTAAGACGCAGAATATGCCATGCTTTTACCCAACAGCTAGACCTATAGTATACCATTGACCAATAGGATTTATCCACTGTTTTGAGTAATGTTACGCTGGATGTTGCATCTGAGAGGACCAGAGACAGCCACTCAAAGTGCTGTGACAGTGAGACACTGTGTACTCCTTTGGAGGCAACAGGGAGCAGATTGATGTCCACGTCTTCAACATAGTGGCTTTGATATGGAGGAAGTTGACCCCAGTGGCACCAGGAAGAGAATGTCAACTTGAGGTTCCCTCGATGCGCCGTGGTCACACAGCTGTGCTAGTAGAAGATACAGTCTTCATCTGGGGAGGTCAGTGGCGAGGGGATTACTGCAATGTGCTTTATGCATTTGATGTGGACGCCCACAGATGGTTCAAACCACAGGTTTCCGGGACTGTCCCAGAGGGGAGGGAGACCTGCTCAGCCTGTGTCTTGGGGAACGTCATGTTTATCCATGGAGGATACAATCTGCTGACAATCTGCTGGACAAATGACATGTACAAGTTGGACACCAGCACAATGGTCTGGTCTTTGATAGACACCAGAGGAACTCCACCTCCTGCTTCATCATGGCACTCTGCTACCATCATCGGGACAAAGATGTTTGTATTTGGGGGCTGGAGCTGGAGCGGTCAGAGTCAGAACTACAACACCACCGTCAGAGTGTTTGACACAGAGACCGACCTTTGGCTGAACACACCTTCTACACAGCATCATCCAGGAGAACGCTGTGGACATTCAGCATTTGCCTACAATGGAGAGCTGTGCATATTTGGTGGTGTAAGCAGAAAATACCTCAATGATGTGTGGAAATTCAATCCGGAGACCTTCTCCTGGAAGAAGGTTAAGCCCAAGGGGAAAGGATCACGTCTTTATCATAAGGGGAGCTGTTGCATGATGGGAGAACGTGTCATCTTCTTTGGAGGAGACAACACCCGAGATCTGTACATCTTAGACCTCAGTCCCAGCCTCAAGACATTATGCAAACTAGCAGTTATTCAGCACCATCTGGAGCAGTCAGAACTCCCACACAACATCAGGTGGGAACTGGCAGCCATGACTACAAATAGCAACCAAACGAACAAGCTAAAAATAATTCATTAAAAATTCATTATAAAAAAGTATAAATAACACTGACACGTGGGACCTTTTTTAGAACTCTTCCAGGCCGTCAGTTGAATAGCCCTGCCAGACTTGATCATACTACAGTCACACAAAAATCATCAAATTTGTACCGGTAATAATGATCAAAATCTACAAATTAACTGGTGAGTAAAGATTTCAATTAATTGTAGTGGAGTAAAAAAACAGGAATAAAAAAGTACATAATTTGCCTCTGAAATGCAGTGGAGTAGAAGTATCACAAAGTGGACATACTCAAGTAAACAACCTCAAAAGAGTACTTAGTTATAAGTAGGGTTGTCCCGATCGGATCGGGTGATCGGAAATCGGGCCGTTCACGTCATTTTCAAATATTGTACTATTGTGATATGGCATAAACGTGTTCTATAAAATATAAATATCGTATCTGAAAGAAAAAAAACGGTATGGGCAGATGCTCAAAATCATATGATCGGAATCGGATCGGGAGCAAAAAAAACGTGATCCCTAGTGTTAAACATTTCAAACTTATTCCAAAAATTCTCTGATCTACAAGACAGAGTATATTTAAACAATCTAAAGATTAGCGTTAAAGTATAACCACTTTAACCAACTTTAAACAAATACATTTTACTCGGGAGGACGTAGGAACCCTGTCAAGGACTACTGTACTGTATTTTGTCGACAAAACTAAGTCGAAAAATGGTCGTCGACTACCCTAATGTGACTGACGAAATCTATTGGAAACTAAATTAAAACTAAGCTATGATGAAAATATAAAATAAATATACTGACAATTTCGTCAACAAATAAAAACTAGACTAAAATGTTAGGAAGGGACTATTGGACAAGAGATCCAGTATAAGTCATTTTACACTTGGTTGCATGCTGAAAATAGCCGATCTACAAGCTCTGCAACGCGTTGTGAGCTTGTATATCGGCTATTTTCAGCAAGTGCGACTATGACCAAAACTAAAAATCTGCCAAAAACAACACTGGTCCACACACCTCTCTTGTATTCCTTGTGCCTGATTTATATATCTACAGGCTTACAATGTGACGCGGTGTGAACATGTATACTGTAGATCGGTTAGCGTGTGACACCGTCGTGACTCGTAAGAACAGACTTATGAATTAAGCATCAGGTTTACGTCACCTCTTACATCAGCCTGCATATCCCAAGCCATTTAAATATTCATCCTATACATGCATATTAATAGACTTGTGTGTTTTCTGCACAAATTAACCGCGTCTACAAATAAGGAACAGCCTCGACCTGACGGGGTGCAGCGTTCACGCGGAATGCGAACGGCAAGCTCTGCAATGAATATTTCATCGAGGCCTCGATCTCACTTCCTCGGCGAGTTTCGTGTCATCGGGAAAACGAGGAAAATGCATGGGAATTTACTGAAAAGCCCGACCGACCGACCGACCTAGACACACACAGCCTCGCATGCAAATTAAGCGAGGATACATTAAAGGTAATGAAATATACATACATCTCTCGAGTGAAAACGTATTACTGGGGCGGTCACTAGTATAGTGTTGTTGTATGCCAGCTATAGCAGACTCTTGCTCTGAGTAGGGCTGACCTCGAATAGTCGAATATAATCAATCGGAATGAGTCTTAGTCGACTGCCAATCTCTACTTAGTCGATAGTCGATGTATTTTGTTTTTGCATGATTCGACTTAGAGATTTGCCTAATTTGTTACACTAATTAACAAATATTAAAAAAGAGGTTTTATATAACATGATTTATCAGGAGAAATCAAGCAAGTATATGTTAAATCAGACATTAAAGCAGCCCCACAGCCCAAATGGAATGATTCTGTTGCAGGGTTCTCCCAATTAGTTTTCCCCCAAGAGCCAAATTATGTCTAGGGTGACATGCTGAGTGCCACGGAAATGTTATTTCATTAGTTAGATTCTAACTATAATTGCCTTCCTTGACACATTAACGCGGCCTCACCAGTGGTCCCCGCCGGGCCCACAGGTTGATAACCACCGCTGTAGGAGGAGGAGGAGGAGGGATGTGGGAACGCCACAGCTCGCCCCGCGCACGCATGGGAACGGGGGGCGCCGCCATCTTTACAAATGCAAGATTAAACCATGGCACCTTTAATGCAATCAACTCAGAGGGGAACAAGTCGAAAGGGGTCAGAGCTTTGGAAATGGTGATCAAAACGCCAGTTTTCGTTCTCTTCTCAAAATTAATGCAGAAATGCTCGCTTGGACACAATGAGGGCCAGGAATTAAAGGAGAATGGAGGGGGGGGAGGGGGGAGGGGGGACTTGGAATAAACTTGAAAGCCTCCAGACGGAGAGAGATGAGATCTTCGGAGAAGAATGCAAAACTCCGCGGAAGTTTAGCGGGGCTATCGCCGTCTGTCGGCGCGCTAATAAATCAACGCGTGCGTTCCGCTCTGAGATGAAGTGCCCTCGCGGCATGTTCGAGAGCTCGGCGACGTGAAATGAGCCGGAAAATCACCTCCGCACGTGGAACGAGTTCAAGGGGAGAAAGAGAGCTCATCCTGGCGTTTTTTGTTGTTGATCAGAACGGAGGAACAGAACCAGAAAGGTGGTGAAAAATGAACACTAGGGCTAATGGCTATGTCATGGTGACGAGATGAAGTTGGTTTTCACCATCTTTATAATTCACTCCTTGCCGTTTGTCTGTTAGCGTCTGGGCTACAGAACAGACGGTGCTTTTTTGCGCAGTGTTGTTTTCGGCGACTGAAACTAAGATGAAAAATGTTTCGTCGACTACCTTAAACTAAATGGCAACTACATGGAAACTAAGGTATGATGACTAAAACTATAAGACTAAATATACGGACAATTTTGTCAACAAATAAAAACTAGGCTAAAATGTTAGGAAGGCTATAGTGGACAAGTCATTTTACACTTGGTTTCATGCTGAAAATAGCCGATCTACAAGCTCACAACGCGTCGCAGGCTCGCAGTGCGACGCGTTGTGAGCTTGTAGATCGGCTATTTTCAGCAAGTGTAAAATCAGTCATTACGATGACATCAAGGCCAACCAAAATACATTTTAGTCGACTAAATCAACTGTAGATTTAGTCGACGAAAATGTTAGGATATTTAGTCGACTAAAACTAAAACATTCCAGCTGACTAAAATGTGACTAAAACTAAATGAAAACAATTGACTATGAGACTATGACTAAAACTAAAATCAAAATTTGCTGCCAAAAACAACACTGCTACCGTTGCTGTCGGGCAGAAACCTTTTAACCCCATATTTAAAAAAATATATATGTTTTTTTCCTGAAAATAAATGCCCTACTTCGTCATACTACAGTCACACAAAAGTGGCGAAAATAGCAGATCTACGAGCTTGTAGTTATGCTATTTTTGATTATGTTTGAATCCTGAAAAGTAATTGGGACATGACATGAGGTTTCTATACTCCACAGCGACGTTATTATATTAGTATATACTGTATATATATATTTCGAAATAGCCAATCTACAAGCACTGACTATTTTCGGCACGCAAGGCCTGTGTATGACAGTCATAAATTAAGCTCTTTCATAAACCTATTTTTCGCCGTGCGTGGGCTATAACTTTTCTCCTCGCTGGGAAGTAATTTGTGAAAAGCCGTCTCCAAACGAAGCCAAGATATCTCAATCCAAAAGAAATAACTTTACAACTTGAAAATTCTCCTTCATATTAAAACCCATCATTATAGTCGCTGTCGGGGGAAAAAACCTCGTATCTCCATATTTAAACTTTTTACTTTTTTGTTTGTGTTTTTTGGAAATGAATGCCCCAATTCATCATACAAAATGTTCGCACAAAGTAGTGAAAGTAGCCGATCTACAAGCTCACAATGCCTCGCATCACCGGACGTTGTGATCTTGTAGATGTAGCTATTTTCACTATAAAAAAAGTAATAATTATCATGATGACAAAAAAAAAAGAACGGTGTTATGACATATACAAGGTTTCCACCCGACAGATTCTGGCTGGCTCCACAGATTACCCTTCCAGGATAGTTTTAATTCAGTGACTTCAATTTGAGAGATTATAGCAGCAGCTATAATCTCTACCTGGAAAAGGATTAGGATTATTATGCCGAAGACAAAGACGGTATGAATCTTAACCCATTCTGGGCGGAAACCCCCTTTTGGTGTTTTTAGCATTATTTTATACGTTAGCTATTGAAAAATAGCAGATCTACAAGCTCATAGTGCGGGGGGGGGGGGGGGGTCCCTGGAACAACATATTTTCAGATGGGGGTCGGCGGCCAAATACAGATAATTCTGGGGGTCCGTGACATGAAAAAGGTTGAGCACCACTGACATAGTTTTTCATAAAACTGTCAGGATTTAGAAGAATTTGTAGAATCGTTCTCAGGTATAAATGGGTTAATTTATGCTCTGGTCGCATGACGTCATTACGCGCTATATCTGACAATAGCCGACCTACGCTAATAAGTCTCGAAACACATCACACGTACGTACTGCAGCCGTTTGGGGAGCTACATTTTCACCATATACGACTCCGTTGTACGACGAAGCATCAGTTCGGCTTAACAGGGAAATAAAAAGTAACGTCGGCGAGAGCTTGGAAGCTTTGGACAACTTAATTTGTGGGTTAATTTTTATACGGCTCCGATGGCCAAGTACCATAAACCTTCCGAGAACGGCGGTTTGAGTAACACTATAGTGCACGGTTTACATCACACACACACACACACACACACACACACACACACACACACACACACACACACACACACACACACACACACACACACACACACACACACACACACACACACACACACACACACACACACACACACACACACACACACACACACACACGGGGAGAAGAACGGCAACAAGGAAAGTGTTTAATTATTGAATATAAAACCATGTGTGGACGAGAACATGAGGCAGCGAGAGGTTTACAGTATGGGGAACATGCAGGTACAGTACAGTACAGTACAGAGTACAGTATGTGAAGGAAGAAGCACAAAGGGGGTACAGTGTTGAGTCCAGACCATGACTAGCCCATTGAGACTTGAGACCAGATTCTATTCTACAACTACAGTCTTTCAAATCACGACAGAAAAAAAACCTGTTTCTTTGTCAGTGGTTCTCAAACAATTTCATGTCAAGGACCCCAAGAATTATTATGTAATTGGCCGCCGACCCCCATCTGAAAATATGTTGTTCGAGGGTCTCCCCCCCCCCCCACCTCGCTGGGGGGGGGGGGGGGGAATAATATTATATTCAAAGATTTCCGGCACATTTTCAAGATTTTTCCAAAAAAATAGCAGATCTAGCGCTATGAGCTTGTAGATCTGCTATTTTTCAACAGCTAAAGTATAAAATAACGGTAAAAGTGGTTAAAACGACACGGATACGTTCCAGCAGGTCTTAATGGACTATAGAGGAACGGCCTGGGGGAGAGAGAACGGGCCTGGGGAGAGAGAACGGGCCTGGGGGAGAGAGAACGGGCCTGGGGAGAGAGAACGGCCTGGGGAGAGAGAACGGCCTGGGGGAGAGAGAACGGGCCTGGGGGCGAGAGAACGGGCCGTGGGACCGACTGGAACTGCAGGGCAGTTGTTTTATCCATTAGAAAAGAGCTCGGAGGCAGCGTTCAAGAGTTGCCAGATGTTGCGAGAGAAACAAGCTGGCCTGCATCGTCTATACGAAAAACCAATAAGCCCAAAAGAAGCGATTTGGATTCTATAGGATTCGGAGCGGGGGAACCGTATATAGAAACAGGATCCAACATTGAGGAATCGCGGTCCGTCCCATTTTTAGAACCGTTTTCCAGGACCAGGTTTTATCACGTTGTCAGAGCTGCTAATGTGGACTTCCCCTGTGTTACACGATGACTAAGCCCTGCCCTCTCCCACTTGGACACTTTCCAGCCGGGCTCTCATTCATTCCAATGCAAATATCATGGATTTTTTTACACATTAAATACTGGTTCATTTTTGGAACCAGCCCTTCAAAATCTCTTCCAAATCTGTCAACAAGGCCTGCCAAATGGACCCGAAAATGTCAAATGTCCAATTGTCCATTAAACAACATAAGGAAACAAGCCCAAAAACTGCAACACGCAACTACAGTACCAATACAATTTACAAGCAATGTCACAGAAAAAAAAGCCCAACGTCGCTTACAATAAGCAGACATGGCAACAGTGGTGTGAGGGAGTGGAGAGGTGATTGGTCAGGACTTATACTGCATGTCTGATGCGGCGAGCGTCTTGGTATTCTCATTGAGAGAGAGAGAGAGAGAGCGAGAGAGAGAGAGAATATCCAGTGAAGGACACATGTTTCAATGAGTGATAAATGATATACAGTAGCATATTAAATATTATTTTAAAGATATTATCTTTGAAGTGTTTAGTGGTATTTCAAACTGTGCAGGTGTACAGTAGACAATAACTGCCTGTTGGCCTGCACACACACACACAGCTGTGCATACACATTCACACAAAACAACCGACACGCTTATTAGGCGGCACCTTACACACTATTATATTACTTAAACACATGCTGCGCGCGCACGCACGCACACACGCACACACGCACACACACACTTTGTATTTTACAGAATTGGCCTTTGAATAACACATTTTTGTTATTTATTTTTGTATAATCCACTATGGACAAAATCATAATTTCAAATGTTTCTCATGCTCTGCTCATGGCCATAGTCTCTCTCTCTCTCTCTCTCTCTCTGTGTGTAAAGCATGACAGCGAGTTATTTTCCTACGCATTTCTTTAGCTCCGATGTTCTATAATCACTGATGAATTGATCGATGATCGATCATGGTTATCGAGGGATCTCCATTGGGGGCAGTGGTCCATATCTCCGGCATATGGACCCGGTCCATAATCTCCAACATATGGACCCGGTCCATAATCTCCAACATATGGACCCGGTCCATAATCTCCAACATATGGACCCGGTCCATCTGTGTTTAGTCTCATAGTGTGTGCATATAACGGTGCATACATAGCTCTGGCATGCAGTCTATGAAAGGTGTGAACTGACGTGCATGTTATGCTGACATCTTGGAATGAGAACCACGGTTGTTTTTGGCAGCACATTTAGATTTTAGTTTTAGTTACATTTTAGTCACCTGGAATGTCTTAGTGTAGTCTAGTTTTAGTCGACTAAATATCATAGGATTTTAGTCGACTAAATCTACAGTATTTTGGCGGGCCTCGATGCCGTCGTAATGACTGTTCTTACAATTGCTGAAAATAGCCGATCTACAAGCTCAAGATCGGCTATTTTCAGCATGCAACCAAGTGTAAAATGAAATACTGGATCTCTTGTCCACTAATCCCTTCCTAACATTTTAGTCTAGTTTTTTATTTCTTGACAACATTTTGTCTTAGTTTTAGTCATCGTAGCTTACTTTTCATTTAGTTTCCATTCAGTTTTCGTCAGTGAAAAAAGGTAGTCGACGAACATATTTCGTCTTGGTTTTAGTCGACGTCCACTATTTTTTAATTTGAATCCTGTAAAGTAAACAGTTGTGGACATATGAGGTTTCCCCTCGACAGACGGTTTGGAAATACTCCAGTCCCATATAGTGTTTGCTTTACAACCTGCCCATCATGTACCGTGATGAATTGAATACACAGACAGGACCACAATGGAACCAAGCCCTTTTAAGAGGGCTTTTTGTGTTATCATTGTGCAATCGTACACCACTGACTGTGCCATTTGCAAACTGTAAATACAAGTATTCAATCAATCAAAAAAACTAATGCGTGGGGCTTGGCCACACAAAGGACAATAACACTCATAAAACTACCATTCCAACTTAAATTCACACATTGTTTGAATTGTCCGGAACAGCAAACATTCAAAGATATCCGAGTTGTTAGGGGAGTGCAGACTGAGTTACCACAAGGGCTGTAATGCCTAATAGCGAGTGCACGGTTCGACTAGCCAGACCATATTTGCTGCTCATTGATTGTTTTGGGGTGAACTGGCTCCTTTAAAATGGTTAAATAAAACCCTCTCTACAACCAGGTCATTAAAATACAGTTCCACTCAGATTACATATAAATGCTTTTTTCTCAGAGCTGTCAAAAATCAATAGAGCTGCATGGGCCAACGCCACTCCTTGGGTTTTTTTGTCCACAGTGAAAATGAACTCTGTGCTGACCCAACGATCCCTCCTCTCCTCCGCCAACACCAGTTCGTTCCCATGTTCCCACAATCCCCCAGCAGCCCCAGCCCCGGCCCCGGCCGCACTGGCTGACCACTGTCTATTATTGTGCGAGGGTCAATAATGGGCCCGGGTCACCGCTGGCCACTGTCCCATTCAGGGACTGCTGACCCCTCCCGCCCGCCCGCCCCCCTCCCCCACCTCGGGGACAGGACCAGGGGTAAGGCTGACCAGGGCTCCATTGTTGAGCCCCATTGTGAGGTCCCTCTCTCTCTCTCTAGAGAGAGAGAGAGAGCGGGAGGGTCTTTGTGTTGACCGGTTCCCTTTTCTAGTGATTGATGCCGGACTGACCTCAGCCATGGCCTGTCCCAAACACTCTGCTTGGAGATGGCTGGACGCAATTAGACTGAATTAGCCTCCGGTTCCCACCTCCTCCCATAATAACATCTCTCTCTCTCTCTCTCTCTCTCCCCCTCCCCCTTGCAGAATTCTAAGGCGTCAATTGAGGGCAAAGATTAACCCTCGACCACATGAAGCCCAGCATGCAGTGTCCCTATTCTGCAGGGGTGTGAAAATCAGCAGATCTACAAGCTCACAGCGCATGGTGTTGTGACGTGTTGTGACCTTGTTGATCGCCTATTTTCAGTTCTCGTTAGTGGTTCTCAACCTTTTCAGGCCGCGACCCCGCGGAATAATCATATCTGCTTTTATTTTGTACTTTAAGGTATTAACTCACTCAGTGCCACAGGACGCCTTTGGACGCCTCCCCCTTATAGATTCCTGAAAATCATGCCCTGACCCACAGGTTGAGAACCACTGTGTCATTATGTGTTGTATTGTATTGTTCTGAGGCTGTCTCCCCATCCTATAGGCTACTCTCTCTACGACTAGTTTTATATAATATATATTAGGGCGTGTTCCTTTTTTATGTACAGTAACATGTAAATGTGCCTTGTTTTAAAGACAAATGTGTTTTTGAAGCTTGCTCATAACATTGTTGGCTTAATCCTTTTGATGCACAGTTGTTGTTCTGCTATATGCCTATTCGTTGGCCAGGTAGGCCTATAGTGACTTATCACATTAAAAATGGCGCACCCCCCCCCCCCCCCCCCCCCCCCGCCCCCAAAGGTGCGAGGTTTGCATGCCCTATTGAGACATTTAGACCCAGGTGCAGTATATGTTCTTATCAAGACCATTCAATGAAGCCAGTATGGGCATTTCCACTGCCTACCGCGAGTAGGCGACTTGCTGAAGTGAAATTACTGCGGCCCGAAGCAAAAACAATGTGAAACTAACTTACAGTACATGGCCGGAGAAGACTGATATGAGTTTAAGGGAATTACGTTGCCGGTTAAGACTGAGGTTATACGGTTAGGGTACACAAACTGCACTGCCCGGAGCTCCACAACAAGCACCAATATCTCTCAGGTGGGACCGTGAGAAGGCGAAACCCCAGGTTGGAATCCCAGAGTAAAGCACGAAAAAGTTACAGAATTAAGTTCAGCATGTTCTTCTAACAGAAGCACTCTCAGAAGGACTCGGATATACAGTCAAGCGATTCAGAACAGATGTTTCGGAGCAAAAAGGAATTTAAAAAAAAAATCACACTCGTGTGAACTGAGTGACCATAGCAACCATGCTCATTTTTTGGTACGAACAGACAGACAGACAAACTAACAAAGCCAGTTGTAGGAGTGGTTTACACCACTCAAAACTAACAAAGCCAGTTGTAGGAGTGGTTTACACCACTCAAAAAAGATACTTTAAATGCACATCATTGCTGTCGATCTAAAAACAGTTCGTGGGGGTCTGTATGCTCACCAAGGTTTTAAAACGACTCAAGGGTACCAATGTGGTCAATTTGAATGTCGTGTGCAGATCATTCCATGTATTAGGGCCACAGAAGCTAAAAGCAGAGCTTCGTAGGCCTACTAAGCTTGTCGATCTGCTACTTTTGATGCTTTTGAATCCCGGAAAAATTAAAGGACCACTTCACCACTTTTCAACATCTCTTCATATAATTGGTCCTCATGATAAAACACCACCATTTTGTTCGTTCGCTAGGTCTGTGTCTCATAGGAGGGCTGTGAGCAGTTCAGACATCCGTCCACCAGTGACATCATCGTTAGGCAGATTTGTTTTAAAATATATTTAGATTTGTATTATCGTGAGAACGATGGCTTCCATTTTTGCATCGCAACTTTTCAGGAAAAGAAAGCCTGTAGTTTCTATTGGCTTGAAATCCCCATCGATGATGTCACTGGTGGGCGGGTTTCTGAACTGCCCACAGCCCTCCTATGAGACACAGATTGAGTAGAAAAAAATTGCGGTATTTTATCATGATCATTAGTGAGGACCAATTATAGGAAGAGAAGTTGAAAAGTGGTGAAGTGGTCCTTTAACATTTTGGACATAATTAATGAGGTTTCCACTCAGACAGAGACGATATTTAGAATCCGGGAGATACGAAGACGTTCTCCCCCGCGCAGCAGGCCATGTAGCTTGTTTTCCCTCGCTATGTAAGTTCCCCAGTAATCCATCTGTATACGAAGCTCACGCAACACCTCCTCCGCTATTCCTGCATGCGGAGGAGGAAGGAAGGAAGGAAGAGCTTCCGTCACCTCCTCCTTACAAACAGTAATACCACCTCCTATATCCCTCCCCACTGAGCATTTTTCAGGCTATTAGACATCTAAAATATGTCTAAATGGCCGTCTAAAAATGGTGTTATAACTGGTCTAAAAATGAAAGGCACCTTAAAAAAAACCAAGGGCCCTGTGAACTTGTATCGTTGTATAATTGAAAGTGTCTTAACTGGTTGTATCACGGTGTGCTTGCGAACGCAGTGAGTGATTTACTATGAGACCCAGCAGATCCTGTCTGTCTGTCTGTGTGTCACGCTGTAACACCACCCGCCCGCCACCAGAAGGCGCAGCTGTCACACACACACACACACACACACACACACACACACACACACACACACACACACACACACACACACACACACACACACACACACACACACACACACACACACACACACACACACACACACACACACACACCTTAAAAAAAACTTAACTTAAAAAAAATCTTAAAGTACGTAATTTATTCTAATTGTTGTTCTTGCAATTTACGAGCTGCGTTCGCTTCCCGCGTTCGCGCGTCTTACTTGTATACGGCAACACGACTAGTGCACAGGCTGCAGAGGACCGTTAAAACAGCAGCTAAAATAATCGACGCAGCACTACAGTCTCCACAACATCTACACCACTCGCTGGAAGAAAAAAGCCCACAACATCATCAAAGGCACCAGCCATTCCACCCATACGCTGTTCCAACTACTCCCTTCCAACAACAAACGCTACCAGAGCATCAAATCTCGTACCATCCGTCTCAGTAACATTTATTTCCCCCGAGTCAGACTGCTGAACCTTGAAACTGTAATGCACTGTCACTTTACATTGCACTCTTTGTTTGTTTTTGTCTTAAGACTGAGAGTGCTCGGAGCACAATGAATTTCATTGTATTTATACATATTAATGACAAAAATAAACCTGAACGTGAAAGTTTTTAGGCTTAGATCAGACGTTGAAACAACGTCGTTTCAACATATACTGTATATGTAGATGGTCTATATATAGAAGTTTAAAAAACAGCGAATCAACGTCTAAGCCAGGGGTGGGCAACTTTGAAGATGGAGAGGGCCACTATACTTCCAAACTCACTCCAGAGGGCCACATTGCATATATAATGTCTTATCAAAACTAGCAGATCTACAAGCTCAAGCAAGTTTTGAGCTTGTAGATCTGCTAGTTTTGCTATAATTGAATTGAAATCCTGAAAAGTAACATGTTTATTTAATTTCAAATGCATTTAGTTAGGTTATTTATGTTAACTTTATGAACTTAAATGCAAATACATTGGACATAAAAAAGACTATAGCATTCTAATACTAGTACAAGTAATTCAAGTGGGTCATTGGTTGGAATTGTAACAGCTGAAATCAATAATATATCAGTATTGTGATATTAACCTGCGGGCCGCATTAAGTGAAGGTGGGGGCCGCATGTGGCCCGCGGGACGCCAGTTGCCCATGTATGGTCTAAGCTAAACCTAGACCGCTAAAAACGTTAGCGGTCTAACACCGTTTTTTAGGCGTTTGTCTAATAGCTGACTATTGCTCAGTGGGTCGTGTCCCCTCCTGTCCTGGGGAGACATGTTGTGTCACCACTCCTCCCTCTCACTGAGCCAATAAAAGCTCTCCTCCTCTCCTCTCTGTGTTTAAGAGCCGATAGCGCGCTCCACCTGCGTCTGTCGTCTGGATAAAGCTCGGCGGGGGATCCGTTGTGAATGGCCCCCCTGGGACGTCTGGCCCCACGCTGGGCTGCATGCGAGGCGGCGGTACACGGTATACTTTGGTTGGTTGTGTGGCCCCCCTGGGGTGTCTCTGGTCCCACGCAGGGATGCATGCGAGGTGATGCTACACAGTACAAATCCTCAGTGGTAATTTAATGCATTTGTAAACTCGGAGCGCTGTGTGACACATGCGTACGCTTCTCAAGAGTTCAATTAAGACTGAGGATTTGACTGTGTAGCAGTCCTGAACGTATCACTGTCTCGCCTACTGCTTTTCATCCTCTCTCTCTCTCTCTCTCTCTCTCTCTCTGGACACAGCAGAGAATAAGAGCTGTTACTTCCTTCGTTCTCCTCGAAGGAGAGGATGCAACCTTCCGAAGCCAATCGGGGCGTAAACAGGATGAGATTACAAACAAGATTATACAGCAACAGGCTGATGTGAATCAAATCTACTGGGAAACAGGTGTACCAGAAAAGTATAAGGCTGCCTGACTTCCGTTCTGTGCTGCCGCCGCATGCAGCGAGTTGCATTCGGGCTTACAATATTAACAATTAATATAAATAGACGACAACAAAGAAATGGGACTCTTAGCTAATTTAAGCCACCGTGCATGAAATGTGTTAAGTGCTGCTCATATGCTATAGGGAGCTGGCGTAAGCAAATCAGGCAAATGAGTGGAGATAATCCTAGTATATACCGTCACAGTGTTTGTAAAGCAGAACATTAACCATTATGTCTAGTTGGTCAGCCTGTGGATATTTATTAGTATTGACTGTGTATCCAATAGTCAATTTGAATCCCATAAGTGTTCTGCTCTTCCAGAAATAAGGTTAATGAATAATAATAATACTGCTCCAATGGCCACGCCGCCGGTCGTAATCTACCCGGAAACACATGTCTGGTTGTGGTGATGTCATGATGATTCGCTCCATAGTGTACATTGCTGATGCTACACTTATAGAAAAGACCATTAATTTTGAGCGACCGCATAATATCCAAAATGCATAATAGTGAAATGACATTATACCCCGTGAAATGCAAATGGTAACCAACATTTATCTTGACTTTGCATATTTACATGCTGTATTCAAAATGGATGTTTCTAGAACGCTACTCTTCTCTCTTTCCCTCTGCAAATGAGTCTCTCGTATAGCCTAAAAAAAAACTATTCCACAATCTTAGAATGAAGCATGATTTAAAATGTGTGGGCTGGGATTTAAAACGCCAGGCGAGACTACAGTAGATGTAAATCAAACAACAAAAACTAAATAAAAACAATGTTCTGCCTTAACGGCACTTTGCACAAGGCATTCTCTTGCTTCTGTTTACGTGGACGCTTGAAATATGCGTGCGTGTGTGGTTTGGTACTTACATTGTCTTCGGTGTTATGTGGGTGGATGTTCAGAAAAGGCTGATCTGGTGGTGGCGGTGGTGGGGGGGGGGGGGGGGGGGGGGTGGTTGTTGATTTCTGATCAGAGGGATGATTGATGGCGCTCTTGTCTTTTCCCCTCCCGCTGTCATCCCCGGGTTGTTCCTGCATGGTGTTCTGCATGCTATTAGATCCATATATCCGTCAGAGCTGGCCTCGGGCTCGGTGTGACAGTCCAAGGTTTGCGGTGACAGATTGGCCCGGTGACACGAGGAGCGTGCACTGTGTGCTCTCACTTGACCTTCCGGTGGCCAAAGGTCCGAGGCACGCCACTCACACCGCATCTCTGAGGACCTGCCCGCCATCGATGGCACGCACTGCAAGCTGAGGCCAGACCCGAACACAAAGGAGAGCAGTGATTATACAACACAAAGACAATATAATCACAATGAATAAACTGATTTTTTTTTTCAATAGCACTTAATCACTCCGAACAGGTGAGCTGAAAAAGAGAAAGATTGGATGACGAGAAAGGAATTAAAGGGCCCACAATCATGCATGGAATTAACACGTACAGCGCTAGCATTTATTGAAAAATTAGGATCTAATATTCACGGCAACATTTTTCCCATTTGAGCTCTTATTTTGAAAAGCCACATTTCTAGTCTACCGGAAGTAGTATTATCCTAGTAAGCTCAACGGAGCCTGGACAGGCCTCGTTTACAAGATCGATCTATGTTGGTGCACTGGAGAGGTCAACAATGTCGGCTCTGTGCCGTCAAAGAAACGTTGTTTTGACCAAAAATGCCATCTGGGACAAGGAATAGGAGATACAGGCGATTGAAAGAAACGATCCAGTGCTGTGACAACAACATAGCTAGCTAACCGGCTAATGTAAGTAGCATTATGGAACGGTCGATCGAATGCACTATAGAAGCGCAATTGCCATTAATCAACGGCAATGGCGCTTAAATAATTAAGAGCCCAAACAAAAGTATTTTGGCATGGGAGCGTTGTCAGTGACATTTACAACTATAAGAATCAAGGAGGTTTTATGTTGTCACTAAACTTATACAAGAACAGGCAGCTAAAATGTTCTTGAGACAAGGATCGTGCAACATCCTATACATAATAAGGAACATTAGCTTATTAATATGCAGCAGAAGTGTGCAGGTGATATACAGCAGATATACAGTACATATGTAACTTTGCAGGCAAAGAGCATATAACATGCATACCGATATCTAATCAATAGCAGCAATATCACAGTCGAATGTGCAAGGATCAGTTGATTTACATAAACTATATGTGATCCATATATCTGTCAGAGCTGGCCTCGGTGTGACAGTTCAAGGTTTTTTCAGAGAAGCCAAAACTTAAAAAATCGGCATCGGCGGTTAATGCGATTTCGCCCATGTTTCCGTTGTCTCCTATAGCCGTGTTATGCATCTTTGAAACATCTCACCAACACTCAAGCGGCGCGCCGCTCTCCGTGAACGGAGGGTATGTACATCTGCATCCCATGGAGGGCTTAATAACCGATCAGGGACCCTAGGGCAGCGACGTCCAAACTTCAGAAAAGGTTCCGAAAGGGGCTATGAACGGCCCTGCGTACCACCTGTTTCGAATTCGCACATAATATGCAGGAGACAGCAGCGCAACTCGTTAATAAAAAACGAGTGCTTCCAAACTTCAACACTTAGAAAAATAATCACCTGCACAGAATTTCTTGACAGAAAGTAACTCATAACATGTCAGATTTTTCTGACACAAAAGCTCGGCAGATTGAAAGAGGATAATTCAAGCTTGGCCTAGAGCTGCAATGTTGGTGAGTTTAACGTTGTTTAATACAAGCAGATCGCAAAAGCAAATTGGATGAATGGGGAGTCAATGGAGGGTATTGCAACTCTAGCTTCATCCCATTACAAAAAAATCTAGAGTTGCAAATTGCGGCTACCACACATGGAGAGAAGACTCCACAAACTCCCACATGCCACTACCAATTTGCTTTGTTATTTTCCTTTATAGTCATTTATAATACATTCAACACAACTAGTTTGTTTTGTTTTAATAACATGGATATAATATTCAGTTCACATCGTTGGGTAATTATTGTTCAAGATGTTTAACTTTAAGTTGTACTAATCCATTTCTCCTTGTTTGACCTACCTGGAATGAAGTGGCAAAATCTGAGACACAGGGTGGAGCCAGTTTTTCAAGGCAAGGACCATACCAAGAGACTTGATTGATAGGGGTGACCGGGATTTGTCTACTTCTACTACTATGTGTACTATCCTCCCCAATTATCCATATGCAAGGTACTACCTACAGGTGCAACTTCCATTGGCAGCCAATTCATCCAAACAGAAAAGTCCTATCTGAGTGCCTCCAAACTGATGGAAACATGGCCGCGGTCTGCAAGGGCAATGGTCTACCACTACAGTATATGAGTCTCCCTCATGTATCATCATTATGTCACGTCTGTTAATTGAGTTCACTTTCGGTTTTGTTCAACATTATTTCCAGTAAAGTTATGTTCTGTTGACCTATTTCTAAGAGCCATAAAACAATGTTTGTTGGACATTTTTTTCACTTTTTCTTTCTTGGAAATTAAACAAACATTTGAGTTAGTATCTGTAAAATACACATGGTACACTGGTAACAAACCAAGTAAACCAAGTGAAATAAATAAATAAACAAAATTCATAATCGACAATAAATAATAAACTTCAAAGGCTAGAAGCAGTGACTTCTGACATAATTATTGACATGGCCACGGGCATGATGTCTACTTCCTGGTTCTGTGGCGGAAGACATTTATACAGTATGCTAAAAAGGTGGTTTGGTTGAATCCGCATGGAAAATAGAGGCAAACTATCCTGCCCAAGTTTGGTACAGGCCTACATTAGGCAAGTGCAGACGTTTTTCATCAGCGTGACTTTGATCACTTGCTGTTTTGCAGACAGAAAGATCAAAGAGGTTTGCATTACTGTATATCCATGGCTCTTGTATGTTTAGGATGTACAGTATAGAGCGTCGCAGTCCCGCCCCCTACCAGGGCCCAGGAAATGATTCTCCGTTAATTTTCCTCATAGACTTTTCAGAAAGTATTTATTTAAAGACGGTTACGCCGCGGACAGAGCCAACTCTTGTCGTGACAAATCATGACAATAAACACAATGTTTTGGGCCATGTTTTAATTTTTTGTTGTTTTTCTTCTTTGTAATTGTTTGTTTGGTCCAAAATATTGTGTTTATTGTCATATGTCACGACTGGAGTTGGCTTTGTCCGCGGCATAACAGTCTTTAAATAAATACTTTTTGAAATGTGGGAAAAATGCTTTGGGATTCATTTCCTGGGCCTGGCGTCGTCATGACAGGGGGCGGGACTGCGACGCTCTATAGGTAGAGTATTCTGACACTAAACTAAGAGAAATATAGTAGCTAGGTCGATCTTATTCATTGCCGCATTGATGGAGTCGTGTCGTGTGATTCTGTCAGAAGATTCTCTCTCAATATCACCGCTACGATTTAGCCATACCCAGAGGATAAACTTGCTTCTCATTTTAAGATGATAGGTGATAGATGATATATTGCTTCCGAGACAGAAGGGAGCTAACATTTTGTTTCTCATGTGTATATAAAGCTGATGTTGCATCATTATGCTTTTGAGAAAGGTTGCACATAATGATGCATGTCCAAAATATGGACAGCTGGGTTAAAGACGTTAAATTGTTGACAATAAAGTATCCCATTTGAAAACTGAAACCAAAAAAAGCTTTACAGAAGGTTCTGTGATGATCAGTGCTATTAGCAGCACCAGTGTGAGATGTGATTACGCACAGCTGAGGCAGATAAGCACCAATTACGGGTGTCAATGGCAGAGATGCAAATGTATCCGAGATCTAAGCGAGATACACAATCTGGCCGCAGTGTGTGGGACTGCGTACACGCCTCGGTGGGACCGCTTCCTCTTCCAGAGTTCAGCGTACTCTGTGTTATCAGCAGCCTGGTGCCGCTGGCTGTGATGCCATGCAGCGTCCCTCTCTGTTATCTGCAGCCTGGGTTGCCGCTGGCTGTGGTCAAGGTGTCGATAGCCAGGTCAGTCCCTCCCCAGGGTCACAGCTTATAGTGATTTATTGAACCCACCCACCCTGTGGCGCACGACTTGGGTGGGCTTTATTTAGCACACAGCCCGGAAGACAGCTTGAGGTATAGGCCTACTGTCCTACCATTGTAGGTTTCTCTTAAAACTGGTTCTTACTTTTGAGACTTTAGTAATCAGGGGGGGGGGGGGGGGGGGTCCCCAGTTCAAATATGATTATTGTGGGGGGGTCCCCAGTTCAAATATGATTTTTTTTTTTTTGGGGGGGGGGGTCCCCAGTTCAAAAATAATTATTGTGAGGGGTCCCCAGTTCAAATATGATTTTTTTTTTGGGGGGGTGTCCCCAGTTCAAAAATAATTATTGTGAGGGGTCCCCAGTTCAAATATGAGGGGGGGGGGGGGGGGGGGGGGGGGGTCACAGCCTTCAGGACACTAAGTACTGTAAGTGACCACTGTCTTCACCTTTTCTCTTCACTCTCCATCTTCTTGCTTCTTCTCAGCCTGCATGCTTTACTTTGTCCTAGGATGGATTTGCGTAGCCTGGCTAATAAGCCAGACTAATATCACACAACACTGTCGCGGTATATTAGTCTGGGCTGGCTCCACTTGGATTTAATTTCCCGGGGGGCGGGTTCAAACATTTTCCCTTTGACGCAATTGGTCAGAGCTACTGTCAGTCAAAGGTCTCAAGCATTGAACGTCACTGTACCAAAGCCCGCCCATATTGCATACCGTGTCCCGATTGGCCCGACCTGTTCTCGGTTGTAGGAAAGAGGCGTGCTACTGAGCCTCGCCAGACCCTAATCCGCTGGCAGGCAAAACAATTTTTGCCAACGGCTGATTCGGTCTGGTTTATTAACCAGGCTAGGATTTGCGTGCCGAACATAGCAGATCTAGCTCGCAACACGTCCCACATCGCCACACGCTGTGAGCTTGAAGATCTCCTATATTTTCAGCATGCGACCGAGTATCCTCTTAACGCACTCTTCTCCACATGCATCTCACAATCACATTCCCCTTGGCTAACATTTCTCTACTAATGACGAAGATTTCGGGTCACAGGTCCTTATTTGTAATCCCCCCCCCCCCCCCCAACACTACCCCCAACTGCTATGTTATACACATTACACATTTAGTGTGGCGCAAAGCAGCATTTTAAATTAGATCCAGAGTAATTTGGAGTCATTTGTATTGTTTTGCAGTCTCGAGCAAGGTTTTGATTTCTATGCAAATTGTGGCTCATGTGGCTCAGCCTGTATATTGATTAGACGTTTATCTCTCAAGCTGTTTAGGGGGTCCTGCAGGGGCATGTGGAATTGTGGATCTGTCCCCCGTCCCCCGTCCCCCCCCGTCCCAAAGGTCACATGCTGGATGTCTGTCCTATTAGAGCACATGCACGCAAACACTTGGAAGTGTGTGTGGGCATGCATGTCTGCAGTCCTACACTAGAGCTGGGTAATATGGTCAGAAACAGCATATATGTTTTATTTTTGAGGTCCGCTATAGCCCCTCCTATATGTACAGCTCTTTGTCTTAACTCGTGTCTGATAAGAGCGCCCCTACGCGGGTGTGATTTTTATTTTATTGACTGCGTGTACTTAAATCCGCCGTCACAGTGACATTAAAACAAAAATCAAGACTATATATCATGATATCAATGCAGACCACGAATGCAGCATATGGTGAGAGAAATGCAAAACGCCACTCCTTTCCATGCCATGCCGGAAGGAAGCATTCTGGAGAATTGCTTTTTTCCCCCCGACGTCTCCTGAACTTGAACACAGTATTTTGCGTTGCACAAATTTGTTTAGAAATCCATGTCGTTACACTAGCTAAGAGAGTGCTGGGGTTGCGCCCCGGAAATAGCTGATCTACAAGCTCTCAACGCGTCGCAGCGCGGCGCGTTGTATGTGTGTATAGAGCGTCGCAGTCCCGCCCCCTACCATGGACCAGGAAATGAATCCCAATGCATTTTTCCCATAGACATTTCAAAAAGTATTTATTTAAAGACGGTTACGCCGCGGACAAAGCCAACTCGAGTCGTGACAACTCATGACAACACAAACAATATTTTGGACCAAACAAATAATTACAAAGAAGAAAAACAACAAAAAAAGTGTTGTAACCTCCCGTTTTTTCTTCTTTCTAATTTTTTGTTCGGCCCAAAGAATTGTGTTTGTTGTCATGATTTGTCACGACTCGAGTTGGCTTTGTCCGCGGCGTAAACGTCTTTAAATAAATACTTTCTGAAATGTCTATGAGGAAAATGAACGGAGAATCATTTCCTGGTCCATGGTAGGGGGCGGGACTGCGACGCTCTATAGAGCCTGTTCCAACACCAGGACATTGGTAAACATATTGATAATAACCCTGTTCAACACCAGGACATTGCATCGATAAGCGATGAGCCATGCCGACATCCCAGTGAGGTAAATGTTGAGGTGTGACTCCACAGCACAGCAGACAATCTACCAAATGTAGGATGTTTAGTGGGATTAACTCCAGGCTTGGTTATAGCCATATGGACCCACAATACAGAGGGTTTTACACAAAAATCACAGAGCCTCATAAGCATAAATGAGTCGATATTGGCTTGTGAAAGATTGATATAGATCAACAAGCACCTGTACACATCTGTATTATTATCTTAACTCTTTCAGCGCCAGGGGGCGGGGCCCTAGTTTTGGTCGGGTGCCATTTTGGCAATGGGACAAAAGAAAGAAAATGTAATTCTATTGTGCATGTAATGTGCATGTCATCACCTGCACACCAGATTAGAGGAATTTTCAAAATATGGATAAATAGAAAAAAATAAAAAATAAAAGAATAAAAAATATATATATATATATACCTGGCAATCAGTACATAGTGAAAGCGGGCTCGTCTTAACGTCCCTGGCACTTAAACTGTTTTAATATCCCTTAATAATAATAATAATATCACTACTTTTTGTTTTGTTTTTACTGTGAGGTAAATCAAGGCTCAAAGTGACAGAAACAAGGGACTGGCTGGTATCACACAAATTGTATTTAACCCGTTTTGTCTTTCCCCAATTCGGCCCCATGAAATACCATAATAACTTTCACCCACTTCTTTACACCCTGTGATGTTACTAACCCGAAGGTGGAGGAGATCACAGACCCATGGTGAACACATTTAAACCAGGTGTCATAATGGGCCCATAATTCAGCCCGGGAAGTGTAGTTGCGGAGGCCCTCTAGGCGCGCGGCCAAAGGCTGCGCGCCTATTTTATTAATACAAAAAAAAAAAACTGCTGGCCCAGACCGGCCTGGACTGGACCGGCCGTTCGGGAGTTGTCCCGATTTTCCCAATGGCCAGCATGTCCCTGTGTTTAATCTTTCTCATATCAAGTTCCATTCGGCATTTGAGCCACGGCCACTTGATGAGATTTAGCCTCTCAGACCCAAGATTTAGTTTTCGGATAGGATTTTGTATAGGGGCCAGATTTTGGTACCATTTTGGTGACCGTAAAACAAAATATTTTTGTATTCCTACATGTCTCTAGTTTATTATTTTTGTATGATACATCTTCCATTCAGTAGCTTGATCCCAGTTATTGCCATTTATATGTGACCATACCATTAACAACCTACAACATTTTCCAATTTTTATTATGATTTAAGTAGCATGTGACATCTCAAACTAGGGGGTTTTCATGATTCTGAATCCATTCCAAGCATTAGTTTTGCACGATAAACACTCCTTGACCTAAATTGACTCATGACATGACTGACATTATCGAAATAGACACAGTAGAAATCGATGTTGAGAAAGCAGAAAGGACCGAAATACAGAAAATGTATGTTTCTCCCACACAGCTTCTACACAATGGGACGTGACTCTCCTTGCAAATGCAGCCAAGCATTGTTCGCGCTGTTACGTATAGGCAACTCCAACCAATCACTGGAAGTGCTGATGATTGGCACGGTTTGATTGATTGATTGAAATATGTATTAACAGTTTGCAGAATTACAGTACATTTCAAGCACAAACTCAATACAAAGACTGTTAACTGTGAGTGGACGACCCAATTAAGCATTACACTTGTTTACAAGAGGGTCCATCAATTCATCAAAAATGAATGGTGCACCCACCAATCAGCAATCAGCAGATTTAGACAGCACCTGGAATTCATATACCCATAAATATTCCCGTAAATCTCTAAGGGAGGAAAAAAATCTATCTGTGGCACAACCAATTTTGTCCGCCAGTGCTACGCCCTCCAGCTCGGCAAGGAGAAATGGGCGACATGTGACTCTCATTCCCAGTACAGATTATGATGATTCCGATGACAGACACGAGCTCATCCAGTCTCTTCACAGCCAGATGCAACGCATCATCATTATGGGAGTGCAGTTGCCAGCGCCCCATTAGTCTGCGTGCGTGCGTGTGTGACTCTGTGACTGTGTGTGTGTGTGTGCGCGCGCGTGTGTGTGTCAGGGTTCTTTGGAGACGATGCTATCTCAGCAAGCACAAATGACAAGAGCAATGAGAAGAGTGGCGCACGCACGCACACCCGCACGCACACCCGCGCGCACACCCCCACACACACACCCGCGCACACACACACACACACACACACACACACACACACACACACACACACACACACACACACACACACACACACACACACACACACACACACACACACACACACACACACACACACACACACACACACACACACGGTATAGGTACTTAGAGGAGACAACAGGGGGCCATGACTGAGCTGTGGAAATGCAAATTAGCCCGGAGACTGCCGACGCAGGCACGCTCGAAACGTGAAAAATGCTAACGCAAAGATGTGTGTCTACCGCGCCCACATTTGATGTCTGTCTACCCAGTATACCCACCCACAGATATAAAGCACATTGGAATATTTAGCATCCCGTTTCTCTTTTCTCGTTTTTTTAAAGACATATTTGGGGCTTTTCTACCTTTGTTGGATAGTTGAGAATGACAGGAATCCTGGAGTGAGAGACGATGTGACACACAGCAATTGGGTCGTCGCAATGGTTGGGTTTGGGAATCGAACTTGTGACTCGCTGTCAGGCTGCATATGTGGGCACCCCCATCATCCTGTTTCTCAACACCAGGTTCGGGGAAACCGACCAAAATGAACCTTTTGCGGGTTTGTGACTCTCTACTGTCACTGTTCCACCAGGGGTTGAACCAATTCAGTCACACGCAAGCATCACTGAAGTGGCAATAATCACGTTAAACCACACCCTTGAGTGTAATATTGCAATTATACAACAGTTACCCTTAAAACTAAGAAAATCACTGAAAAAACATGTTTTTTTTAAATGACAGATGTAGTCACTACGACCACAAATGTCCCAAGAAACTAGCTAGCCTAGCCACCGAGTTTGCTGCGCTCTGGGAAAAAAGAGCAGCTGAATTCTTTGTTTTGATTAGGTGTGGAGTGGTGCTTGTTTGAACGACGGCTAGAAGGCCGTTTCAACCAATCAGATTGCTTCCTCGAAACGACCTGTTGTATAATTTATAGCATACACAAGGACATGATCTCTAACTCCAGGTCACTTGGGGACGGAGCGAGTCCCATGAGACAGAGCCCCATTACCTCACAACAAGCCCCTCTGCATCTTGGGAGAGGGGGATTCCTTTAGCCGAGTAAAAACAAAACGACAACTAACAACAGCTATAGATGCAATCAAGGCCCCTCCGAATCCAATCTAGTGTGGCTTCTTCTGAAATGAAGCAGGCTTGCCTGGAAAGACAAAAGGAGTGAGTGGGAGGGAGGGAGGGAGGGAGGGAGGAAGGGGCACATGTCTATAGTGGGTCCCGCACGTCTCAGTGTGGCGCAGGTTTCTAATGATCAGCGTGGATATGGCAGATGGCAGGGGGATGCGTACACACATGTGCCCCCGCTGCGCTGCGAGGGCGTGTGTGCGCCGCCACCGTCTCCCGCTGTATAGCGGTACCATGGTGATGGAAGAAGTACTGTACTCACGTTTTTTCTTTTTTTACTTTACTATTAAAACAATTATCATTTCCCTATCGTAGAAACAGTCTGGTATTGAAAATGTCACTTGAGTGAAAGTACACTTAAAAGATGTAAATGTACTGAAACTAGCATGCCCAAAATCAAAAGTGCTCCTTATGCAGAAATTAAGTCCCATTTTCAAAATGAATGAAAATCCTTTGAAAATAGCCGATCTGCAAGTCGCAAAGCGACGCGTTGTGAGCTTGGAATAGCCAAAGCATACATAATCCGAAAGTGGTTAATGTTTAGATGTTTTTTTATGAATAATCAAAATCTAGAAACTAAAGTATTGGATATGGGGAAATACTCCAGTAATGTAAAAAAATACCTTCAAATTGTACAGTACAATTTACAGTACTTCCACCACCAGTTACCATGTTAACCCATTTAGGACAGGAACGCATCTTTGACACTTTAGCGTTTAACGACTTTAATCATTATTTCTTTTTTACTTCAGCTGTTGAAAAATCTCCAAGCTTGTATAGATCTGGTATTGTGGCGCAAAATGTGGCGCAAATCTTTGAATATGTATTCTTTCACAGCAAACGTTTCTAACTCATAACCTTGCTTCTGGGGGGTCCTTGGAACAACATATTTTCAGATGGGGGTCCGCAACAATTACATATAATTCTGGGGGTCCTTGACATGAAATAGTTTGAGAACCAAAGTTTTCAGAAAACTGATCAGAAAATCATGATTTAGAAGCCATTTGTAGAATCCGTAAACTTAGCCCTATAACCACACCATAAAGGGTCACCATGCAACTCCTTGGGTCCAAACGGTTGCAAGGAGTTAACGCTAAAACCGTCTCGACCCTTTGGTGTGGTTTGGGCCAATATTGAATGCCATGCGTTGAATCACTAGGGCCGACGCGCGTCAACACGCGTCAACGTGCAACAGGACATATCACACCGCAGGGACAACGCTAAAACCGTCTCGACCCTTTGGTGTGGTTAGGGCTTAGAGCGTACAAATGTCTCTCAGAGTTGCGAATGGATAAATGAACACAGCTTTTTTTTACCATGTTTAAACACTGGAAATAGGATCATGTCTAAATCATCACATGCACAACAAGTTATGTTGTATATTTTATTCATATACTGCGTGTTGTGTGGGCAGAGTGTATTGTACTAGCGGGGAAGCGTGTTGTTTTCAAATCGCTGTCGGAGGAATGACAATTCTAGCATCAAATGTGAACTTGTGTTGATTTCGTCGACTAAAAAATCTAAAAGACTATCTTTTTTCACTGACAAAATAAATGGAAAAAAAATTAAAACGAGGCTATGATGACTAAAACTAAGACTAAATATACTGACGATTTCGTTAAAAAAAATTGACTAAAATGTTAGAAAGGGACTATAGTGGACAATAGGTCCAGTATAAGTCATTTTACACTTGGTTGCATGCTGAAACGCGGCGCGACGCGTTGTGAGCTTGTAGATCAGCTATTTTCAGCAAGTGTAAAAACGGCCCGCCAAAATTCATTTTAGTTGACTAAATCTGTACATTTAGTCGACTAAAATCTTATGACATTTAGTCGACTAAAACTAGACTAACACTAAGACATTCCAGGTGACTAAAACTATTCAAGAGACTATGACTAAAACTTGCTGCCAAAAACAACACTGATGTGAACTCGCACTCGATATTGCGGATGATGTTGAAGATCTTATAAGACCTGGGAAAAAAATAGCAATGTTTTTGACGAATTCCATCTTAATTCTTTTTGTCTTACGTAGCCTATACATATATTGACAAAAAACGTCAATTGTTTTGCTGTTAATCAATGTATAGCATTGTGTTCCTTTGTTTAGGTGTCTTAAAATGAAACATGACCCGAGGGCCATTTACACACCTGGGGGCGTGACAAACACACAATAGGAACATTAGGGTTGTCCCGATTCCATCGCGTGATTGGATGATTGGAAATCGGGTCCGATCACATCATTTTCAAATAATCGGGACACCCCTATAGTATCAATATTATATCCATATCATGATATTACACTGGATATTGTCTGTGATTTTTTATATTGTACTATTGTGATATGAAAAATATAAATATTGGATCGGGAAAAATCAGCATCAACATATACCAAAATCAAAATAATGATCGGAATCGGGTCGGGATGAAAATAAATAATGTAAAAGTCATTCAGGTATTCTCACACGTTTTCATGTCAAATGAATAATAATGTATTTGGGGCGCGGAGTGGACCCTGTTGTGCCAGGGATCCCCGTACATTACAAGGTTTGTGAAATCTTTCACACGTCAAGATTCCTTTGAAAGTGCTGGAGCAGACAGACGGCAGTAGCAGCGATTTGTATAGACAGATGCTGCATGGGCCTGGGCCGTGGCTCAGCGGTCCAGGCACCTTGGCTGGTAAGCCAGCCTTATAGAATGCTGTGGGTTCGAGTCCCGATCCCGACGAACCTTGTTGTGTGTCATAGTGAGGGCATAGTCAGAAGCAATTGGTCAGCTGACCTCAAGGACCTGGCTGGGGGGTGTATGGATTTAAAAGGAGTGATAGATAATGGGGAGCGAGCCCGTTTAGGGTTTTAAAAACAAATAATAAAATCTTGAAATCTATTCTAAATCTAACAGGTAGCCAGTGGAGTGTGGCGAGGACCGGGGTAATATGTTCACGCCTCCTCGTGGTGGTGAGGTGGTGGGCGGCAGCGTTCTGTACAAGCTGGAGGCGTCTGAGGGCAGACTGGTCAATGCCTACAGTATGTACAGTGAGCTGGAGGCGTCTGAGGGCAGACTGGTCAATGCCTATGTACAATGAGTTGCAGTAATCAAGCCTCGATGAAATAAAGGCATGAATAACCCTCTCAAGATCTGGTTGGGAGAGATAAACAACAAGGAGGGATCACAGTCATGAGGTCCTGGGTCAGGACGACACTTACAGACACGGGCCCACAGAACTGGGCCCACTTCGTTGACTCAGCACTGGTTTGTAGTGTCGCTCTCCGAGGGTACTGTAGAGTAGATCAGGGGTTCTCAACGTTTTTGGCCGGGGACCCCCGGAAATGCTTTGGCAATGTCTCGGGACCCCCGCCCCGCCCCCTCCCGACCCCCAATATAAATTGACTGCTACAATAACCATAATAATAGAGACAATACACCATAAATAAATACTGAAACCAGATATAATCATTATGGAAGGTGTATACTGTATACTATATGTAAACTCTTCATTTCCATTCAGTTGCAAAAAATAATAATAATTTGGGGACCCCCCCAGAATAATTTGGCGACCCCCCGAGGGGTCGCGACCTACGGGTTGAGAACCCCTGAAGTAGATGAGTGAATTAGCCTCCCGGCTAGCAGCTGTCAAACTGGCTAGCAGAAAGGCGGATGCTAGCTGCTGCTCCCATATTGCTTATAGGGACCCCCTGGCGTCCCTCAAGGACCCCCTGGCACCCCGCAAGGACCACCTGGCACCCCTCAAGGACCCCCTGGCACCCATCAAGGACCCCTGGCGGTCCCCGGCACCCCACCTTGAGAACCACCGATAAGAGTTGACGCCTCATTCGTGGTACTTATTTGCGGTGTGGGTTCCTCTTAAACGTGTCCTCGATCCAAACATGCATGGGTCCCCGACTGTTTTGGGGGAAACGGTGATGTAAAGACCTTCAGGGGTCAGAGGTCAAGCGTTTAGGGCTTTTACAATTGAGTCCACGACTCAAGTTGTTTGTATACACACACACAGTGTCTGACCCAGCTGTCAAGACTAGCACCACACACACACACATCCTAAACAAACACGCGCGCACGCAGCAGAGAGGGAGGGGGAGAGGTGGATTTGTTTTGGAAACCCGAGTCATCCTCTCTTCTTCGGTTCTCCCGGGAGAGTCCTTCTCCTCCTGTAGGGGGTGCAGAGAAGGAGCAATGGGGGGCGGGGGGGGGGGGTTGTGTGTTCAAAGGAGGGTTGAGGAGGGGAGAGGAGACCGAAACAAACAGCAGTGAGAGAGTGGAGCCACTGTTTTACACATGACACAGTTGTATGGGTCCCTATTTGTTTCCTATACATTTTGTTTTTAATTGTTATTTTAAAACATGAAAAAAACACTTCAAAAAAAGATTAATTAAAAATAAATTATTATTATTTATGTTTTAATTGCATGAAGAAATCATAAAAGAAAGATCAAAGAAATAGTATAGAAAACAAAATGTTTAAATATTTAGGCTTTCAGCAGACGCTCTTAACCCTGTAAGCCCCAACGATGCTTTTTGGTAACATTTATTTTAATTAATTACTTAATTAAAAAAAATGTTCTGTTCTTTTTTCACCTAAACATCATCATTGATGTTCATTGTCCAGAGCTATGTGTATATACTATAGAGTGCCATGTCTACATGAAATGCTAACTAAATTGCATGTAAGCAGTAGTGGAAATAGCCAATTTGATATTTTCCCTAGTTTTGGACCCGGTGGAGACATCACAGTTCTCTCTTGGGTCACGGGATGAAAAGTTTGGGAACCAATGATCTATACCCCAGGACTTCTGGACAGTGTTGTTTTTGGCAGCAAATTTTAATTTTAGTTATAGTCATATGAATTGTTTTCATTTAGTTTTAGTCACATTTTAGTCAATGTTTTAGTGTTAATCTAGTTTTAGTCGACTAAATGTCATACGATTTTAGTTGACTAATTCTACAGTTGATTTAGTCGAACAAAATGTGTTTTGGCGGGCCTTGATGGCGTCGTAATGGCTGATTTTAAACTTGCTGAACATAGCTGATCTACAAGCCGTTGTGAGCTTGTAGATCGGCTATTTTCAGCATGCAACCAAGTGTAAAATGACTTATACTGGATCTCTTGTCCACTAGTCCCTTCATAACATTTTATTCTAGTTTTTATTTGTTTTGACGAAATTGTCAATATATTTAGTCTTAGTTGTAGTCATCATATAGCTTTTAGTTTTAATTTAGTTTCCATTCAGTTTGTCAGTGAAAAAAGGTAGTCGACGGACATTTTTTTCGTTTTAGTTTTAGTCGACGAAAATCACACTGCTTCTGGATCACCAGCCGAGACCCCCCCCCCCCCCCCCCCCCTCTCTCTGCTGGCGTCCCACTGTCACCAAGAGAATGGCAGATGCTACACACTCACAGCACAGACACATAGACACACAGACACACAGACACAAACAAGCGACACGCTTCTAAAAAAAAAAGCCTTCTAAATCAGTATAGTTCTCACACTCACACTTTAAAAAATGTTTAGAAACAACAGCTCACAGCGTGGTAGCACAAAGTGACACAATGGGCCCTTTTCCACCAAAATAACTTTGGTTCTATAGAACTGCAGGGTCCGTTCTATAGATTCTTGGAACCAGCGTTGTTTTTGGCAGCAACATTTGATTTTAGTTCTAGTCATATAGTCTTTTGAATAGTTTTCATTTTAGTCTTAGTTTTAGTCGTCATAGCTTAGTTTTCATTTATAGTTTCTATTCGGTTTTCGTCAGCGAAAAAAGGTAGTCGACGGGACATGTTTTGTCATAGTTTTAGTCGACGAAAACAACACTTGCACTGGTTCCAGTGCTTTCAGGGATCCGGCGTTCCAGTTCTGAACCAATTGATTTTCGGTGGAAACAAAAAAAAAACTGAATCTGCTATTTTTTGTAATTAGCAGATGTTGTTGTTTTTTTTAGAAGAAGAAACAATTAACATGACACAGATGCTTTCTTTATTTGGATTTTCAGTTTAAGACATAAATCATGTCAAAATCCAAATAATATCAGAGTAAAAAAAGAAAAAGCAAGATCATGACCAGTTGTCTATATACGGCAGACACAAGTGACAGTGCCTTTTCCATATAAAGTGACGCACGCACGCACGCACGCGCACACACACACACACACACACACACACACACACACACACACACACACACACACACACACACACACGCACACGCGCACACACACACACACACACACACACACACACACACACACACACACACACACACAGGCTTTGAGTGGCAGGTCCGTCTGGGTCAACAGTGTCCTGCACCCTGCAGACATTCCAGCGGCAGTGAGTTGAGAGACAGATATGGGGGTGTCATCTCACCTGGCGCGTCTCATATGGGTGGCATCATGGCACAGAGGCAGTGGGGATCCGTGCCCTCGTCTTATTTGTTTAGCTGTTCGGGGGCATCATCATCGTCTGGATGTCTTAACCTATTTAGACCTGACGACGATTCTAAAAAAAAGTCTTCTAAATCCTGACAGTTTTCTGAAAAAACCCATGTTTCTATGTCAGTGTTCTCAAACATGTTCATGTCAAGGACCCCCAAAAATGATATGTAATCGGCCGCCGACCCCAATCTGAAAACATGTTGTTCCAGGGACCCCCCCGAGAAGCGAAAGAATATCATCCAAAGATTTGCACAAATTTTCACACATTTAAAAAAAATAGCAGATCTACAAGCTCTGAGCTACGAGCTTGTAGATCTGCTATTTTTCAATTGCTAAAGTATAAAATTATGCTTAAAATAGTGGTTAAAAGCTAAGGCGACACAGATGCGTTCCAGGTCCTAATGACTTAATTTACCCTCTCCTCTGCTAAGAGCCTGCAACACAAGACAGTGTCTCGGCGCGGCTTCATGACTTACTGATGAGTTATAAGTGTATACTGTGTATCCACTGTGCCGGACACACCACGCAGTGGTCAGCTCACATGCGGCAGCGTCACATTCCTGTCATGCCTCCAGTTCAAAACCCTGAACTCAAGACTGCAAGTCAAGGGTTGTCTTTCCATTACCCGCCCGCCACCATCTCCGGTATACATCAATGTCACCGTCGGAATGAAACTGAAGGATTTGATTGATTTAATGAATACTGTATTGGTCCGAAATGTAACCGGCACGAGGTGTACAGTCAGACATGAACACATTCCGACCGTGTGGAAAACGTCATATGAAATACAACCGACCAGATGAGCATACTTCTGTCTTCATTTCTGACTTCAACATGCCTCTCGTTTAGAATATTTAAGGGCCTTGCAAACGTGAAGCGAGGAACACAGGCGTCGTTGCCTGGATCAACACATAGGTCTCCTCCAGGTCTGCTGAAGAGGGGCGCAACAACGCAAGCGTAAAAAATAAAGAAGCTAAACAGAATCCAGGTCTGGTGAGTCGCGGGCGTGTGCACGTAACGCAAGCAACAAATTCACGGGACCGAGCTCACGTAAATACGCTTGCGTTGTCGCATGGCGACTTCTCTGAGCAAAAACGCAGGTCTGTTACGCTAACATGTGACCCAGTGAAGGGTGCAGGTCACATGGGGCTAACAAGCTAACTGGGCTCACATTCCGTGTTTCTGCATACAGTAAGTAACGATTAAATGTAAAGTTAATAGTAGCATTAATACAGCTCATTTTCATTCCTCAGTCAGAGTTGAAATAACGCTGCATAATTTACCCCACATCAGCCGACATCCAAAATACACCACGCCGTGCTGCTGAGCCAACACATTTTGAACAGAAACCCCTTCCCACTCAGTGAGCTCGCCTGCCATAACCCTGTTTAACATTTACCTCCTTTTACCATCTAGTCTGGGATAGTCTAGACATACATTAGATTCTAATGCAAGTCTAGTTTCTGAACCCCAAAAGAGGTGCACGTCCTCGAGACCAAAGGACTGAAGCTTAATGCATAACAATCCCTCCTCCTCTTCCTTCTCCTCCCAAGGTGCAATCCGACAGCTTTACATCCAACTTTACATCCATCTGTATTCTGTTTATCTATATATTTCTTTACCTCCAGCAGCCCATAGGCCCGGGTTCAGCTCTCTCTCTCTCTCTCTCTCTCTCTCTCTCTCTCTCTCTCTCTCTCTCTCTGCGCCCTTATAGCTCAATAATGCATGAGGTGTTCGGGGCCGCTGCCGTAATCCTGACTGACACTAAAAGTCTGTCTAGATTTAGCATCATGAAATTTTCATCCGCAAGAGTACGGCTGAGACCTCTCTCTCTCTCTCTCTCACCCTCTCCCTCTCTCTCCCTCTCTCTCTCTCTCCCCCTCTCCCTCTCCCTCCCCCTCTCTCTCTCTCTCTCTCTCTCTCTCTCCCCCTCTCCCCCTCTCTCTCTCTCTCTCTCTCTCTCTCTCTCTCTCTCTCTCTCTCTCTCCCCCTCTCTCTCTCCCCCTCTCCCTCTCTCTCTCTCTCTCTCTCTCTCTCTCTCTCTCTCTCTCTCTCAAGCTATTCATTCTGCAAGGGAGGCTATAGCCTCGCTCCCTTGGTTGCACAGGCACGCACACACACACAAGTGACACACGCACGCACGCAGACACACAGACACACAGACACACAGACGCACACACACGGAACCTATAAACACGAGCATGTTGTGAGCACACAGGCAGAAACAGAGAACACTGAGAGAGAGAGAGAGAGAGAGAGAGAGAGAGAGAGAGAGAGAGAGAGAGAGAGAGACAGAGAGCGTTCGAATTACATGTACATGATTGACTGACATCCCACGCGGCCTCTCTCTCGCCCTGCCGGGGACGTGTACACTTGGACACATTTTGTTCTCGTCGGCAGCGAGCGGAGCCCTCGGAGCTGCAGAGACACTGTAGACACTGAAGACTATGTGTGAACCTCAGGAGTATGAAGTGCCTCGTCGACGTTGACGAGAGCTGTGAGCGGAGTCGGTGTTTGGGCGATGATGGGGCGTCCCCGTGGAAATCAGGCTCTGCTAAAGGCCCGGGAGCAAGCTGTCACTGTCATACTCTCTACTCTCTCTCTCTCTCTCTCTCTATAGCAGAGGCTCCCAAAGTGGGGTCCGGGGACCCCCATAGGGTCCTTGAGAGAGTTCCAGGTGATCCCCAGCTAAATGATAAAATAGGAACCAAATGGTTTAGAACGGTCTCTACCTGGTATTCCTACACTTACCCTCAGTAAACTATGCCTAAAACGGTTAAGCCTAAACTTAGGCTTTACGGTTATCATGTCACTAAATATTTCCATTGGGCCTTTTGACTCAAAGGCTTTCAGCTTTCAGGAAGAAACCAAAAATACACAGGGAAGACAAATTTGAATGTTATAACCACACCTGGGGGTCTATTTAGACTAGAGTAATGTTAGCTCAATAGACATACAAAACGTAAAAGTAAGGTCCGGTACTTTTGGTGTCCGGCTGAGTATAAACCAGGCGTCAGGTTTCAGCGCTGGCACATTTTCAGGGGTTTGATGTTATCACATCGACGCTGCGATTGCCTTTCCGTCTGCATATCTGGGATTTCCTTCGCGATCGATGCAATAACCTTGTTCCCGGGGTTTATCTCCATCTCACGAGGAGATAAAGCCTGGAAAACAACTAGTGCTGAATGTATCTAAGTAGGCTACAGGAAGTACAGTACCATATGTTGTATAGCACATGGACATGGATAGATGTTGCATCGGCCACAGATTGGTACATCAATGTCACTGCCCATGTTAGCCTGGCCTGGCCAGCATGCTTTCTGGTCTAGAGCGGCGCGCGCGCAAGGGGCAATTAACCGCTGGAGAATATTGGTTCACCGATCTGCCATGTTAAAGATGGAGTGCCACGATTTTTTTCCACCCTAAAACATGATCATCAGGTATTATTATAATATAAGGAGGAAGAACTTGTTCCAAAATGTGTATTTGTTAAAATCATGCTGGTATGTGGACACGCCCACCAGTTCATTAAGTATGCCTGGTTTGCCTGGTGGGTGGTGATGGGTGGTGATCCACCTGAACTGAAGCCGCACCCACAGCTGTAGTTGTATGATAAAGGGGAGGGGCTGATAGTGTGATGTCACTATATTACTGTTTATTTCATTGGCCCGTTTGATTGTCAAGGGTTCAGCCTCCAGGAAGAAACCCTAAATACAAAGTTAATACGCCATTGCACATAAAAACGACTCCAGGGGGTTTAATTAAGTACTGTCACCTCATAGACACATGAAAAACTGGAAAAATACAAAAATTGTGGCACTCCATCTTTAACCTATTATCCTATAATACTGAGGCAGACTCTACAAATATTGCCTTCTAAATCAGTATTTCTCAAACGTGTTCATGCCAAGGACCCCCAAAATGATTATGCATTTGGCCACGGACCCCCTATCTGAAAATGTTTTTGTTTTTTTTGCCAGAAGAGAAGAGAAGTTAAAAATAAGTTAAAGTAAAAAATGGTGGATGGTATAAGCGCAAGGTTGCCAGTTCAAACCCTGTGGGCTTCCCCAGTGTTAGTGTCGAAGTGTCCTTGAGCAAGACACTGAACGCCCGATTGCTCCTGATGAGCAGGTTGGTGCCTTGCATGGTTTCCTCCACCATCGGTGTATGAATGTGTGTGTGAATATGTAAAGCGCCCTGGATAAAGGCGCAATATATAAATGCACCATTTACCATTTACAAGCTTGCGGCGCGGCATTGTATCGATAAAGCATCTACACTGTCTACATCCATTCACTGTCCTCTGTCTGTCCACCCGTCCGTCCGTCCGTCCGTCCGTCCATCCCTCCATTCAGCCACCTGGTGGTTGAATAGCCACTCCACATATTCAAATAAACCTGTGGGTGTGGCTGAGAATCTGGGGGTGTGTCTGTGGGTGTGTCTAACAGAGGTACCTATGGGCTCTGATAGAGATCATTTTGAGACTGAGGAACAAACATATGGACCCCACTGTACTTCTCAGCTTACATCATCACATAATGTCGGTGCATATTGGGGGGAAGAGAAGAAAAAAAAAAGAAGTAAAGAGAACTTGAAAACTTAATATGCTAATTAAAATCAAATGCAATAACAGTGGGTGCATTGATTCATCTGGTGCTGCCTGCATGGGAAACGGAGGCCATCTGGTTTCCATGACTCGCAAGTAAGTAGATCGTCAAATCTCTCATATACTGTACGTTAATCGAGTATCTTAACCCATTCAGGCCTGACGTCGAAATTTAAAAAAAAAAGTTTTCTAAATCATGACAATTTTCGGAAAGATTTGAGGCACATTTTAACGATTTTTCAAAAATAGCAGACCTACAAGTTCATAGCGCGCCACTCGGTGGCGCGCTATGAGCTTGTAGATCTGCTATTTTTCAATAGCTAAATTATAACATAATGTTTAAAACACAAAGGGGTTCCCACCCAAAATGGGTTAATGCCGGTTAATGTGGTTAAACGCTAACGTGACATGGATGTGTTCCAGGTCTCAATGGATTAAGGCCCCCCTTTTTTTTGCAACGTGGATAAAAAAAAAAGATGAGTCATCGTCTTTCTGCGGCACAGACGTTCTGCTGCTCGTTGAAACGTTGGAATAGAATCATCAGAATTTGTACAGTAGAGTTTTGTATGAAATCAAAGCTTGATGGAAAGATCAATGCATTGTCAGGACACAGTTCTTTTTCGTCATGATTAGGAATTGGACCCAAGGGCCCTATTTTCTCCAGTGCCTTACCCCCTTATCCCTACCCCACTTCTTTGCCTTTTTGAGGGGCGCTAGCCCCTCCTTATATATTCAGCTAGTAGTGTAGATTTTCGTCCTACACAAACATTAAATTCCCATCGACAACGAATGGAGAATTTACGTCATGATGTACGATGATAAGAGCGCCCCTCACTTCACACGGGTGTGATTATTATTATTATTTTTTTTACAGTTTTGAAAAACATGTTAAAATTGTTCAACTAGCTGATCGACATCTACTCGTTGTGAGCTTATAGATTGGCTAATTGAAATATATATATTTTTTGCATTTCTGTCTAATAAAGTATTCAATCAATACTCAGGGTGGCTAACTGTGTTATTAGTGCTTAGCAACAAAGGTTTATATGCATGGAGTCCACATGTCGTCTGTCGGTAGAGCCACGTATGTGCTGAAAAAAAAAGGTAAAATGCCCTCCATCATAGTCATGTACTGTATATATGCTATAATGGTGTGTGCGACAGCGGCGTGCTGCACTGGTGAAAGAGAAGCCCAACTGAAAGTGATGTTTAACTTGTGCAATGTTTTAGGCTGCTTTAGGATCAGCGCAACAACATCAAAACGTTGCCAAGCATGCGTAGCGTGCCACACTGCATGGCGTGCACTGCAGCCGCCATGCACTGCCGTCCAGGCCGATTCCTCCTCGGCTCTTTAAAGTCTCGGTATTAATCGGATCTCGGAACAAATCGGGTCCATACGTAAAGAAAGGCGGTCGTAGCGGTTCGGACCAAAATTGTCACGGGTCCAATCGGGCTCTGTGCCGTCATTTGAAATAAATCTTTCGTATAGCGGGTCGGAATCGGATCAAATTTCCCATATCCATTTTGGGTTCGGGACCTTTTTTTTAAATTTATTTTTGACCCGCAAAGAGCTAATGTACATGTTTTCACATTCATTAAAAAGGAATAGTTTTGAGCTTGGAAGTTTTCCAGTCGACAGTGACGATATGCGGGAAATGCTGGCAGAACCACATCTGTACATTGAAACAAGCAACTGCCTTACTGCCCCTTACCGCCCTTACCCCCCCACCTCCCCCTTACCGCCCCCCTTAAGGCTCATTCATAGTCTGGATTTTCGGTGGTGAGGTGACCACCGCTCCGGTGGTGAGGTGACCACCGGAGCTGAAATAACGTTGAGCGGTGGTGAGAGAGAGTATAGGACTGGGGCGGTGGTTTGCTCTTCACCGCGGCTCTGTGACGTCATGTTGTAGTTCGGTGGGCACCTCACCACCGAAAATCCAGACTATGAACGAGCCTTTACTGTCTGCACCCCACTGCCCCCCGACCTCCCCCACGGCAGACGGAGAGATCAGCCATCATTTAAAGCAACTACGGAGAGTCATGCTCAGACGGACACGCTTGAGAAAAAAGAACCCCATTCTCTCCTGGAGGCGGAGAGAAGGGCACAAGGCACAACCCACCAATGCCTCAAACACAACCATTTTGTGCTATACACTACTACGGCATCATTAAGGACTCCACAACGCGCAACGGTGGGCTTGTTATAATTTACCGGCCGGGTCTCGATCCTCCTGCCATATTATCCGCGGCCCCCACGGCTGTTTTCAAACATTAAGGGCGGTGGAAACAATCCTTCTCTTTTCCATTAAAATTCCACTTGATGGGGCTTTAGCGAGGCAATCTGTCGATAAGGGCCAGGCGTTGCGTGCGTGCGGCCGGCTCCCGGAACGACGTCTCTATATATACTCCGTCTGCTCCGCCGTATATATCTGCGCGGCCCAGAGAGGAGGTGGGTGGAGGGGGGTGGAGGTGGAGGGGGGGGGGGGGTTGGGGGGGGGCGGGCGTCGATAAACTTTCAATGCTCATCAACGGACGTTCGTCAGGCGGGTCGAGGCACAGGGCCGGCCTCCGTGGCAGCATTAAATAGCCTTCTTATCAGAGGGGGGGGGGGGAGGTTTAATTGGGTGTCGTGTCGGGGGCAATTTCTCTGTGTGAAACTCGGCCGGTATCAAAGCGAGAGGGGGGGCTGCATGGCAAGGGGAGATGGATTAGATAACCCCGGGATGGGAAGGGGGGGGGGGGGGGTGTTTCTAATTACCACAACCCAAACCCACCCACCCACCCACCCAATAGTGCAACGGACCGACCGCCGCTGTTTGACTTGCCGCCTCTCCGTCTACAGGCCTATATACCCCTCACAAAACCCCCGACACCACCACCACAACCCCACCCAAAAGCTCCCCCCATGCCTGCACCTACCTCCCTCCTCCATCCTCTGCCGCGGGCCCCACTCAGGCGTGCTACATGGACCTGGGGGGGGGGGGGGGGGGGTTAAGTCAACCAACCCGAAGAGAAAAGCGGTATAACCACAGTGTGGAGAGCAGCACTCATGCTAATGGACGGAATATGGCAAGCGAGCGAGGGGGAAATGGGTTTCTCTCTCTCTCTCTCTCTCTCTGCCTCATCTCTCATGCCCCCCCCCCCACCCCCTTTCTGTAAAGAAATGTGTCTCTTTTCATATTTCTGTCTCTTCATCTCTCTCTCGCGCGCTCTCTCTTTCGTGTTGAAAATGTGCGGGCTTAAACACTTCTCACATGCATGAGGCTCTCTCTCTCCCCTCCAGCAGCACCCTTCTCCCTGCAGACTCCCCGCATGCAGACACATGCACACCAGTGTCTGTAAAACCTCCGTTATACTTCTACCAATCTACAACGAGCTCAGAAAGTGTTGCTCCGTGACGCGTTCTGACATCATAGATCTGCTATTTTCTACGTAAAAGTATAATAAATCAGCCTCTACAGCCCCGTAAACCTCTCCTGTGTCATGGCGGCCGTAAAATATGGACGGCAACACGTATCTCTGACGCGGCCCGCTCCTCCCTTTCGTCCTTTTTTATACGACAGGACTTTTTTTTCTTTCTCTACAGGTTAACCATCAACTGACACCGATATAAACGGAAGAGTTTCCGAGCCCTTTTCTCTGATCTCTCCTTCACCCTTTTCCCCTTCTTGTCGTAGGACGACCGCCAAAACGACAGCTGTTATCATGTCAGCCGGCGGTCAGCGGCGTGTTCGCTTTTATCGGCCGTAAAATAAATTAAAAAAATGACGAGGACTCCTTTGTGAACCGACTTCCATTTAGATTAGAAGACCTTCCTGCAAAGTCGTTGTCGTGTTCGTGTCATTGTCGTCTTTTCACGAGCCATCATGTGCGGGATAAGGACTCGTTTACAGCGGGCGGCATTAACATAGTAATATGAAATAATGTGGCTGGTGTCGCGGAACCTTGAAGTGCTGATTTCGTCGACTAAAACAGTTACGGAAAATGTCCGTCCACTATCTTTTTTTCACTGACGAAAACTAAATATGAACTAACCTATATGTCGACTACGACTATGACTAAATATACTTTTAGACAATTTTGTCAACAAATAAACACTAGATTAAAATGTTCGAGAGGGACTATGGAGAAGAGATGCAGTAGAACTAATTGTTAGGGAGGGACTAGTGGAGAAGAGATGCAGTAGAACTAAATGTCAGGGAGGGACTAGTGGATAAGAGATGCAGTAGAACTAAATGTTAGGGAGGGACTAGTGGAGAAGAGATGCAGTAGAACTAAATGTCAGGGAGGGACTAGTGTAGAAGAGATGCAGTAGAACTAAATGTCAGGGAGGGACTAGTGGAGAAGAGATGCAGTAGAACTAAATGTCAGGGAGGGACTAGTGGAGAAGAGATGCAGTAGAACTAAATGTCAGGGAGGGACTAGTGTAGAAGAGATGCAGTAGAACTAAATGTCAGGGAGGGACTAGTGGAGAAGAGATGCAGTAGAACTAAATGTCAGGGAGGGACTAGTGGAGAAGAGATGCAGTAGAACTAAATGTCAGGGAGGGACTAGTGGAGAAGAGATGCAGTAGAACTAAATGTTAGGGAGGGACTAGTGGAGAAGAGATGCAGTAGAACTAAATGTTAGAGAGGGACTAGTGGAGAAGAGCCTAGACAGGGAAGTGCAGTGGAAACTGCTAGGGCACGATGGCCTACCCTCTAAAATCACCAATCTAATAAAAAAACATGTACCAGGATTTCAGTGGCCGTGTGATCAGCAAGGGCAAACTCTCAGACACCTTTGCCATCACAACAGGAGTACGGCAAGGTTGTCTCCTCTCTCCTCTGATCTTCCTCATTGCCATTGATTGGATAATGAGAACAACAACCAAAGATCATCGGACAGGAATCCAGTGGACCTTGTTTACACAGCTCGAGGACCTTGCACTACTCTGAAAACCACACACACATGCAACAGAAGACAGACAGACTGCAGGCAAACAGCGAACAGCTTGGGCTCAAGATCAACATCCTCATGGTCTTTGTTTTACTGGTGTTACACCAGTAAAACAAAGACCATGAGGATAAATCCGAGGATACATGACCCCATCACACTTGGAGGAGAGGCCATAGAAGATCTGGAACACTTCACCTATCTAGGGGGAAACATCAGCAGGGATAGAGGAGCAGACAGGGATATAGAGCTTAGAATCAGCAAAGCACAGCTGGCATTTAGGATCTTGCGACCGATCTGGCTATCCAAACAGCTCTCTAACAACACCAAGCTACGGATCTTCAACACCAATGTGAAAAGTGTCTTGCTCTATGGCTCTGAAACATGGAAGACCACCGAGGGCCTAATAAACAAGCTCCAGGTGTTTGTAAACAAATGCCTGCGTTACATCCTCAAGCTATGGTGGCCCATCAAAACCACAAATGTGGAGTTATGGAGGATCACAAAACAGGACAGTATAGCTAGTACCATCAAAAGGAGAAAGTGGAACAGGATAGGCCACACCCTTAGAAAGGACACAGATAACACCACAAGACAGGCCCTGGACTACAACCCACAGGGGAAGGAGGGGGGTAGGCCAAGAAACACCTGGAGACGTTCCACTCTCCAGGACCTAAAGGACATTGGAATGAGCTGGCATGAAGCAAAAGCGCAGGCCCAGAAGAGAGTGAGATGGAGAGCTCTGGTGGACGCACTATGCCCCTCAGCGGGGTAAAGAGGATTAAGTCAAGTAAGTCAAGTGGAGGAGAGATGCAGTATAACTAAATGTTAGAGATGGACTAGGGGAGGAGAGATACAGTAGAACTAAAACACAATTAATTTTATGTTTGGTTGTGCTCGGGTGTTGCACATTGAAAATAGCAGATCTACAAGCTCACAACGTGTCATGTTTTTCAGCACACAACCAAGTGTAAAAAAAAACAAACATATATATGACTAAAACTAAATGGCATTTTATTCAAAAGACCCTGACTAAAATGTGCTGTCAAAATCAACAGCGTGCGGAACTGTGACTATATATATTTCCATATTTCCATCAGGAACTACACCAGAGAGGAGGCTCAGACACGCCACTCGCCAGTCCACTGGAAAGGAGTTGAAAGATCGCATTAAAAAAAAATGCAAACCACCCCGATTTCCGTCCAACAAAAGCACGGGGCAGTGTGCCGTGCGGCCACTGTTTATAACTGGGGGAAGAGAAACAGTCACGTTCTATTGCTATAATTAAAACGCCCTTTCCCAAACTGGCAGAACATGTCGATGACCACAGCGTTACACATACTGTATAGTGCCTGTTGAAAGGAATCATAGCATGGGGGAGTTTATTTTACTTTTCTTTTTTATCTTTTCTTTTGTAACCCATTTTCACCCCTGTGTCAATTATCTAATGTGATCCTGGGCTCTACACACCCTCCGCCAACCTAGTCCCCATATATGGGGGACATGGGGAGAGCAACGGACTTGAACTCATGCTTCCTTCATGCCTGAGTGTCCAAGTTGCTCCTTTTACACCTGACAGGGGGGGGTTTCCCTGGTTGGACACGTTGGAAGGAACACGTTATTCCGACCAGTTCCTTTCCCCTCCCTCAGGCGCCCCGGCTGGCCATGGGGAGGCCGTTTAGAGACCAGGATTACTGCATGTTTTTTGTGAGGGTACCTACCCTATAGGGGACACGGGAAGAACATGCAAACTCCACACAGAAAGGCCCTTTCGCCAACCCCGCCTCGGGTATGGGCACTGATGCCGCGGAGGAGGAAACACAGCATGGGGGAGTTTCAACCAAAGAACCTGCCCTCACACACATGCGCATGCCGGAGAAGCTGCTAGTGCAGGCCAATATTTCCCCCGGAATAGGGGTTTCCCAGACTTTTATTTCAGGTAGAGACAACAAAAGAGAAAATGTGTGTCTAGGTGGCAAACCTATAAAACTATACATTATGCCATGTTTAAAAAGAATATATAGTGAAGCAAGCTCTCAACATGTTGCGTCGTAACACATTATGAGCGTTCTGAAAATGTTTTAGATTTTTAGAAAACTGGATATTGAGTCATTGAGTCTCGACTCATGACCCCAAAGTTTTGAAAGTCAAAAAGTCAAAGTCAAAGTCGTACGATTTGTCACACATGTTACCGCAGTGGCATTTAACCCATCTCTTGGAGCAGTGAGCTGCAGCCAAGGAGCTGCAGCCGTGCTCGGGAATCATTTGATTCATTGATTTGACCCCACAATCCAACCCATGGATGCTGAGTGCCAGGCAGGGAGGCATTGGGTCCCATTTTTACAGTCTTTGGTATATGACCCGGCCAGGGATCGAACCCTGACCTCCCAGTTGCAGGGGAGACACTATAACCACAAGGCCACTGACTGGTACATGTAAATAGCAGATCTACAAGCTTGTAGATCTGCTATTTTCACTAGTTTGAGTCCCACCTGGAGAGGGCAAACATCTCATTTCCAAAAAAAGTTTGGTAACCACTAGACTCTATAGTCGACGCCATCACATGACAACTCAACTCTCCATGACACTGACGGTGCAGTACATTGTCAAACGTCTAAAAAAGAATATATAAAAAGCTCTTCAGCTTTACGTCTTTGAAGGAGGTGTGAAGGAACGCTTGCCTCGAGACAAAAATGAACGTTTGAACCACGCTATAAAAAAATATCGAAGAGATTAAAACAGAAGAAGGAAAAAAAACATGTCTGCTGAACTGTCCGTGACTCTCTTTTCGTCAGAAGACGGTTCCCAGTTTGATCCTCATATAATATATATATATATATATATATATATATATATATATAATATATATATATATATATATATATATATATATATTTTTTTTTTTATACAAAAAGATTTGGCACATGAGGAGGGATGTTTTTCAGTATAAAAGTGGTGGTATTATAGGGCCTGTTTGTTTGTGTGTGCCTCTAGACAGGTGCAATTATGGTTTGACCCCAAAAAAATTTGCAACAGAAGGTTTCTCAACTGTTTTGTGTAGTATTAGGTGTCCTTAATAACATACTAAAAGTTTACCAAAGTTTGACCATGCGAAAGGTGTCATTTTCAAGATGGCCGCCGCCAGTTCTTAAAAGACCATTACTCATCCATTATTCATCCTAGACAAGTAATTTTGGTGTCTAACCCTATGTTTTAGTTATGTAGGAATCCAATTAGCTTATATAAATTAGAGTTATGATTATAATAACTAGTGTATTTGAAAAAGTGGTTATAAGGTGGTTATAAGTGGTTTTAAAGGTTCAAAATGAACGCTTTCCAATATAAATTTACATTTATCCTTTTTCCACGTGCCATAATGCCCATCATTGGTGATTTTACTTGTAATTCAAATTATGTTGAAGCTTTCAACAATTTACTTAAGGAATAAATGCATTATTACTGTGTGGTACTGTGAAATTAGTCAAAACAGGGCCGCCACGTGAAGGCTCAGTACTGCTAACCCCTATTTTTTTTTGCTTTTTTCATACTACACCGTTCTATTTCATGGTTTCTGACCATGAGAGACTCAATGGAATACCTATTTTTATTATTGGGTGTGTCTGGACCCTTATTGTGCATATTTACAAGATGGTGGCTACCCGAAATAGTGCTTTACCATGATTTCTACCATGATTGTTGACTGTTTTGGCAAACACAAGCAATATTAATCCATTGGCTAAGATTCATGGCACAGAAGGAACATATTTTCTTGAGCTTGCATATTGTCAAAATGGCTGCAAACATGAAAAAGAAAAGAGACATTACATTTCCTGTCAGATCCTATTACCCAGGGGGGCAAACCACCCCTTTTTGGATACCTGCATTTGCCATAACATCAAAGGTTGACCACCAGAAATATCTATGACCCAATAGAATCACAACCTATATGGACACACCGGTCAATTTCTTTGCTGGAAATGCAATATGGCCACCACAATATTAGCCCCCATTAGCCTATAATGCGGGTGAATAGGGCAACATTTTTAACTGAGGGATATTTCCACGAAACTTCACAGGTTGATCAAATATATGAATACCATAATGGTTTGTATTGGAAGTTTCCATGATATCCAATATGGCCACCACAATACTAGCACCCAGAAAATAGGTTTGGCTTCTGAACCAGATGAGCTATAAATACAAACTCATGGTTTCTAACCACGAAAGATATTATTGTTCTGGGGTGTTTCTTTGCAGAAAGACATCCCTCTGGCTGTATTTTGGTTTTGTTCTACTGTTTGTTGGAATTTCCTCTGTTTATGTTGACAATCATCCCTGGCAGGGACGTGCATCGCTGAGTATGGATGGTCTCTCAGTGACGGGAATGCAGTCCCCTGTCCATCTACAGAGCCAGCCTGGCCTATGTCAATGAACAAGACAATATCATGTAGCTGTATCAAAGGCTGCCAGAAAATCTGTTCATGTGCCAGGGACTGGAGACAAGATGCAGCAGGAGCTTCACTCCATACCTGACTGGGAATGTCTCAGATGCATGCATCATTCTGTGTGCTCTTTATGGGCCCAAAACCACTGGCTCAACTCCAGTCCGCTCCTCTGACAAGTGTCCTGCTCACTGACAAGAGTGACATCCTAGCACACTGGGAAGAGCACTTCAGTGAGGTCTTAAACAGAGAGTCCTCAATTTCCGAAGAGGATATTGCCACGATACCCCAGCTGCCAATCAAAGCTGATCTGGCTGACCCCCCCACCAGTGCAGAGACAGTGAAAGCACTCCAACAACCCACTTCTGGAAAGGCACCAGGAGGTGATGGGTTGCCTGCAGACATCTACAAGAATGGAGGCATGGCACCTGTACCAGGTAATCTGGATAGGGGGAAGTCCCTCCAGACTTCAAGGACGCATCCATAGTGCATGTTTACAAGAGGAAAGGGGACAGGGCATACTGTGATAACCATCATGGTATAGCCCTCCTGAGTCCTGAACATCACAGTAAAGATCTTAGCAAGAATCATCCTCAACCGGCTAATCAGCCATGCTGAGAATGTTGTCCCTGGATCCCAATGTGGTTTCCACGGAGGCAGAGGTACCTGTAACATGATCTTTTCCATTTGCCAGCTGCAAGAAAAGTGCAGAGAGCAGAAGGGTCTCTATATGGTGTTTGTCGACCTCACCAAGGCCTTTCACACAGTCAATCGTGAGGGCCTGTGGCAGATCCCTGGCAAGTTTGGCTGTCCAGGGACATTGATCTCTCTCATCGCGTCCTTTCATGACAGGATGCCAGCCAGAGTCCAAGATAATGGTGATGCATCCCCAGTCAGGAATGGAGTGAAGCTCCTGCTGCATCTTGTCTCCAGTCCCTGGCACATGAACAGATTTTCTGGCATAGGCCAGGCTGGCTCTAGATGGACAGGGGACCATCACTGAGAGACCATCCATACTCAGTGAAGGGATGTCCGGCTTGGCGATGCACGTCCCTGCCAGGGATGATTGTCAACATAAACAGAGGAAATGCCAACAGAAACAGTAGAACAAAACCAAAATACAGCCAGAGGGATGTCTTTCTGCAAAGAAACACCCCAGAACAATAATACTTAATAGAGGGAAATTATGGCTAAAATATTTACAGTATATATCTCTCGTGGTTAGAAACCATGAGTTTGTATTTATAGCTCATCTGGTTCAGAATTTAGAGCCAAACCTATTTTCTGGGTGCTAGTATTGTGGTGGCCATATTGGATATCATGGAAACTTCCAATACAAACCATTATGGTATTCATATCATTGATCAACCTGTGAAGTTTTGTGGAAATATCCCTCAGTTAAAAATGTTGCCCTATTCACCCGCATTATAGGCTAAAGGGGGTTAATATTGTGGTGGCCATATTGGATTTCCAGCAAAGAAATTGACCGGTGTGTCCATATAGGTTGTGATTCTATTGGGTCATAGATATTTCTGGTGGACAACGTTTGATGTTATGGCAAATGCAGGTATCCAAAAAGGGGTGGTTTGCCCCCCTGGGTAATAGGATCTGACAGGAAATGTAATGTCTCTTTTCTTTTTCATTTTGACAATATGCAAGCTCAAGAAAATATGTTCCTTCTGTGCCATGAATCTTAGCCAATGGATTAATATTGCTTGTGTCAACAATTGCAGTCAACAATCATGGTAGAAATCATGGTAAAGCACTATTTCGGGTAGCCACCATCTTGTAAATATGCACAATAAGGGTCCAGACACACCCAATAATAAAAATAGGTATTCCATTGAGTCTCTCATGGTCAGAAACCATTAAATAGACACCGAGTTTGCATTTCTAGCTCATCTGGTTCAGAAGTTGGAGCCAAAACCTATTTTCTTGGTGCTAATATTGTGGCGGCCATATTGTGGCGGCCATATTGGATTTCATGGAAACTTGCAATACAAAATGTTTTCGTATTCATATCATTGATCAACCTGAGAAGTTTCGTGGAAATATCTCTCAGTTTAAAATTTTGCCCTATTCACCCCCCATTATAACTAATAGGGGCTAATATTGGGGGCGGCCATATTGGACTTTCGCAACAAAATTGACCGAGTTGTCCATATAGGTTGTGATCCTAGGGGGTCATAGATATTATTTCTGGTGGACAACTTTGTATGTTATGACAAATGCAGGTCAACCCCCTTTGCCCCTGGCAAAGGGGGCAACTTCAGAGAGTTTTAATAGAGTCAAATATAAAATATTGGATTTCACAATGATCTGATTCTATCTCTGCCATTTTGACAAGTCCAATGGATTCACAGGCCTCAAAAACATAGGGTTAGACACAAAAAATACTTGTCTACGATAAATAATGAAGGAGTTAGGCTATTTTAATGATATTTTGGCCATCTTGGACGCCATCTTGAAAATAACACCTTTCGCATGGTCAAACTTTGGTAAACTTTTAGTATGTTATTAAGGACACCTAATACTACACAAAACAGTTGAGAAACCTTCTGTTGCAATTTTTTTAGGGTAAGGTGCCTTTTTTTCATATATGCCCTCACCTACTCACAGCGGTAGAGTATCTACTATCTGTTTATATTGTTGTTTTTACTGTACAGCACTTTGTAACTTTTTTTTGAAAAGTGCTTTATAAATAAAATTTACTTACTAAATTGACTATCTGCTTGCCGGTTGTGGTGGGCCGGTCTGGGCCAAATATCAGGGCCGAATGTTTTACCCAGTTCATCCCTGTGTCGAATACCTTTTTTTCCACTGACGAAATCTATAAAAACTAAGCTACTTAGTTTGCATGTTCTTCCCGTGTCCCTTAGGGTAGGTATATACCCTCACAAAAAACATGCAGTAATTCTGGTCTCTAAACTGCCTCCCCCTGGCCAGCTGGGGCGCCTGATGGAGGGGAAAGAAACTGGTTGGAATAACGTGTTCCTTCCACGCGCTACGTCCAACCAGGGAAACTCCCCCCTGTCAGGTGTAAAGGAGCGACTTGGACTTGGACACTGCATGAAGGAAGCATGAGTTCAAGTCCGTTGCTCTTCCCAGGTTGGCGGAGGGTGTGTAGAGCCCAGGATCACATTAGAAAAAGAAAAAGAAAAAAAAACTAAGCTACTGTATTACTAAGGCCCAAACCATACCAACGCGACTAATTGCAACTGCTTGCAACAGAAACTGTTTTAGGGACGTGTCACACCAATGCAACTCCTTGCAACTGCCATCGGGGATATAGGGACTTGAAGCAACGGCGGCTATACGGCAGTCCGCTCCGGCAACCGGGAAATGGATCAGTGCTCGATACATAAACCTGCTTGCTGTCGCAGCCCTTTCTACTACGGCAGAAACTACACTTACACGTAGTGTCTACAACGCCAACGTCATAACCATGGTTATTGAAATTATAGCTGTCATACATTTACACCGATTGCTCCATCACCTATCTTATGCTGTGTAATGTGTTGGCATGCTCTGAATGAAGAAATAACACTAATACCATTATGTCATATTAACCATGCTTATTAAAACTGTTTTAGAATAACACAGATTGCTCCAGCACCTTCCTCTTTCCACTGCTGATCATGTCCAGCGCATGTAAGAATTAAGCAATATCGGCAAGTTAGCTGACGCGCAACGGGGTTTATTTTTTATTTTTTATATTTGACACAGGCTGCATAGACGCGTCACCATGGCAACCAAAAATGGATGGGAACCCGTCGCCGACGGCTGTTTGCTTAACGATTTTGACAGCTACGGCGATTGCGCCATAGCCGCCGTACTTCCGCCTAGCGGAGCCGTCCTGAAAACCTCGTTGCTTAAAGTCTCTAACTGTTTGCGAATCATTGGTGTGGTTTGGGCTTAAACTACGACAAAAGCAAAAACTTTTCAGAGGAATAAAATATGACTAAAATGACAGTACTGTTACATTACAAGTGAGTAACCAGTACGAGGGAGAAAAACAGAACGGGAGGCGCCCGTTCTTCCGGCGAGGCAGGCCGTGGCCGGGTCCCATTGAGGTTGACCCTCCCTCCCCAAGGGATACAAAATTCCCCCCCAACCCCCCAAACGCTGGGGTGGAAATTGCTCACCATCGGTGGGCCTCGGTTGGCCCATCAGCCTCCTGTTCGCCGCCGTTTTCTTTTTTGTTCAACCGGGGCTGCCTACCTACCTATACCTATAGTTACAACCAGCATCATGGGTCGTTGATAAACAAATTATCGGAACAGAGGTGTTGCCCGAGTTTATCCAACTTAGGACAAAGTTTGCATAAAGGATTTCCATGAATCCAATGCAATATGAAAATGCTTTTAAGTGCAGGTGTGCAACAAACAAACATTAGTGGAAGGAGGAGCAGGGAAAGGAATAGTTAGAGAAGGCAAAGCACAGAGTTCATCATTTGGAGGATCTCCTCTCATCAGGAAGGAAGTGACCGTCGGACGAAGAGACTTCACCAAAACACCAACTCAGAGATCTGAGACACTCTGCTGGCATCAAAAGGTGAGATCCCTTTAACCTTGTGTTCATTGTTCATTAGAATAGTTGTTCAATAGAATAGAAACATTTAGAAGAGTTGTTAAAAATGTTTACTTGTGTCATTGTTATATCAGGTCAACTGTGCTCTAATCCGTCTTCTGTACCGGTTACAGGACACACACAGAGCCTGAAGATGAACGACACACTGGCGAATGGCACCAACTCCTCCTCCTTCTTCACATTCTCAGATCTGGCCCTACCGATTACCTTCAGCTCCATCAAGCTCACCCTGGGTCTGCCCATCAACAGCTACGTTCTGTGGCTGATACTGAGTGGAGCTGGTGGGACGATCGCCTCCGAGTTCTTCTATCTCAACCTGATCGTATCTGTGATCCTATCTACCTTGGCCGATGTCTTTTACTCTGCCTGGCTCTTCACATACAAGTTCAACTCAATTTTGTTCAAGGTTACTCACTTTATTTTTGCTTTGTTTTTCTTCTTCTCCATCCCATCGTTCCAGTGTTGTATCTGTGTGGAGCGTTACATAGCGGTGGTTCACCCTGTGGTTTTTCTCAGGTACAAAGCTCTTCGGTACAGGGTGGCCTGTTGCTGCCCTGTCTGGCTGACGGGGCTTGCAGTCAGCGTGTTAACTGTTATATTCGGTAGTACGGTGTATCCTCACTACTTCTTGCTGGGCTTTTGGGTGGTGTGCATTTCTGTGGTGTGTTTCTGCTGCCTCTCGGTCCTCAGAGCTCTGAAACAGCCTGGACCAGGAGAAGGACAGAGGGACAGTGGGGAGGGAAACGGCCTGAAGAGAAGAGCTTTTAGAATCATTCTGATCAGCTTGGTAGTAATGTCAGTGACTATAATGAGCTATTTTCCCACTCCTCTGTTTACACTACTACTGAAGTCTTCCGGCACAGTTGTTAATACCATCGCATTTACAGTCGCCTGGATTTCAGTGTTTGTTCATCCTTTGCTCTACCTTCACAAAGCTGGGAAACTGCCATGCTTCAAGTAGTCACAGAATATAATAATAATAATAATAATAATAACAATTAAAGTGGTGTTCACAGCAGGTTGTTTCAATGGTAAGAAACTATGGCCCGTATACAAACTAGTGCCGGTGCACCCGGCAGGGAACACTTCCCATAGTTCATCCGGAGCGTGAACACGCGCCACTGCTTTTCGTGAACCTGTCTGTGTTTACAACATTTTGTCAACGGGGGGCAGCAGAGAGCCATAGTCTAGCCTACTCCAGCCTAGAAAGGACTTTCTATGGGGTCCAACACTTAAGTGTGGTTCGGGGACCCCCTGGGATCCTTGATAGGTTTCGATGTGGTCCAACACTGGTTATCAAAGTGTGGTTCAGGGACCCCATTGGGTCCTTGATGGGTCTCGGTGGGGTCCAACGCTGGTTAACAAAGTGTGGTTCGGGGACCCCATGGGGTCCTTGATGGGTCTCGATGGGGTCCAACGCTGGTTATCAAAGTGTGGTACGGGGACCCCCTGGGGTCCTTGATGGGTCTCGATGGGGTCCAACGCTGGTTATCAAAGTGTGGTTCGGGGACCCCATGGGGTCCTTGATGGGTCTCGATGGGGTCCAACGCTGGTTATCAAAGTGTGGTTCGGGGACCCCCTGGGGTCCTTGATGGGTCTCGATGGGGTCCAACGCTGGTTATCAAAGTGTGGTTCGGGGACCCCCTGGGGTCCTTGATGGGTCTCGATGGGGTCCTTCACTGGTTATCAAAGTGTGGTTCGGGGACCCCATGGGGTCCTTGATGGGTCTCGATGGGGTCCAACACTGGTTATCAAAGTGTGGTTCGGGGACCCCATGGGGTCCTTGATGGGTCTCGATGAGGTCCAACACTGGTTATCAAAGTGTGGTTCGGGGACCCCATGGGGTCCTTGATGGGTCTCGATGAGGTCCAACACTGGTTATCAAAGTGTGGTCCGGGGACCCCCTGGGGTCCTTGATGGGTCTCGATGGGGTCCTTCACTGGTTATCAAAGTGTGGTTCGGGGACCCCTTGGGGTCCTTGATGGGTTTCGATGAGGTCCAACGCTGGTTATCAAAGTGTGGTTCGGGGACCCCATGGGGTCCTTGATGGGTCTCGATGGGGTCCAACGCTGGTTATCAAAGTGTGGTTCGGGGACCCCATGGGGTCCTTGATGGGTCTCGATGGGGTCCAACGCTGGTTATCAAAGTGTGGTTCGGGGACCCCATGGGGTCCTTGATGGGTCTCGATGGGGTCCAACACTGGTTAGCAAAGTGTGGTTCGGGGACCCCATGGGGTCCTTGATGGGTCTCGATGAGGTCCAACACTGGTTATCAAAGTGTGGTTCGGGGACCCCATGGGGTCCTTGATGGGTCTCGATGGGGTCCTTCACTGGTTATCAAAGTGTGGTTCGGGGACCCTTTGGGGTCCTTGATAGGTTTCGATGAGGTCCAACACTGGTTATCAAAGTGTGGTCCGGGGACCCCCTGGGGTCCTTGATAGGTTGCGATCAGGTCCAACACTGGTTATCAAAGTGTGGTTCGGGGACCCCTTGGGGTCCTTGATGGGTCTCGATGAGGTCCAACACTGGTTATCAAAGTGTGGTTCGGGGACCCCATGGGGTCCTTGATGGGTCTCGATGAGGTCCAACACTGGTTATCAAAGTGTGGTTCGGGGACCCCATGGGGTCCTTGATGGGTCTCGATGAGGTCCAACACTGGTTATCAAAGTGTGGTTCGGGGACCCCCTGGGGTCCTTGATGGATTTCGATGAGGTCCAACACTGGTTATCAAAGTGTGGTTCGGGGACCCCTTGGGGTCCTTGATGGGTTTCGATGAGGTCCAACACTGGTTATCAAAGTGTGGTTCGGGGACCCCATGGGGTCCTTGATGGGTCTCGATGGGGTCCAACGCTGGTTATCAAAGTGTGGTTCGGGGACCCCATGGGGTCCTTGATGGGTCTCGATGGGGTCCAACGCTGGTTATCAAAGTGTGGTTCGGGGACCCCATGGGGTCCTTGATGGGGTCCAACGCTGGTTATCAAAGTGTGGTTCGGGGACTCCATGGGGTCCTTGATGGGTCTCGATGGGGTCCAACACTGGTTAGCAAAGTGTGGTTCGGGGACCCCATGGGGTCCTTGATGGGTCTCGATGAGGTCCAACACTGGTTATCAAAGTGTGGTTCGGGGACCCCATGGGGTCCTTGATGGGTCTCGATGGGGTCCTTCACTGGTTATCAAAGTGTGGTTCGGGGACCCCTTGGGGTCCTTGATAGGTTTCGATGAGGTCCAACACTGGTTATCAAAGTGTGGTCCGGGGACCCCCTGGGGTCCTTGATGGGTCTCGATGAGGTCCAACACTGGTTATCAAAGTGTGGTTCGGGGACCCCATGGGGTCCTTGATGGGTCTCGATGGGGTCCTTCACTGGTTATCAAAGTGTGGTTCGGGGACCCCTTGGGGTCCTTGATAGGTTTCGATGAGGTCCAACACTGGTTATCAAAGTGTGGTTCGGGGACCCCATGGGGTCCTTGATGGGTCTCGATGGGGTCCAACGCTGGTTATCAAAGTGTGGTTCGGGGACCCCATGGGGTCCTTGATGGGTCTCGATGGGGTCCAACGCTGGTTATCAAAGTGTGGTTCGGGGACCCCATGGGGTCCTTGATGGGGTCCAATGCTGGTTATCAAAGTGTGGTTCGGGGACTCCATGGGGTCCTTGATGGGTCTCGATGGGGTCCAACACTGGTTAGCAAAGTGTGGTTCGGGGACCCCATGGGGTCCTTGATGGGTCTCGATGAGGTCCAACACTGGTTATCAAAGTGTGGTTCGGGGACCCCATGGGGTCCTTGATGGGTCTCGATGGGGTCCTTCACTGGTTATCAAAGTGTGGTTCGGGGACCCCTTGGGGTCCTTGATAGGTTTCGATGAGGTCCAACACTGGTTATCAAAGTGTGGTCCGGGGACCCCCTGGGGTCCTTGATAGGTTTCGATGAGGTCCAACACTGGTTATCAAAGTGTGGTTCGGGGACCCCTTGGGGTCCTTGATAGGTTTCGATGAGGTCCAACACTGGTTATCAAAGTGTGGTTCGGGGACCCCATGGGGTCCTTGATGGGTCTCGATGGGGTCCTTCACTGGTTATCAAAGTGTGGTTCGGGGACCCCATGGGGTCCTTGATGGGTCTCGATGGGGTCCTTCAATGGTTATCAAAGTGTGGTTTGGGGACCCCCTGGGGTCCTTGATGGGTTTTGGACATCGTTTATTGCGAAATACCTCGCCATGGTAACGCATAATGGAAATATTTTGATAAGCACACCATTCCTGGCTGAGCCACACGTGTTTGCCTGCATGGCAGTCACACAGAAAAAGAATGGTGTACACGGCAGGCTAATAGAAAACAATCCCACCCGTGTGAAGAGAAGCTCTTATCACGGACAAGTCTATTACAGCCATTAAAGTCTAGAAATGTTCATGTAAAACTATTGGCCGTGCACACAGTGGCTATTCCCAAGTGCCTAGTACAGCTTAATGGAGCCTATTAAAGTCTAGTACAGCCTAGTACACCCTATTCTAGCCTATTCCAGCCTAGTACAGCCATCTAAATACCCCCCCCCCCCCCCCCATCCTAGTCTATTCTCCCACTAGGTTGGACTAGGCTAGACGTGGGTGTACATGGCTGTCCTAGACTCTACTGGGCTCTAATGTTGTTTTTGGCTCTAGTAGACTGTACTAGGCTGTACTAGGGTATATTAGGCTTTACAAAAGCCTAGAAATGTTCCATTTACAACTATTGTCCGTGCACACAAACTCATGTACAAACTATTGCCTGCTTACGCAGTGGTTAACCTCAAGTGCGTGAACTACATGGCTGACAAGAGCCTGGTACAGCCTAATAGGGCCTATTAGACACCACATTCTAGCCTATTCCAGCCTGATCCAGTCTAGTATAGCCTAGTACAGCCACCAAAATACCCCTCTCTCCAAGTCTATTCTCCCACTAGGCTGGACTAGGCTCTGCTGGGCTCTAATAGGCTGTTTTTGGCTCTAGTAGACTGTGCTAGGCTGTACTAGGGTCTATTAGGCTGTACGAGGCAGTAAAGTACTATACCTAGAAATGTTCATGTAAAACTATTGGCCGTGCACACTAACTCCTGTAAAAACTATTGCCCGTGTACACAGTGGTTATTCCCAAGTGCAAGGAAATACAGGGCTGACAAGAGCCTAGTACAGCCTAGTACACCCTATTCTAGCCTATTCCGGCCTGATCCAGCCTAGTATAGCCTAGTACAGCCATCTAAATACCCCTCTCTCCAAGTCTATTCTCCCACTAGGTTGGACTAGGCTAGACGTGGGTGTACATGGCTGTACTAGACTCTACAAGGCTCTAATAGGCTGTTTTTGACTCTAGTAGACTGTGCTAGGCTGTACTAGGGTATATTAGGCTTTACAAGGCAGTAAAGTACAAAAGCCTAGAAATGTTCCATGTACAACTATTGTCCGAGCACACAAACTCATGTAAAAACTATTGCCTGTGTACGCAGTGGTTAACCTCAAGTGCGTGGAACTACAGGGCTGACAAGAGCCTGGTACAGCCTAATAGGGCCAATTAGAGTCCAGTGCAGCCTAGTACACTGCATTCTAGCCTATTCCAGCCTGATCCAGCCTAGTATAGCCTAGTACAGCCACCAAAATCCCCCCTCTCCAAGTCTATTCTCTCACTAGGCTGGACTAGGCTAGATGTGGGTGTACATGACTGTCCTAGACTCTACTGGGCTCTAATATGCTGTTTTTGGCTCTAGTAGACTGTGCTAGTTTGTACTAGGGTCTATTAGGCTGTACGAGGCAGTAGAGTACTATATCCTAGAAATGTTCATGTAAAACTATTGGCCATGCACACACACTCCTGTAAAAACTATTGCCCGTGTACACAGTGGTTCATTTCAAGTGTGAGGAGCTACAGGGCTGACAAGAGCCTAGTACAGCCTAATGGAGCCTATTATAGTCCAGTACAGCCTAGTAGACCCTATTCTAGCCTTTCCCAACCAGATCCAGCCTAGTATAGCCATCTAACTGTGCATGCGTGCGTGCGTGCGTGCGTGCGTGCGTGCGTGCGTGCGTGCGTGCGTGCGTGCGTGCGTGCGTGTAAAATATAGTCTAGTACAGCCGTACACCCTAGTCTAGTAGTCTAGCCTATTCCAGCTGGAGAAACACCACAAAAGGCTTTGGTCAGGCTCTGCCAGTGGACCTAATTAGCTTAAGTCCCCTCACCTGTAGAATTCCCAGCCTCTGCCTCAGCCAATTGATTGCCATGGCAACCCCACCCTGCCTGGTTGATTACTTAACCAGTACACTTTTCACAGTCAGTTTTCACTAGACACAGGCAGACAGGCAGATACAGAGATCTCCATATACATTATGAGTCCAATAAGTACAAGTGGTTCTCAAATGTTTTATTTGTAAGCACCCCCTTAACTCTGAGAGGGTACGAATGGAACCAAATGGACGCTTACAGGTGTAAGGGCAAAGCTACTCTACTCCTCGCACGCACGCACGCACGCACGCACGCACGCACGCACGCACGCACGCACGCACGCACGCACGCACGCACGCACGCACGCACGCACGCACACACACACACACACACATACACACATACACACACACACGCACACGCACACGTTCAAAACTATTGGCCGTGCACACAAACTCATGTAAAATCTATTGCCTGTGTACACAGTGGTTAATTTCAAGTGTGAGGAGCTACAGGGCTGACAAGAGCCTAGTACAGCCTATTAGAGTCCAGTACAGCGTAGTACACCCTAGTCTAGCCTATTCCAGCAGGATCAAGCATAGTATAGCCTAATACATACAGCCTGTACTAGGCTCTATTAGGCTGTAGGAGACATTACTGTACTATAGCCTATGTAAAACTATTGGCCGTGCACCCAAACTCATGTAAAAACTATGGCCTGTGTACACAGTGGTTCATCTCAAGCGTGAGGGCCTAATGGAGCCTATTATAGTCCAGTACAGCCTAGTAGACCCTATTCTAGCCTTTCCCAACCAGATCCAGCCTAGTATAGCCATCTAACTGTGCGTGCGTGCGTGCGTGCGTGCGTGCGTGCGTGCGTGTAAAATATAGTCTAGTACAGCCGTACACCCTAGTCTAGTAGTCTAGCCTATTCCAGCTGGAGAAACACCACAAAAGGCTTTGGTCAGGCTCTGCCAGTGGACCTAATTAGCCTAAGTCCCCTCACCTGTAGAATTCCCAGCCTCTGCCTCAGCCAATTGATTGCCATGGCAACCCCACACCTGCCTGGTTGATTACTTAACCAGTACACTTTTCACAGTCAGTTTTCACTAGACACAGGCAGACAGGCAGATACAGAGATCTCCATATACATTATGAGTCCAATAAGTACAAGTGGTTCTCAAATGTTTTATTTGTAAGCACCCCCTTAACTCTGAGAGGGTACGAATGGAACCAAATGGACGCTTACAGGTGTAAGGGCAAAGCTACTCTACTCCTCGCACGCACGCACGCACGCACGCACGCACGCACGCACGCACGCACGCACGCACGCACACACACACTTACACACACACACACACACACGCACACGTTCAAAACTATTGGCCGTGCACACAAACTCATGTAAAAATCTATTGCCTGTGTACACAGTGGTTAATTTCAAGTGTGAGGAGCTACAGGGCTGACAAGAGCCTAGTACAGCCTATTAGAGTCCAGTACAGCGTAGTACACCCTAGTCTAGCCTATTCCAGCAGGATCAAGCATAGTATAGCCTAATACAGCCTGTACTAGGCTCTATTAGGCTGTAGGAGACATTACTGTACTATAGCCTATGTAAAACTATTGGCCGTGCACCCAAACTCATGTAAAAACTATGGCCTGTGTACACAGTGGTTCATCTCAAGCGTGAGGACCTACAGGGCTGACAAGAGCCTAGTACAGCCTAATGGAGCCTATTATAGTCCAGTACAGCCTAGTAGACCCTATTCTAGCCTTTCCCAACCAGATCCAGCCTAGTATAGCCATGTAACTGTGCGTGCGTGCGTGCGTGCGTGCGTGCGTGCGTGCGTGTAAAATATAGTCTAGTACAGCCGTACACCCTAGTCTAGTAGTCTAGCCTATTCCAGCTGGAGAAACACCACAAAAGGCTTTGGTCAGGCTCTGCCAGTGGACCTAATTAGCTTAAGTCCCCTCACCTGTAGAATTCCCAGCCTCTGCCTCAGCCAATTGATTGCCATGGCAACCCCACCCTGCCTGGTTGATTACTTAACCAGTACACTTTTCACAGGCAGACAGGCAGATACAGAGATCTCCATATACATTATGAGTCCAATAAGTACAAGTGGTTCTCAAATGTTTTATTTGTAAGCACCCCCTTAACTCTGAGAGGGTACGAATGTAACCAAATGGACGCTTACAGGTGTAAGGGTCCATTTGGTTCTCGTAAGGGTCCATTTGGCGCACACACACACACACACACACACACACACACACACACACACACACACACACACACACACACACACACACACACACACACACACACACACACACACACACACACACACACACACACACACACACAGTTAATGAAGGGTCTACTAGGGTACTTTACTGCCTCGTACAGCCTAATAGACCCTAGTACAGCCTAGCACAGTCTACTAGAACCGAAAACAGCCTATTAGAGCCTAGTAGTCTAGTACAGCCATGTACACCCACGTCTAGCCTAGTCCAGCCTAGTGGGAGAATAGACTTGGAGAGTGGGGTATTTGTGTCTGTACTAGGCTATACTAGGTTGGATCAGGCTAGAATGGGGTGTACTAGGCTGTGCTAGACTCTAATAGCCTCTATTAGGCTGTACTAGGCTCTTGTCAGCCCTGTATTTCCTCGCACTTGAAATAACCACTGTGTACACGGACAATAGTTTTTACAGGAGTTTGTGTGCATGGCCAATAGTTTTACATGAACATTTCTACGCTATAGTACTGTACTGCGTTGTACAGCCTAATATACCCTAGTACAGCCTAGCACAGTCTACTTGAGCCGAAAACAGCCTATTAGAGGCCAGTAGAGTCTAGTACAGCCATGTACACCCACGTCTAGCCTAGTCCAACCTAGTGGGAGAATAGACTTATAACAATCAGGCCTATTGGCGTATAAGTCTGAGTTATATAAAATAAAATAAATAAATAAAGGTCCTGTACCTGCGACAGTAAATCTAGATACTGGAAATGAACAGTAGTATAGAGCACAAGGAAAACGCAAAACTATTTCCCTTTAGGTGAAATGGCTGGTCTTTATAATATTTACAGAGCGAATCAAACCAAAATCATACAAACTGGGCAATCAATCCCTTCAAAATGTAAATTAAATGTTCCAGTCCCTTCAAATTATCCCCTGCAAAGTCCCTTTAAAGGTGCCCCCAAAGTCAGTGTTCCAAAAGTAATCCCGAAAAAAGTAATCAGAGTATCCAGATTAATCCAACTGCTGTAGATCCTCTTCTGTTCAATTTAGACAGTCCAAAAAATGTACAAAACAAAAAGGCAATGCCTTGCTTACCGGAAAGATGAAAAAATATATGCTGCTCACCCAACCTTTAAGTCGGGCGTGGTCCGCTGGGTCCTTTGTTCACCAGCTCTGTTTGTTTGACAGAGCTCCAAGCCTCAGAAGCTGGCCTACCAAACTTTATTTCCTTCCCTTGGCAAAGTTCTTCGGTCAGACCGGCATTTTTTCGTTTTACCTCTGAATTGGCATAGTATTGGCCTTTAAAAGAGTCTGTTTGGCAAAGAAAACTAGCAACACCAAACTCTCTCCTTACTGCCCAAAATGGAACCCAGGCTCGGCGCCTCACTTCCTGGTCTTTTATAGTTTCCTGGCAATATTTCTCACACACATTTCCCCACAGCTCCCCTTGTGATCAACCCTTGTCATAACAGAACATTGATGACCATGGTTCAATTTCACACAACACATTATCTTGTATATCCGTACACTACATTTCAGTGTTAAATATTCAACCTTGGTTTAACAAACATATTCCCCTGTTATTCCCCCAGTATGTTTAATTTTCTTTCATACTCATACCAGGCCAGGAAATACATTGTTTCACATTTCACATTTTATGTGGCAGTGTCACAGACTAGGGGAGAGGGGTATTTAGATGGCTATACTAAGATATACTAGGCTGGATCAGGCTGGAAAGGGCTAGAATAGGGTGTACTAGGCTGTACTAGGCTCTTGTCAGCCCTGTAGTTCCTCGCACTTGAAATAACCACTGTGTACACGGACAATAGTTTTTACAGGAGTTTGTGTGCATGGCACACACACACACACACACACACACACAAACAAACAAACAAACAAACAAACAAACAAACAAACAAACAAACAAACAAACAAACAAACAAACAAACAAACAAACAAACAAACAAACAAACACACACACACAGTTAATGAAGGATCGTCAAGGGTCTACTAGGGTACTTTACTGCCTCGTACAGCCTAATAGACCCTAGTACAGCCTAGCACAGTCTACTAGAACCGAAAACAGCCTATTAGAGCCTAGTAGTCTAGTACAGCCATGTACACCCACGTCTAGCCTAGTCCAGCCTAGTGGGAGAATAGACTTGGAGAGTGGGGTATTTGTGTCTGTACTATAGGCTATACTAGGTTGGATCAGGCTAGAATGGGGTGTACTAGGCTGTGCTAGACTCTAATAGCCTCTATTAGGCTGTACTAGGCTCTTGTCAGCCCTGTAGTTCCTCGCACTTGAAATAACCACTGTGTACACGGGCAATAGTTTTTACATGACTTTGTGTGCACGGCCAATAGTTTTACATGAACATTTCTACGCTATAGTACTGTGCCTCGTACAGCTGAATAGACCCTAGTACAGCCTAGCACAGTCTACTAGAGCCGAAAACAGCCTATTAGAGGCCAGTAGAGTCTAGTACAGCCTTGTACACACACGTCCAGCCTAGTGGGAGAATAGACTTGGAGAGGGGGGTATTTTGGTGGCTGTACTAGGCTATACTAGGTTGGATCAGGCTGGAAAAGGCTAGAATGGGGTGTACTAGGCTGTGCTAGACTCTAATAGCCTCTATTAGGCTGTACTAGGCTTTTGTCAGCCCTGTAGTTCCTCGCACTTGGGAATAACCACTGTGTACACAGGCAATAGTTTTTACAGGAGTTTGTGTGCACGGCCAATAGTTTTACATGAACATTTCTAGGCTATAGTACTTTACTGCCTCGTACAGCCTAATAGAGCCTAGTACAGTCTGCTAGAGATGGAAACAGCCTATTGGAGCCCAGTAGAGTCTAGTACAGCCTTGTACACCCACGTTTAGCTTAATCCAGCCTAGTGGGAGAATAGACTAGGAGGGGGGGTATTTAGATGGCTGTACTAGGCTATACTAGGCTACATCAGGCTGGAATAGGCTAGAATAGGGTGTACTAGACTCTTGTCAGCCCTGCAGTTCCTCGCACTTGAAATAACCACTGTGTACACGGGCAATAGTTTTTACAGGAGTTTGTGTGCACGGCCAATAGTTTGACATGAACATTTCTACGCTATAGTACTGTGGCTTGTACAGCATAATAGACCCTAGTACAGCCTAGCACAGTCTACTAGAGCCGAAAACAGCCTATTAGAGGCCAGTAGAGTCTAGTACAGCCTTGTACACACACGTCCTGCCTAGTCCAGCCTAGTGGGAGAATAGACTTGGAGAGGGGGGTATTTTGGTGGCTGTAATAGGCTATACTAGGTTGGATCAGGCTGGAAAAGGCTAGAATGGGGTGTAGTAGGCTGTGCTAGACTCTAATAGCCTCTATTAGGCTGTACTAGGCTCTTGTCAGCCCTGTAGTTCCTCGCACTTGGGAATAACCACTGTGTACACGGGCAATAGTTTTTACAGGAGTTTGTGTGCACGGCCAATAGTTTTACATGAACATTTCTAGGCTATAGTACTTTACTGCCTCGTACAGCCTAATAGACCCTAGTACAGCCTAGCACAGTCTACTAGAGCCGGAAAACAGCCTATTAGAGGCCAGTAGAGTCTAGTACAGCCATGTACACCCACGTCTAGCCTAGTCCAGCCTAGTGGGAGAATAGACTTGGAGGGGGGGGTATTTTGGTGGCTGTACTAGGCTATACTAGGTTGGATCAGGCTGGAAAAGGCTAGAATGGGGTGTACTAGGCTGTGCTAGACTCTAATAGCCTCTATTAGGCTGTACTAGGCTCTTGTCAGCCCTGTAGTTCCTCGCACTTGGGAATAACCACTGTGTACACGGGCAATAGTTTTTACAGGAGTTTGTGTGCACGGCCAATAGTTTTACATGAACATTTCTAGGCTATAGTACTTTACTGCCTCGTACAGCCTAATAGAGCCTAGTACAGTCTGCCAGAGCCGGAAACAGCCTATTGGAACCCAGTAGAGTCTAGTACAGCCTTGTACACCCACGTTTAGCTTAATCCAGCCTAGTGGGAGAATAGACTAGGAGGGGGGGGGGGGGGGGGTATTTAGATGGCTGTACTAGGCTATACTAGGCTACATCAGGCTGGAATAGGCTAGAATAGGGTGTACTAGACTCTTGTCAGCCCTGCAGTTCCTCGCACTTGAAATAACCACTGTGTACACGGGCAATAGTTTTTACAGGAGTTTGTGTGCACGGCCAATAGTTTTACATGAACATTTCTAGGCTATAGTACTTTACTGCCTCGTACAGCCTAATAGAGCCTAGTACAGTCTGCTAGAGCCGAAAACAGCCTATTGGAGCCCAGTAGAGTCTAGTACAGCCTTGTACACCCAAGTTTAGCTTAGTCCAGCCTAGTGGGAGAATAGACTTGGAGAGAGGGGTATTGAGATGGCTGTACTAGGCTATACTAGGTTGGATCGGGCTGGAAAGGGCTAGAATAGGGTGTACTAGGCTGTACTAGACTCTTGTCAGCCCTGTAGTTCCTCGCACTTGAAATAACCACTGTGTACACGGGCAATAGTTTTTACAGGAGTTTGTGTGCACGGCCAATAGTTTTACATGAACATTTCTAGGCTATAGTACTTTACTGCCTCGTACAGCCTAATAGACCCTAGTACAGCCTAGCACAGTCTACTAGAGCCGAAAACAGCCTATTAGAGGCCAGTAGGGTCTGGTACAGCCATGTACACCCACGTCTAGCCTAGTCCAGCCTAGTGGGAGAATATACTAGGAGAGGGGGGTATTTTGGTGGCTGTACTAGATTATACTAGGTTGGATCAGGCTGGAAAAGGCTAGAATGGGGTGTACTAGGCTGTGCTAGACTCTAATAGCCTCTATTAGGCTGTACTAGGCTCTTGTCAGCCCTGTAGTTCCTCGCACTTGGGAATAACCACTGTGTACACGGGCAATAGTTTTTACAGGAGTTTGTGTGCACGGCCAATAGTTTTACATGAACATTTCTAGGCTATAGTACTTTACTGCCTCGTACAGCCTAATAGACCCTAGTACAGCCTAGCACAGTCTACTAGAGCCGGAAAACAGCCTATTAGAGGCCAGTAGAGTCTAGTACAGCCATGTACACCCACGTCTAGCCTAGTCCAGCCTAGTGGGAGAATAGACTTGGAGGGGGGGGTATTTTGGTGGCTGTACTAGGCTATACTAGGTTGGATCAGGCTGGAAAAGGCTAGAATGGGGTGTACTAGGCTGTGCTAGACTCTAATAGCCTCTATTAGGCTGTACTAGGCTCTTGTCAGCCCTGTAGTTCCTCGCACTTGGGAATAACCACTGTGTACACGGGCAATAGTTTTTACAGGAGTTTGTGTGCACGGCCAATAGTTTTACATGAACATTTCTAGGCTATAGTACTTTACTGCCTCGTACAGCCTAATAGAGCCTAGTACAGTCTGCCAGAGCCGGAAACAGCCTATTGGAACCCAGTAGAGTCTAGTACAGCCTTGTACACCCACGTTTAGCTTAATCCAGCCTAGTGGGAGAATAGACTAGGAGGGGGGGGGGGGGGGGGTATTTAGATGGCTGTACTAGGCTATACTAGGCTACATCAGGCTGGAATAGGCTAGAATAGGGTGTACTAGACTCTTGTCAGCCCTGCAGTTCCTCGCACTTGAAATAACCACTGTGTACACGGGCAATAGTTTTTACAGGAGTTTGTGTGCACGGCCAATAGTTTTACATGAACATTTCTAGGCTATAGTACTTTACTGCCTCGTACAGCCTAATAGAGCCTAGTACAGTCTGCTAGAGCCGAAAACAGCCTATTGGAGCCCAGTAGAGTCTAGTACAGCCTTGTACACCCAAGTTTAGCTTAGTCCAGCCTAGTGGGAGAATAGACTTGGAGAGAGGGGTATTGAGATGGCTGTACTAGGCTATACTAGGTTGGATCGGGCTGGAAAGGGCTAGAATAGGGTGTACTAGGCTGTACTAGACTCTTGTCAGCCCTGTAGTTCCTCGCACTTGAAATAACCACTGTGTACACAGGCAATAGTTTTTACAGGAGTTTGTGTGCACGGCCAATAGTTTTACATGAACATTTCTAGGCTATAGTACTTTACTGCCTCGTACAGCCTAATAGACCCTAGTACAGCCTAGCACAGTCTACTAGAGCCGAAAACAGCCTATTAGAGGCCAGTAGGGTCTGGTACAGCCATGTACACCCACGTCTAGCCTAGTCCAGCCTAGTGGGAGAATATACTAGGAGAGGGGGGTATTTTGGTGGCTGTACTAGATTATACTAGGTTGGATCAGGCTGGAAAAGGCTAGAATGGGGTGTACTAGGCTGTGCTAGACTCTAATAGCCTCTATTAGGCTGTACTAGGCTCTTGTCAGCCCTGTAGTTCCTCGCACTTGGGAATAACCACTGTGTACACGGGCAATAGTTTTTACAGGAGTTTGTGTGCACGGCCAATAGTTTTACATGAACATTTCTACGCTATAGTACTTTACTGCCTCGTACAGCCTAATAGAGCCTAGTACAGTCTGCTAGAGCCGGAAACAGCCTATTGGAGCCCAGTAGAGTCTAGTACAGCCTTGTACACCCACGTTTAGCTTAATCCAGCCTAGTGGGAGAATAGACTAGGAGGGGGGGTATTTAGATGGCTGTACTAGGCTATACTAGGCTACATCAGGCTGGAATAGGCTAGAATAGGTTGTACTAGACTCTTGTCAGCCCTGCAGTTCCTCGCACTTGAAATAACCACTGTGTACACGGGCAATAGTTTTTACAGGAGTTTGTGTGCACGGCCAATAGTTTTACATGAACATTTCTAGGATATAGTACTTTACTGCCTCGTACAGCCTAATAGAGCCTAGTACAGTCTGCTAGAGCCGAAAACAGCCTATTGGAGCCCAGTAGAGTCTAGTACTGCCTTGTACACACAAGTTTAGCTTAGTCCAGCCTAGTGGGAGAATAGACTTGGAGAGAGGGGTATTTAGATGGCTGTACTAGGCTATACTAGGTTGGATCGGGCTGGAAAGGGCTAGAATAGGGTGTACTAGGCTGTACTAGACTCTTGTCAGCCCTGTAGTTCCTCGCACTTGAAATAACCACTGTGTACACGGGCAATAGTTTTTACAGGAGTTTGTGTGCACGGCCAATAGTTTTACATGAACATTTCTAGGCTATAGTACTTTACTGCCTCGTACAGCCTAATAGACCCTAGTACAGCCTAGCACAGTCTACTAGAGCCGAAAACAGCCTATTAGAGGCCAGTAGGGTCTGGTACAGCCATGTACACCCACGTCTAGCCTAGTCCAGCCTAGTGGGAGAATAGACTAGGAGGGGGGGTATTTAGATGGCTATACTAAGCTATACTAGGCTGGATCAGGCTAGAATAGGCTAGAATAGGGTGTACTAGGCTGTACTGGACTCTAATAGACTCTATTAAGCTGTACTATAGGCTCTTGTGAGTCCTGAACCTTTTCGCACTTGGGAATAACCACTGTGTACACAGGCAATAGTTTTTACATGTGTGTGCACGACCAATAGTTTACCAATAGACCAACAAAATATGCTGGACTAGGCTGAACTAGGCTGGACTAGGCTGCTCTGCGTGCGTGCGTGCGGGTCCACGGGAGGTCACTATATCAGAAACACTGTTTCCCATAGCATACTGTGGCCCTACAGGACATTACTGTACTATAGTCTATGTAAAACTATTGGCCGTGCACCCAAACTCATGTAAAAACTATGGCCTGTGTACACACTACAGTGGTTCATCTCAAGCGTGAGGACCTACAGGGCTGACAAGAGCCTAGTAGACCCTATTCTAGCCTTTCCCAGGCTGGACTAGGCTGCTCTAGGCTGGACTAGGCTTCTCAAATCTGGACTAGGCTGGACTAGGCTGGTCTAGGCTGGACTAGGCTGCACTAGGCTGGACTAGGCTGTACTAGGGTGGACTAGGCTGTACTAGGCTGGACTAGGCTGGACTAGGCTGCACTAGGCTGCACTAGGCTGTACACTACAGTGGTTCATCTCAAGCGTGAGGACCTACAGGGCTGACAAGAGCCTAGTAGACCCTATTCTAGCCTTTCCCAGGCTGGACTAGGCTGCTCTAGGCTGGACTAGGCTTCTCAAGTCTGGACTAGGCTGGACTAGGCTGGTCTAGGCTGGACTAGGCTGCACTAGGCTGGACTAGGCTGTACTAGGGTGGACTAGGCTGTACTATGGCCTGTGTACACACTACAGTGGTTCATCTCAAGCGTGAGGACCTACAGGGCTGACAAGAGCCTAGTAGACCCTATTCTAGCCTTTCCCAGGCTGGACTAGGCTGCTCTAGGCTGGACTAGGCTTCTCAAGTCTGGACTAGGCTGGACTAGGCTGGTCTAGGCTGGACTAGGCTGCACTAGGCTGGACTAGGCTGTACTAGGGTGGACTAGGCTGTACTAGGCTGGACTAGGCTGGCCTAGGCTGCACTAGGCTGCACTAGGCTGTACTAGGGTGGACTAGGCTGTACTAAGATGGACTAGGCTGTACTAGGCTGCACTAGGCTGTACTAGGCTGTACTAGGCGGGAGGTCACTATATCAGAAACACTGTTTCCCATAGCATACTGTGGCCCTACAGGACATTACTGTACTATAGTCTATGTAAAACTATTGGCCGTGCACCCAAACTCATGTAAAAACTATGGCCTGTGTACACACTACAGTGGTTCATCTCAAGCGTGAGGACCTACAGGGCTGACAAGAGCCTAGTAGACCCTATTCTAGCCTTTCCCAGGCTGGACTAGGCTGCTCTAGGCTGGACTAGGCTTCTCAAATCTGGACTAGGCTGGACTAGGCTGGTCTAGGCTGGACTAGGCTGCACTAGGCTGGACTAGGCTGTACTAGGGTGGACTAGGCTGTACTAGGCTGGACTAGGCTGGACTAGGCTGCACTAGGCTGCACTAGGCTGTACACTACAGTGGTTCATCTCAAGCGTGAGGACCTACAGGGCTGACAAGAGCCTAGTAGACCCTATTCTAGCCTTTCCCAGGCTGGACTAGGCTGCTCTAGGCTGGACTAGGCTTCTCAAGTCTGGACTAGGCTGGACTAGGCTGGTCTAGGCTGGACTAGGCTGCACTAGGCTGGACTAGGCTGTACTAGGGTGGACTAGGCTGTACTATGGCCTGTGTACACACTACAGTGGTTCATCTCAAGCGTGAGGACCTACAGGGCTGACAAGAGCCTAGTAGACCCTATTCTAGCCTTTCCCAGGCTGGACTAGGCTGCTCTAGGCTGGACTAGGCTTCTCAAGTCTGGACTAGGCTGGACTAGGCTGGTCTAGGCTGGACTAGGCTGCACTAGGCTGGACTAGGCTGTACTAGGGTGGACTAGGCTGTACTAGGCTGGACTAGGCTGGCCTAGGCTGCACTAGGCTGCACTAGGCTGTACTAGGGTGGACTAGGCTGTACTAAGATGGACTAGGCTGTACTAGGCTGCACTAGGCTGTACTAGGCTGTACTAGGCGGGAGGTCACTATATCAGAAACACTGTTTCCCATAGCATACTGTGGCCCTACAGGACATTACTGTACTATAGTCTATGTAAAACTATTGGCCGTGCACCCAAACTCATGTAAAAACTATGGCCTGTGTACACACTACAGTGGTTCATCTCAAGCGTGAGGACCTACAGGGCTGACAAGAGCCTAGTAGACCCTATTCTAGCCTTTCCCAGGCTGGACTAGGCTGCTCTAGGCTGGACTAGGCTTCTCAAGTCTGGACTAGGCTGGACTAGGCTGGTCTAGGCTGGACTAGGCTGCACTAGGCTGGACTAGGCTGTACTAGGGTGGACTAGGCTGTACTATGGCCTGTGTACACACTACAGTGGTTCATCTCAAGCGTGAGGACCTACAGGGCTGACAAGAGCCTAGTAGACCCTATTCTAGCCTTTCCCAGGCTGGACTAGGCTGCTCTAGGCTGGACTAGGCTTCTCAAGTCTGGACTAGGCTGGACTAGGCTGGTCTAGGCTGGACTAGGCTGCACTAGGCTGGACTAGGCTGTACTAGGGTGGACTAGGCTGTACTAGGCTGGACTAGGCTGGCCTAGGCTGCACTAGGCTGTACTAGGGTGGACTAGGCTGTACTAAGATGGACTAGGCTGTACTAGGCTGCACTAGGCTGTACTAGGCTGTACTAGGCGGGAGGTCACTATATCAGAAACACTGTTTCCCATAGCATACTGTGGCCCTACAGGACATTACTGTACTATAGTCTATGTAAAACTATTGGCCGTGCACCCAAACTCATGTAAAAACTATGGCCTGTGTACACACTACAGTGGTTCATCTCAAGCGTGAGGACCTACAGGGCTGACAAGAGCCTAGTAGACCCTATTCTAGCCTTTCCCAGGCTGGACTAGGCTGCTCTAGGCTGGACTAGGCTTCTCAAGTCTGGACTAGGCTGGACTAGGCTGGTCTAGGCTGGACTAGGCTTCTCAAATCTGGACTAGGCTGGACTAGGCTGGTCTAGGCTGGACTAGGCTGCACTAGGCTGGACTAGGCTGTACTAGGGTGGACTAGGCTGTACTAGGCTGGACTAGGCTGGCCTAGGCTGCACTAGGCTGCACTAGGCTGTACACTACAGTGGTTCATCTCAAGCGTGAGGACCTACAGGGCTGACAAGAGCCTAGTAGACCCTATTCTAGCCTTTCCCAGGCTGGACTAGGCTGCTCTAGGCTGGACTAGGCTTCTCAAGTCTGGACTAGGCTGGACTAGGCTGGTCTAGGCTGGACTAGGCTGCACTAGGCTGGACTAGGCTGTACTAGGGTGGACTAGGCTGTACTATGGCCTGTGTACACACTACAGTGGTTCATCTCAAGCGTGAGGACCTACAGGGCTGACAAGAGCCTAGTAGACCCTATTCTAGCCTTTCCCAGGCTGGACTAGGCTGCTCTAGGCTGGACTAGGCTTCTCAAGTCTGGACTAGGCTGGACTAGGCTGGTCTAGGCTGGACTAGGCTGCACTAGGCTGGACTAGGCTGTACTAGGGTGGACTAGGCTGTACTAGGCTGGACTAGGCTGGCCTAGGCTGCACTAGGCTGCACTAGGCTGTACTAGGGTGGACTAGGCTGTACTAAGATGGACTAGGCTGTACTAGGCTGCACTAGGCTGTACTAGGCTGTACTAGGCGGGAGGTCACTATATCAGAAACACTGTTTCCCATAGCATACTGTGGCCCTACAGGACATTACTGTACTATAGTCTATGTAAAACTATTGGCCGTGCACCCAAACTCATGTAAAAACTATGGCCTGTGTACACACTACAGTGGTTCATCTCAAGCGTGAGGACCTACAGGGCTGACAAGAGCCTAGTAGACCCTATTCTAGCCTTTCCCAGGCTGGACTAGGCTGCTCTAGGCTGGACTAGGCTTCTCAAGTCTGGACTAGGCTGGACTAGGCTGGTCTAGGCTGGACTAGGGTGGACAAGGCTGTACTAGGCTGGACTAGGCTGGCCTAGGCTGCACTAGGCTGCACTAGGCTGTACTAGGGTGGACTAGGCTGTACTAAGATGGACTAGGCTGTACTAGGCTGCACTAGGCTGTACTAGGCTGTACTAGGCTGGACTAGGCTGGACTAGGATGTACTAGGCTGGACTAGGCTGTACGAGACATTACTGTACTATAGCCTATGTAAAACTATTGGCCGTGCACCCAAACTCATGTAAAAACTATGGCCTGTGTACACAGTGGTTCATCTCAAGCGTGAGGACCTACAGGGTTGACAAGAGCCTAGTACAGCCTAGTAGACCCTATTCTAGCCTTTCCCAGCCAGATCCAGCCTAGTATATCTAACTGTGCGTGCGTGCGTGCATGCATGCGTGCGTGCGTGCGTGCGTGCGTGCGTGCGTGCGTGCGTGTGTGCGTGCGTGCGTGAGGGTCCACGGGAGGTCACTATACCAGAAACACTGTTTCCCATAGCATACTGTGGACCTACAGGACATTACTGTACTATAGTCTATGTAAAACTATTGGCCGTGCACCCAAACTCATGTAAAAACTATGGCCTTTGTACACACTACAGTGGTTCATCTGAAGCGTGAGGACCTACAGGGCTGACAAGAGCCTAGTAGACCCTATTCTAGCCTTTCCCAGCCAGATCCAGCCTAGTATAGCCATCTAACTGTGCGTGCGTGCGTGCGTGCGTGCGTGCGTGCGTGCGTGCGTGCGTGCGTGCGTGCGGGTCCACGGGAGGTCACTATATCAGAAACACTGTTTCCCATAGCATACTGTGGCCCTACAGGACATTACTGTACTATAGTCTATGTAAAACTATTGGCCGTGCACCCAAACTCATGTAAAAACTATGGCCTGTGTACACACTACAGTGGTTCATCTCAAGCGTGAGGACCTACAGGGCTGACAAGAGCCTAGTAGACCCTATTCTAGCCTTTCCCAGCCAGATCCAGGGTCCACGGGAGGTCACTATATCAGAAACACTGTTTCCCATAGCATACTGTGGGAGGTGTACACAGAGCACTGTTTTTGCCACCCTGTGGAATTATGCTTGAACTGCAAGATAGGGCCCTAAAAATGTATTAATAATAAACAAAGAGAAACAAATCAGTGTGGGTCATCCGTTGGACTGATGGGCGAACAAGTGGTGTCCACGCGAAGAGTTGGGCCCAGAGGACATGTAGAGTCCCCCCCCTGAATTTTCACGCCCCCATGGGCCGCACGGTGGGGACCGGAAATTTGGCCTGGTGCACTGGCCATAGTCACTATGTTTCATGCACACAAAACTTGATAAATGTAATAATAATAATAATAATAATAATAATAATAATAATAATAACAATAACAATAACAATAATAATAATAAATAAATAATAATAATAATCTGTTAAAGAATTCCTTACCAATACATTTCTTCACCAATGTGTTTGTAAAGGTGTCTTCAATCTCAGATTGAAATTCAGTTTCCACAGGGGAATCTGTGACAGTTTGGGGTATCATTAATGACTGTATGCAGGAATCGAAAATCCCAAACATTGTTCTGCTTTAAGTAGCATGTGAGGGGTCAAACTATAGTTTTTTTTTTCATGATTCTGAATTCATTGCAAGCATTTGTTTTGCACTAAAAACACTCCTTGTATAAACGGACATTCATCTTTACAAACACATTGGTGGAGACATGTCTTGGCAAGGAATTTGTTCACAGATTGGACATTGTTTTGATAATATTCCCTGACTAAAGTGGCTCTGAAAGCAGGATAGATTTCTTACCAGACCTGTGTGTGATATTAGCCTCTAATCCATAAACAAATCTATTCCAAATCTCCCACTGTGTCAGAGAAACCTACTTCAATTATTCAGCTAATTGATATGTTTTGTTTATCGAATTACTCATCATGGTAGAGAAAACAGTATTTTGACAAAACTGTAATAATTACATTATTCAGCATAAGTAGATTTGTTTAAATGGAAAAACATTGTTTCTCAGGCTAAATGCATGTGCATCTATTAATTATTGTAATATTGCACAGAAGCTGAAATGATCTAGCAGGTGAATTGACACCTCTTTATGAAATTATTGGTGGAGAAATTTTAACCATCAGATAATATGTGTGGAACAACATATTTTCAGATGGGGGTCGGTGGCCAATTACATGCATATACATGAAATATTGAGCACCACTGACATAGAAACATAGGTTTTTCAGAAAACTGTCAGGATTTAGAAGACATTTTTAAAATGTTGACGTCAGGCCAAAATGGGTTAATCTCATAACTTTATTTAACCCATTAAGACCCTGTTACGACCCTATAGTAGAGTCATCATTCCTTTTCCCCTGCAGTGCCAAGGTGATCGGAGGCTGAGTGACAGCACCTGGTCGTCATCACCAATCAGCCAATCCCTTTGTTGTTGTTGAGGTACCCTACGTGCTCACTGACATATGTGACCAAATTTGACTGAGGGACTGCCATTGGATTTTTTTGTATTTCGTTTTTTCATGTCGTATGAAAGCAGGGAATCATAGCTTCAAATTGACGCATTGGTTGTTCAGTTTGACCCACCCGTTTTGGAGATATGGCTTATAGAGTAATGTCTTGCAGAGAAACAGCGAGTTGAGAAAACATGAAAGGTTGAAAGATTCACTTCTGTGTTCTCTAACATTACACCTCGCTACATGTTTAAGCATTTATTTCATATTTACATGTCGATTTCAGCTCAGACACTTATTTCAGACATGCTCTAGTATGTGAAGAGTCTGCCTGTGCTATTAACTCATTTTGGGGAAAAAAATAAGTTTTTGTCTGGTGAAAAGCTGGAATTTGTGCGATGGCAGGCTCTCAGTCAAATATGGTCACATATCTGTCTGCAGGCAGTGTGCCTTATTTTGTTTGAGGGTTTAAAGGTGTAGTGAAATGAAAAATACGTTTTTCACACTTTTAGACCATATCCGTGGTCATCATATGGGCATACCTAACAATTAATGCCAAACAAATGGGCACATTCTCATTTGTATGTGTTTTATATCAAAAGTCCATAAAAATATATTTTTTATTACTTCCTGAAAACGAAAACGTGCTGCGTGATGACGTGTTGAGGCCCACATTGATAAAAGCCAATACAAATGAAGCTCACCGTTTAATTCCCCACAATGTGCGCATCCATGCAGCACAGCTGCTATTGATTACAGAAATCCTCCGTTTTTATTCCCATTCAAGATAACATCCAGGCAGTGTATTACTCGGTTTCAACTTAATCATCACGCTAAAATATGTATCTGAAAACTTTATAGGGTAGAAATAAGCCACATAACAGTAAACTGGTACAGCTGGCCGTCTATCTGATTTGTAAACAAACACACAGCATGCTGCTGCGTATAGCATAGCAACCGTCCCTAGCTACCGTCCCATCGCCTGAAGGGATGCGCCGCTCTGATTGGTTCAGAAAACTTCAGACCGGTGTTTCAACTTGAAACCGTTTGAAACTTCAAAATAAAAAGTCCACCATTTCCGTTGCACTGCACCTTTAAAGTAGCATAAAGGTGTTTGTACACGGTTGCATTTTATTTATTTTTTCCCTTTCTTCTTGTTTTGGCCAGATATCGTTGCGAATTTCGGAGGGCGTAAAAAAAATAATCAACCTGCACCATTCAATCACACTGTATCCGAATATTTCATCTGTATAAAGTTTTTTCAGACCGGGGTCTTCTGCAGCCGTTTAGCAGGGTCTTAGTGCACACAGAGCACATATACGGCGCTGTAGAGTGCATTGCTCTAATTTGGATTTGGATTTCATTATTTTCTCCCATTTCTCTGTTAGTCAGGGAGACTAGAATTGTAATGTATCTGGGTGCAGGTTGGTGTGTTTATTTATTATTTAGTGTGGTCTTTGGTTTGTTGTTGTGGCCACCTTGATGTCTTATATCCTTTCCCCATTTAAATGTGTATGCCGTTCCTGTAACCTCGACTTCAATATTGTTAATAAATGTACACTTTTCCCCCTCCGTTTCCTGTGTGTGTGAAAATAGAACTACTCTGTTACAAGTAAAAAAAGATCTGGAATTCAAAATGCACTCGAGTAAAAGTACAAAAGACTTGGCATCAAAATGTGCTTAAAGTATCAAAAGTAGAAAGTATACTATTTATGCTGAATCACCTAAATGTCTCATTTCAAGTTTTCAAATGCATACAAATATTTCAATAACTAATGATCAAAAGGTAAAGCGGGAGTGAAGCGATGCCCTCAACAGACCCGAAAATTAAGGCCCGGCCCTACCTGGGCCCTCATCAAACCCTGTACACTCAACACTGCCCCCGCCGCCACCCTTAGATCTCCATATATGGAGCTGTCCTGTTCTGCATTCCATAATTATGTTGATCTGACCTCATCACACCCTGTACAGTGTACACTTAAGACACACTCCACATATGGCCAATACAGAATTCAATCCATATGTTGATCTGACCCCCCCCATTCCAAAGCGCCAGCGCTCGCCCAGAAGTCTGCTGCCACCCAGACGGATGCCTGCCGCGGCCAAATACAAGCTTCTCTAATTAGTGGTGGAAAAAAGTATTCAAGTAAAAGTATCAGTACTTAAATGTAGAAATACAAGTACAAGTCTGGTATTTAAAATGTAGGCCTACTTAAAAGTAAAAGTACAAAAGTAATAAAGCAAAAACTTTTCAGATGACTAAAATATGACTAAAACTAAATTACATCTGTTACCGTAACCAGTAAAAGTGAGTAAAAATTAACAGAGGGGCACCTGTTTTTCCGACACAGGAGGCTGTGGCCAGGTCGGTGTTGGGCCTAGAGGGCAGCACGGGTCCACCCGGACCCGAATACCCGAGATCCGAACCGAGAACCGAGCCGGGTCGGGTGCAAAATATTGACATGCCGTCGGGGAACGGGTCGGTTCCATTTCAAAGCTGCAGGCCTCGTTTCGGGCATCTGCAATGCAGAATACCCGAAATGCCCGTGCAGGACCCGATTTTTATTATATATTAAACCTTTCAACTTTAAAAATAGGTTTTGAAAATAGACATTATGGTATGCGTGCGTTCAACTGCGTTGTAATGATTATGTTCTAAAATACACGCCTCGAGGATTTGGAAATGGAACGTATCCACTGGTGGTGGGTGTGTCACAGTGTGTGCGCAGCGCGCGCACAGTCACACACAACACGAACAGTAGCTATCATCACCATGGCGGCCCCCTTCTTGAGCGAGGTGAAACGCAAACTACAATCAAACGATTACAGCACGCAATCTCCTAAGGGGAAGTCGGATGTCTGGGACAGTTTTGTTATCATTGTCGACGCGGACGGTAAAAATGTTGGTGCTGCTAAATGCACAAAGTGTGACTCACTGCTTACCTACGACATGCAGAAGACGGGGACATCTTCACTGAAAAAACACATGACTGGGAAGAAGGCGTGTAAGAAAAAAGAGAGTGCCGGCGAGGGTCAACAACCACAAAAACAAAGTGCCATCACGTCTTTTGTTGCTATTCGGAAAGCAATTCCATCCAAAAGAAAAGCTGTCATTCTTGATGACTGCATTAAAGTGTGCGCCAAGGATTTGCGACGCATTGCGAGCTTGTAGATCGGCTATTTTCAGCGCTCCTTTGTAGAGGCGGGGGTGATGCTGACGTTCAGTCACAGTGTTCACTTCAGTCTCATAATCACAGTCACGGTGAAAATAAGCATAATATAGGATTGGACACACCACGGGTGTAACGGGTCTTTCGGAACGGGTAGGTTTATTTCGGATCGGATCCTGTTTTTAACGGGTCCGTTTCAGACCGGATCCAAAACTTTCGGGGCCGGGTCCGGGCCGGGTGTGGCCAATTAGAATGTTTTCGGATCCGGATCGGTTCTGTTCTGATATCACCGGGTCCGTTTCGGACCGGGTCCAATTTTATGGACCCGTGCTGCCCTTAACTTGGGCCCCATTGAGGCCGGGCCATCTACCTATAGCTACCTACCTCCAATAGTTACAACCAGGATCATGGGTTGTTGAAAAACAAATTGTGGGAACAGAGTTGCCCGAGCTTATGGACAAAGTTTGCATAAAGGATATACATTTCCATGAATCCAATGCAATATGAAAATGCTTTTAAGTGCAGGTGTGCAACAAACAAACATTAGTGGAAGGAGGAGCAGGGAAAGGAATAGTTAGAGAAGGCAAAGCACAGAGTTCATCATTTGGAGGATCTGCTCTCATCAGGAAGAAAGTGACCATCGGACGAAGAGACTTCACCAAAACACCAACTCAGAGATCTGAGACACTCTGCTGGCATCAAAAGGTGAGATCCCTTTAACCTTGTGTTCATTGTCCATTAGAATAGTTGTTGTTTTCAGAAGAACATTGAGAAGAGTTGTTAAAAATGTTTACTTGTGTCATTGTTATATCAGGTCAACTGTGTTCAAATCTGTCTTCTGTACCGGTTACAGGACACACACAGAGCCTGAAGATGAACGACACACTGGCGAATGGCACCAACTCCTCCTTCCCCTTCACATTCTCAGATCTGGCCCTACCGATTACCTTCAGCTTCATCAAGCTCACCCTGGGTCTGCCCATCAACAGCTACGTTCTGTGGCTGATACTGAGTGGAGCTGGTGGGACGATCGCCTCCGAGTTTTTCTATCTCAACCTGATCGTATCTGTGATCATCTCTACCTTGGCCGATGTCTTTTACTCTGCATGGCTCTTCACATACAACTTAATTTTGTTCAAGGTTGCTCACGTTATTTTTGATTTGTTTATCTTATTCTCCATCCCATCGTTCCAGTGTTGTATCTGTGTGGAGCGTTACATAGCGGTGGTTCACCCTGTGGTGTTTCTCAGGTACAAAGCTCTTCGGTACAGGGTGGCCTGTTGCTGTCCTGTCTGGCTGACGGGGCTTGCATTCAGCTTGTTAATTGTTCTATCCGGTACGGTGTATCCTCACTACTTCCTGCTGGGCTTTTGGGTGGTGTGCATTTCTGTGGTGTGTTTCTGCTGCCTCTCGGTCCTCAGAGCTCTGAAACAGCCTGGACCAGGAGAAGGACAGAGGGACAGTGGGGAGGGAAACGGCCTGAAGAGAAGAGCTTTTAGAATCATTCTGATCAGCTTGGTTGTAATGTCAGTGACTATAATGAGCTGTTTTCCCACTACTCTGTTTACACTACTGTATTATTCCATCACAGTTGTTAGTACCATCGCATTTACAGTCGCCTTGATTTCAGTGTTTGTTCATCCTTTGCTCTACCTTCACAAAGCTGGGAAACTGCCATGCTTCAAGTAGTCACAGAATATATTAATATTAATATTAATAATAATATTAATATTAATATTAATATTAATATTAATATTAATATTAATATTAATATTAATATTAATAATAATCTGTTAAAGAATTCCTTACCAATACATTTCTTCACCAATGTGTTTGTAAAGGTGTCTTCAATCTCAGATTGAAATTCAGTTTCCACAGGGGAATCTGTGACAGTTTGGGGTATCATATAATGACCGTATGCAGGAATCGAAAATCCCAAACATTGTTCTGCTTTAAGTAGCATGTGAGGGGTCAAACTATAGGTTTTTTTTTCATGATTCTGAATTCATTGCAAGCATTTGTTTTGCACTAAAAACACTCCTTGGGCTATAAACAGACAATTTCATCTTTACAAACACAAGGAATTTGTTCACAGATTGGACATTGTTTTGATAATATTCCCTGACTAAAGTGCCTCTGAAAGCAGGATAGATTTCTTACCAGACTTGTGTGTGATATTAGCCTCTAATCCAGGGGTTCTCAACCCGTGGTTCGCGACCCCTCGGGGGGTCGCCAAATTATTTTAGGGGGTCCCCAAAATTTGTTCACGATTTTTCAAAAATAGCAGACCTACAAGCTCGTAGCGCGCCACTCGGTGGCGCGCTATGAGCTTGTAGATCTGCTATTTTTCAATAGCTAAATTATAACAATGCTTAAAACACCAAAAGGGGTTCCCGCCCAAAATGGTTTAAGGTTATTGTAGCAGTCAATTTATATTGGGGGTCGGGAGGGGGCGGGGCGGGGGTCCCGAGACATTGCCAAAGCATTTCCGGGGGTCCCCGGCCAAAAACGTTGAGAACCCCTGCTTTAATCCATAAACAAATCTATTCCAAATCTCCCACTGTGTCAGAGAAACCTACTTCAATTATTCAGCTAATTGATATGTTTTGTTTATCGAATTACTCATCATGGTAGAGAAAACAGTATTTTGACAATTACACTGTAATAATTACATTATTCAGCATAAGTAGATTTGTTTAAATGGAAAAACATTGTTTCTCAGGCTAAATGCATGTGCATCTATTAATTATTGGTGGAGAAATTTTAACCATCAGATAATATGTGTGTCTTTCGATCAGGGCCGTTAAGGTCGTTTATAAATATAGACATGGCTTGTAGGTCTGCTATTTTTGAAAAATCCTGAAAATGTATCGCAAATCTTTGAATATATATTATTTCAGAGCGAACGTTGTTAACTAAAATCTTTGCTTCTGGGGGGGGGGGGGGGGGGGGACAACATATTTTCAGATGGGGGTCGGTGGCCAATTACATGCATATACATGAAATATTGAGCACCACTGACATAGAAACATAGGTTTTTCAGAAAACTGTCAGGATTTAGAAGATTTTTTTTTAAATTTTGACGTCAGGACAAAATGGGTTCATCTCATAACTTTATTTAACCCATTAAGACCCTGTTACGACCCTATAGTAGAGTCATCATTCCTTTTCCCTGCAGTGCCGAGGTGATCAGAGGCTCAGTGACAGCACCTGGTCGTCATCACCAATCAGCCAATCCCTTTGTTGTTGTTGTTGTTGAGGTACCCTACATGCTCACTGACATATGTGACCAAATTTGACTGAGGGACTGCCATTGGATTTTTTTGTATTTCGTTTTGTCATGTCGTATGAAAGCAGGGAATCATAGCTTCAAATTTACGCATTGGTTGTTCAGTTTGACCCACCCGTTTTGGAGATATGGCTTATAGAGTAATGTCTTGCAGAGAAACAGCGAGTTGAGAAAACATGAAAGGTTGAAATATTCACTTCTGTGTTCTCTAACATTACACCTCGCTACATGTTTAAGCATTGATTTCATATTTACATGTCGATTTCAGCTCAGACACTTATTTCAGACATGCTCTAGTATGTGAAGAGTCTGCCCGTGCTATTAACTCATTTTGGGGAAAAAAATAAGTTTTTGTCTGGTGAAAAGCTGGAATTTGCGTGATGGCAGGCTCTCAGTCAAATATGGTCACATATCTGTCTGCAGGCAGTGTGCCTTATTTTGTTTGAGGGTTTAAAGGTGTAGTGAAATGAAAAATACGTTTTTCACACTTTTAGACCATATCCGTGGTCATCATATGGGCATACCTAACAATTAATGCCAAAAAAATGGGCAAATTCTCATTTGTATGTGTTTTATATCAAAAGTCCATAAAAATACATTTTGTATTACTTCCTGAAAACGAAAACGTGCTGCGTGATGACGTGTCGAGGCCCACATCGATAAAAGCCAATAAAAATGAAGCTCACCGTTTAATTCCCCATATGTGCGCATCCATGCAGCACAGCTGCTATTGATTACAGAAATCCTCCGTTTTTATTCCCATTCAAGATAACATCCAGGCAGTGTATTACTCGGTTTCAACTTAATCATCACGCTAAAATATGTATCTGAAAACATTATAGGGTAGAAATAAGCCACATAACAGTAAACGGGTACAGCTGGCCGTCTATCTGATTTGTAAACAAACACACAGCATGCTGCTGCGTATAGCATAGCAACCGTCCCTAGCTACCGTCCCATCGCCTGAAGGGATGCGACGCTCTGATTGGTTCAGAAAACTTCAGACCGGTGTTTCAACTTGAAACCGTTTGAAACTTCAAAATAAAAGGTCCACCATTTCCGTTGCACTGCACCTTTAAAGTAGCATAACGGTGTTTGCACACGGTTGCATTTTATTTATTTTTTCCCTTTCTTCTTGTTTTGGCCAGATATCGTTTCGAATTTCGGAGGGCGTAAAAAAAATAATCAACCTGCACCATTCAATCACACTGTATCCGAATATTTCATCTGTATAAAGTTTTTTCAGACCGGGGTCTTCTGCAGCCGTCTAGCGGTGTCTTAGTGCACACAGAGCACATATACGGCGCTGTAGAGTGCATTGCTCTAATTTGGATTTCATTATTTTCTCCCGTTTCTCTGTTAGTCAGGGAGACTAGAATTGTAATGTATCTGGGTGCAGGTTGGTGTGTTTATTTATTATTTTGTGTGGTCTTTGGTTTGTTGTTGTGGCCACCTTGATGTCTTATATCCTTTCCCCATTTAAATGTGTATGCCGTTCCTGTAACCTCGACTTCAATATTGTTAATAAATGTACACTTTTCCCCCTCCGTTTCCTGTGTGTGTGAAAATAGAACTACTCTGTTACAAGTAAAAAAAGATCTGGAATTCAAAATGCACTCGAGTAAAAGTACAAAAGACTTGGCATCAAAATGTGCTTAAAGTATCAAAAGTAGAAAGTATACTATTTATGCTGAATCACCTAAATGTCTCATTTCAAGTTTTCAAATGCATACAAATATTTCAATAACTAATGATCAAAAGGTAAAGCGGGAGTGAAGCGATGCCCTCAACAGGCCTGAAAATTAAGGCCCGGCCCTACCTGGGCCCTCATCAAACCCTGTACACTCAACACTGCCCCCGCTGCCACCCTTAGATCTCCATATATGGAGCTGTCCTGTTCTGCATTCCATAATTATGTTGATCTGACCTCATCACACCCTGTACAGTGTACACTTAAGACACACTCCACATATGGCCAATACAGAATTCATTCCATATGTTGATCTGACCCCCCCCATTCCAAAGCGCCAGCGCTCGCCCGGAAGTCTGCTGCCACCCAGACGGATGCCTGCCGCGGCCAAATACAAGCTTCTCTAATTAGTGGTGGAAAAAAGTATTCAAGTAAAAGTATCAGTACTTAAATGTAGAAATACAAGTACAAGTCTGGTATTTAAAATGTAGGCCTACTTAAAAGTAAAAGTACAAAAGTAATAAAGCAAAAACTTTTCAGATGACTAAAATATGACTAAAACTAAATTACATCTGTTACCGTAACCAGTAAAAGTGAGTAAAAATTAACAGAGGGGCACCTGTTTTTCCGACACAGGAGGCTGTGGCCGGGTCGGTGTTGGGCCTAGAGGGCAGCACGGGTCCCCCCGGACCCGAATACCCGAGATCCGAACCGAGAACCGAGCCGGGTCGGGTGCAAAATATTGACATGCCGTCGGGGAACGGGTCGGTTCCATTTCAAAGCTGCAGGCCTCGTTTCGGGCATCTGCAATGCAGAATACCCGAAATGCCTGTGCAGGACCCGATTTTTATTATATATTAAACCTTTCAACTTTAAAAATAGGTTTTGAAAATAGACATTATGGTATGCGTGCGTTCAACTGCGTTGTAATGATTATGTTCTAAAATACACGCCTCGAGGATTTGGAAATGGAACGTATCCACTGGTGGTGGGTGTGTCACAGTGTGTGCGCAGCGCGCGCACAGTCACACACAACACGAACAGTAGCTATCATCACCATGGCGGCCCCCTTCTTGAGCGAGGTGAAACGCAAACTACAATCAAACGATTACAGCACGCAATCTCCTAAGGGGAAGTCGGATGTCTGGGACAGTTTTGTTATCATTGTCGACGTGGACGGTAAAAATGTTGGTGCTGCTAAATGCACAAAGTGTGACTCACTGCTTACCTACGACATGCAGAAGACGGGGACATCTTCACTGAAAAAACACATGACTGGGAAGGCGTGTAAGAAAAAAGAGAGTGCCGGCGAGGGTCAACAACCACAAAAACAAAGTGCCATCACGTCTTTTGTTGCTATTCGGAAAGCAATTCCATCCAAAAGAAAAGCTGTCATTCTTGATGACTGCATTAAAGTGTGCGCCAAGGATTTGCGACGCATTGCGAGCTTGTAGATCGGCTATTTTCAGCGCTCCTTTGTAGAGGCGGGGGTGATGCTCATAATCACAGTCACGGTGAAAATAAGCATAATATAGGATTGGACACACCACGGGTGTAACGGGTCTTTCGGAACGGGTAGGTTTATTTCGGATCGGATCCTGTTTTTAACGGGTCCGTTTCAGACCGGATCCAAAACTTTCGGGGCCGGGTCCGGGCCGGGTGTGGCCAATTAGAATGTTTTCGGATCCGGATCGGTTCTGTTCTGATATCACCGGGTCCGTTTCGGACCGGGTCCAATTTTATGGACCCGTGCTGCCCTTAACTTGGGCCCCATTGAGGCCGGGCCATCTACCTATAGCTACCTACCTCCAATAGTTACAACCAGGATCATGGGTTGTTGAAAAACAAATTGTGGGAACAGAGTTGCCCGAGCTTATGGACAAAGTTTGCATAAAGGATATACATTTCCATGAATCCAATGCAATATGAAAATGCTTTTAAGTGCAGGTGTGCAACAAACAAACATTAGTGGAAGGAGGAGCAGGGAAAGGAATAGTTAGAGAAGGCAAAGCACAGAGTTCATCATTTGGAGGATCTGCTCTCATCAGGAAGAAAGTGACCATCGGACGAAGAGACTTCACCAAAACACCAACTCAGAGATCTGAGACACTCTGCTGGCATCAAAAGGTGAGATCCCTTTAACCTTGTGTTCATTGTCCATTAGAATAGTTGTTGTTTTCAGAAGAACATTGAGAAGAGTTGTTAAAAATGTTTACTTGTGTCATTGTTATATCAGGTCAACTGTGTTCAAATCTGTCTTCTGTACCGGTTACAGGACACACACAGAGCCTGAAGATGAACGACACACTGGCGAATGGCACCAACTCCTCCTCCTTCACATTCTCAGATCTGGCCCTACCGATTACCTTCAACTCCATCAAGCTCACCCTGGGTCTGCCCATCAACAGCTACGTTCTGTGGCTGATACTGAGTGGAGCTGGTGGGACGATCGCCTCCGAGTTCTTCTATCTCAACCTGATCGTATCTGTGATCCTCTCTACCTTCGCCGATGTCTTTTACTCTGCCTGGCTCTTCACATACAACTTAATTTTGCTAAGGGTTACTAACTTTTTTTTTAATTTGTTTTTCTTATTCTCCATCCCATCGTTCCAGTGTTGTATCTGTGTGGAGCGTTACATAGCGGTGGTTCACCCCGTGGTGTTTCTCAGGTACAAAGCTCTTCGGTACAGGGTGGCCTGTTGCTGCCCTGTCTGGCTGACGGGGCTTGCATTCAGCTTGTTAACTGTTATATCTGATACGGTGTATCCTTACTACTTCCTGCTGGGCTTTTGGGTGGTGTGCATTTCTGTGGTGTGTTTCTGCTGCCTCTCGGTCCTCAGAGCTCTGAAACAGCCTGGACCAGGAGAAGGACAAAGGGACAGTGGGGAGGGAAACGGCCTGAAGAGAAGAGCTTTTAGAATCATTCTGATCAGCTTGGTAGTAATGTCAGTGACTATAATGAGCTATATTCCCCCTACTCTGGTTACACTACTGAAGTATTCCAACACAACAGTTGCTAATACCATCGCATTTACAGTCACCTTGATTTCAGTGTTTGTTCATCCTTTGCTCTACGTTCACAAAGCTGGGAAACTGCCATGCTTCAAGTAGTCACAGAATATAATAATAATAATAACAATAACAATAACAATAACAATAACAATAACAATAACAATAACAATAACAATAACAATAACAATAACAATAAATAAATAATAATAATAATCTGTTAAAGAATTCCTTACCAATATATTTCTTCACCAATGTGTTTGTAAAGGTCTCTTCAATCTCAGATTGAAATTCAGTTTCCACAGGGGAATCTGTGACAGTTTGGGGTATCATTAATGACCGTATGCAGGAATCGAAAATCCCAAACGTTGTTCTGCTTTAAGTAGCATGTGAGGGGTCAAACTATAGGTTTTTTTTTCATGATTCTGAATTCATTGCAAGCATTTGTTTTGCACTAAAAACACTCCTTGTATAAACAGACATGTCTTGGCAAGGAATTTGTTCACAGATTGGACATTGTTTTGATAATATTCCCTGACTAAAGTGCCTCTGAAAGCAGGATAGATTTCTTACCAGACCTGTGTGTGATATTAGCCTCTAATCCATAAACAAATCTATTCCAAATCTCCCACTGTGTCAGAGAAACCTACTTCAATTATTCAGCTAATTGATATGTTTTGTTTATCGAATTACTCATCATGGTAGAGAAAACAGTATTTTGACAATTACACTGTAATAATTACATTATTCAGCATAAGTAGATTTGTTTAAATGGAAAAACATTGTTTCTCAGGCTAAATGCATGTGCATCTATTAATTATTGTAATATTGCACAGAAGCTGAAATGATCTAGCAGGTGATTTGACACCTCTTTATGAAATGATTGGTGGAGAAATTTTAACCATCAGATAATATGTGTGTCTTTCGATCAGGGCCGTTAAGGTCGTTTATAAATATAGACATGGCTTGTAGGTCTGCTATTTTTGAAAAATCCTGAAAATGTAGCGCAAATCTTTGAATATATATTATTTCAGAGCGAACGTTGTTAACTAAAATCTTTGCTTCTGGGGGGTCCCTGGAACAACATATTTTCAGATGGGGGTCGGTGGCCAATTACATGCATATACATGAAATATTGAGCACCACTGACATAGAAGAATTTCTTTTAATTTTGACGTCAGGCCAAAATGGGTTCATCTCATAACTTTATTTAACCCATTAAGACCCTGTTACGACCCTATAGTAGAGTCATCATTCCTTTTCCCTGCAGTGCCAAGGTGATCGGAGGCTGAGTGACAGCACCTGGTCGTCATCACCAATCAGCCAATCCCTTTGTTGTTGTTGAGGTAACCTACTGACACTGACACTGACACTGACATATGTGACCAAATTTGACTGAGGGACTGCCATTGGATTTTTTTGTATTTTGTTTTTTCATGTCATATGAAAGCAGGGAATGATAGCTCCAAATTGACGCATTGTTTGTTCAGTTTGACCCACCCGTTTTGGAGATATGGCTTATAGAGTAATGTCTTGCAGAGAAACAGCGAGTTGAGAAAACATGAAAGGTTGAAAGATTCACTTCTGTGTTCTCTAACATTACACCTCGCTACATGTTTAAGCATTTATTTCATATTTACATGTCGATTTCAGCTCTGACACTTATTTCAGACATGCTCTAGTATGTGAAGAGTCTGCCTCATTTTGGGGAAAAAATAAGTTTTTGTCTGGTGAAAAGCTGGAATTTGCGCGATGGCAGGCTCTCAGTCAACTCTGGTCACATATCTGTCTGCAGGCAGTGTGCCTTATTTTGTTTGAGGGTTTAAAGTAGCATAAAGGTGTTTGCACATGGTTGCATTTTATTTATTTTTTCCTTTTCTTCTTTTTTTGGCCAGATATCGTATGCGAATTTCGGAGGGCGTAAACAAATAATCAACCTGCACCATTCAATCACACTGTCTCCGAATATTTCATCTGTATAAAGTTTTTTCAGACCGGGGTCTTCTGCAGCCGTCTAGCGGGGTCTTAGTGCACACAGAGCACATATACGCTGTAGAGTGCATTGCTCTAATTTGGATTTCATTATTTTCTCCCATTTCTCTGTTAGTCAGGGAGACTATAATTGTACTGTATCTGGGTGCAGGTTGGTGTGTTTATTTATTATTTAGTGTGGTCTTCGGTTTGTTGTTGTGGCCACCTTGATGTCTTATATCCTTTCCCCATTTAAATGTGTATGCCGTTCCTGTAACCTCGACTTCAATATTGTTAATAAATGTACACTTTTCCCCCTCCGTTTCCTGTGTGTGTGAAAATAGAACTACTCCGTTACAAGTAAAAAAAGATCTGGAATTCAAAATGCACTCGAGTAAAAGTACAAAAGACTTGGCATCAAAATGTGCTTAAAGTATCAAAAGTAGAAAGTATACTATTTATGCTGAATCACCTGAATGTCTCATTTCAAGTTTTCAAATGCATACAAATATTTCAATAACTAATGATCAAAAGGTAAAGCGGGAGTGAAGCGATGCCCTCAACAGGCCTGAAAATTAAGGCCCGGCCCTACCTGGGCCCTCATCAAACCCTGTACACTCAACACTGCCCCCGCCGCCACCCTTAGATCTCCATATATGGAGCTGTCCTGTTCTGCATTACATAATTATGTTGATCTGACCTCATCACACCCTGTACAGTGTACACTTAAGACACACTCCACATATGGCCAATACAGAATTCATTCCATATGTTGATCTGACCCCCCCATTCCAAAGCGCCAGCGCTCGCCCAGAAGTCTGCTGCCACCCAGACGGATGCTTGCCGCGGCCAAATACAAGCTTCTCTAATTAGTGGTGGAAAAAAGTATTCAAGTAAAAGTATCAGTACTTAAATGTAGAAATACAAGTAAAAGTCTGGTATTTAAAATGTAGACCTACTTAAAAGTAAAAGTACAAAAGTAATAAAGCAAAAACTTTTCAGATGACTAAAATATGACTAAAACTAAATGACATCTGTTACCGTAACCAGTACAAGTGAGTAAAAAGTAACGGAGGGGCACCTGTTTTTCTGGCACAGGAGGCTGTGGCCGGGTCAGTGTTGGGCCCCATTTAGGCCGGGCCATCTACCTATAGCTACCTACCTACAATAGTTACAACCAGGATCATGGGTTGTTGAAAAACAAATTGTGGGAACAGAGTTGCCCGAGCTTATGGACAAAGTTTGCATAAAGGATATACATTTCCATGCATCCGATGCAATATGAAAATGCTTTAAGTGCAGGTGTGCAACAAACAAACATTAGTGGAAGGAGGAGCAGGGAAAGGAATAGCTAGAGAAGGCAAAGCACAGAGTTCATCATTCGGAGGATCTGCTCTCATCAGGAAGAAAGTGACCATCGGACGAAGAGACTTCACCAAAACACCAACTCAGAGATCTGAGACACTCTGCTGGCATCAAAAGGTGAGATCCCTTTAACCTTGTGTTCATTGTTCATTAGAATATATTTTTCAGAAGAACATTGAGAAGAGTTGTTAAACATGTTTACTTGTGTCATTGTTTAATCAGGTCAACTGTGCTCCAATCCATCTTCTGTACCAGTTACAGGACACACACAGAGCCTGAAGATGAACGACACACTGGCGAATGGCACCAACTCCTCCGTCTCCTCCGGTCTGGCCCTACAGATTACTCTCGACTCTATCAAGCTCCTGGGTCTGCCCATCAACAGCTACGTTCTGTGGCTGATACTGAGTGGAGCTGGTGGGACGTTCGCCTCCGAGTTCTTCTATCTCAACCTGATCGTATCTGTGATCCTCTCTACCTTGGCCGATGTCTTTTACTCTGCATGGCTCTTCACATACAACTCAATTTTTCTAAGGGTTACTAAATGTGCTTTTTTTATGTTTATCTTCTTCTCCATCCCATCGTTCCAGTGTTGTATCTGTGTGGAGCGTTACATAGCGGTGGTTCACCCCGTGGTGTTTCTCAGGTACAAAGCTCTTCGCTACAGGGTGGCCTGTTGCTGCCCTGTCTGGCTGACGGGGCTTGCATTGGGCGTGTTAGTTGGTATATTCGATACTTTGTATCATCACTACTTCCTGCTGGTCTTTTGGGTGGTGTGCATTTCTGTAGTGTGTTTCTGCTGCCTCTCGGTCCTCAGGGCTCTGAAACAGCCTGGACCAGGAGAAGGACAGAGGGACAGTGGGGAGGGAAACGACCTGAAGAGAAGAGCTTTTAGAATCATTCTGATCAGCTTGGTGGTAATGTCAGTGACTATAATGAGCTGTTTTCCTCCTGTTCTGTTTCCACTACTGAGTCTGACTTATTCCAACTCAGTTGCTAATACCATCGCATCTGCAATAGCCTTGATGACAGTGTTTGTTCATCCTTTGCTCTACCTTCACAAAGCTGGGAAACTGCCATGCTTCAAGTAGTCACAGAATATTAAAATAATAATAATAATCTGTTAATAAATTCCTTACCAAGAAATGTATTCACCAATGGGTTTGTAAAGGTGTCTTAAAAATCAGATTGAAAGAAATTCAGTTTCCCCAGGAATTCATTGCAAGCATTTGTTTTGCACTAAAAGCACTCCTTGGGCTATAAACAGCCATAGCCACTTTTCCAGGTCATCATCTTTACAAACACATTGGTGAAGACATGTCTTGGCAAGGAATGTATTCACAGATTGGACATTGTTTTGATAATATTCCCTGACTAAAGGGGCTCTGAAAGCAGGATAGATCTCTTACCAGACCTGTGTGTGATACAAGGCTCTAATGATTATGCGCCTATTTTATTTTGATTGAACCTTTCTCCTGTTTCTCTGTTAGTCAGAGAGACTAGAATTGTAATCTATCTGGGTGCAGATTGGTGTGTTAATTTATTATTTAGTGTGGTCTTTGGTTTGTTGTTTTATGGTTTCCCTGTTTATATGTGTATGCAGTTCCTGTAACCTCGACTTAAACATTGTTAATAAATGTACACTTCTTTTCCCGTTACCTGTGTATGTGTTACTCCTTAGCATATAAGGTCGTAACAGACCTGATGCTGATTCTACAATCCTTAAAATTCTAAATCCTAACAGTTAAAAAAAAAAGAGAAACGTATGAAAAATGTTCATGTCAAGGACCTTCATCTCATAAAACTATGACTGATCCACCCGGACGACCTATTGTGGCACAGATCAATTCTCTTTTGTCACCTCTGTCTGAATATGTAGAGTATTTTATTAAACCTTTTGTTCATAAATTGCCTTCCTATATAAGGGATTCTATTGACTTTATTAACAAGATCTCTGATATTTCCGATCTACCTGAGGATACTTGGTTACTCACTTTAGATGTCACTAGCCTATATACTAACATAGCACATGATGCTGGTCTTGATGCTCTTACATACTATTTCGCCAGTCGAGACAACACAACCACACCACCCAATCAATTTATTATCGACTTAGCCTCTTATGTGTTGAAATATAACTACTTTAGTTTTGACAATGATTTTTATTTACAAGTATCTGGTACATCCATGGGTTCTATCTTTGCACCCAATTTTGCCAATCTGTTCATGGGACATTTTGAAGAGAAATATGTCTATAATTCTGAAAAAAACATGTACAAACAAAACATTGTTAAATGGTTTAGATACATTGATGACATATGCTGTGTCTTTAAAGGTGGCTCAGACGAAATTCAACATTTTTTGACATTATTGAATGGCTTTGACTCTAATCTCAAATTCACTATAGAATGTAGCCAATCAAGAGTACACTTCCTAGATATGTGGATAATAGTGGATGAAGGTAACCTGTCTACAACCCTCTATCAGAAAGAAACAGATCCTAATACTTTATTACTGGCCACCAGTAACCACCCCCCCGCTCTCATCAAGTCTTTACCCATTAGTCAGTTTTACAGACTGAGAAGAGTTTGTTCCTCTAATGAGGATTTTATTGATAAATCATCTGCGATGAAAGCCAAGTTTGTCCAAAGAGGTCATTCACTTGAATGTATTGACAAAGCGTACACATTAGCTTTAAATAAGCCTCGTTCTGAGCTTTTGAAAACTACTCAGAAAAAAGAGAAGAAGTTTTCGGTTACATGTGTTACTACATATTCTCCTTATTCAAATAGGATAAAGGCTATCTTTAAACAGTATTGGCATATTTTAACCTCTGACCCTGAATTGGCTACACTATTTAAATACCCACCCCTATTTTCCTTTAAACGGGGTAGGAATCTAAAGGATCAGCTTGTACACTCTGACTTTCAATCTCCCCAGGTCTCACTAAGACAGACCCTGTTAAGTCCTCTCCCACAGGGAAACTATCCATGTGGTCATTGTGCCCAGTGTGGTAATACTCACAAGATCTCCTTTTTTAATCATCCTCATACTGGCAAGAAGTTCAAGATCAACAGTATTATTACTTGTGTGTCAACCCATGTGGTGTATATGATCAAATGTCCCTGTGGTTTAGCGTACATAGGCAAAACTACTAGACAGTTAAAACAGAGAATGAGTGAACATAAGAGTTCGATCAGAAGAAATGACCGTGAATACCCTGTTGCAGTGCATTTCAATGATCTTAAACATGACATCTCCACTTTTCGCTTTGTTGGTATAGAACAAGTCAAACTTCCAAGAAAAGGTGGTAACCACGATACCCTGTTAAAACAACGTGAGGCCTACTGGATCCACACTCTACAAACCTTACACCCTAAAGGGCTTAATGATGAACTCCTATTAAATGTTATGCTATAAAAGCTGTTGATCTGAACTTCTTGACCAGTCGGTATTATAGGCACTTCAGTTGCTATGTTTTTAATTATTTTATTCTTTTCCACTCTTACAGAGTAGGATCTTATATGTGACATTCAATTGCTTATCTAACTATGTCTTCCTTGTATGTTATCTGGCATGACATTTATGTATAATTCTCTTTCCCTGTATTATTGTTTTCTGCTATTGACAATGATATATGAGGAATGTTCACAGTAACACTGCACCTTAAGTCACATGACAAGGTTTTTCACAGCTGTTAATTGTTGAGATAATTACATGCATTTTGATTGGTTGTTTAGACTGTCTGAAATGTATTTAGTGACAATGTCAGCCCATTCTTGAATTAAGCCTGAGGAAGGTCGCAAGACCGAAACGTTGCTTTGCTTTAATAAAAATCTCTGAAACCAGTAAGTGGCAGTGTGCGGGTGTCCCTCCTTTCACATTGTATATGCCTCGTCATCATCGCACCTGCTCCAAACCTACCGGGTGTGCGGAAGTCATCTCTCTATAAGGACCTTCATCTCAAAATATTTTGTCCCAGGGATGTCCAGAAGCAAACATTTGAGTTTGAAATGTTCACTGTACAAAAATATGTTTATATCGATGTCTCCCTTTTGACTGATAACTGTCCATTTAAACTCTAGACGTGCCTGCCCCAAAGTTATTAGTGCAGTTATTAGCCCGGCAGCCGGCGACAACTAGAGTTCTCAAAAGTAAGTACAAAAGTAATAAAGCAAAAACTTTTCAAATGACTAAAATATGACTAAAACTAAATGACAACTGTTACCGTATAACCAGTACAAGTGAGTAAAACGTAACGGGGGGGCACCTGTTTTTCCAGCAAAGGAGGCTGTGGCCGGGTCGGTGTTGGGTCCCATTGAGGCCGGGCCATCCCCCAAGGGTGACGAAATGCCCCCCCAGCCCCTGCGGTGAGACACATCATTGGGAACTTGGGTGGAGATTTATTTTTTCAACCGGGGCCACCTACCTATAGCTACCTACCTACAATAGTTACAACCAGGATCATGGGTTGTTGAAAAACAAATTGTGGGAAGAGAGTTGCCCGAGCTTATGGACAAAGTTTGCATAAAGGATATACATTTCCATGAATCCAATGCAATATGAAAATGCTTTTAAGTGCAGGTGTGCAACAAACAAACATTAGTGGAAGGAGGAGCAGGGAAAGGAATAGTTAGAGAAGGCAAAGCACAGAGTTCATCATTTGGAGGATCTGCTCTCATCAGGAAGAAAGTGACCATCGGACGAAGAGACTTCACCAAAACACCAACTCAGAGATCTGAGACACTCTGCTGGCATCAAAAGGTGAGATCCCTTTAACCTTGTGTTCATTGTCCATTAGAATAGTTGTTGTTTTCAGAAGAACATTGAGAAGAGTTGTTAAAAATGTTTACTTGTGTCATTGTTATATCAGGTCAACTGTGTTCAAATCTGTCTTCTGTACCGGTTACAGGACACACACAGAGCCTGAAGATGAACGACACACTGGCGATTGGCACCAACTCCTCCTTCACATTCTCAGATCTGGCCCTACCGATTACCTTCAGCTCCATCAAGCTCACCCTGGGTCTGCCCATCAACAGCTACGTTCTGTGGCTGATACTGAGTGGAGCTGGTGGGACGATCGCCTCCGAGTTTTTCTATCTCAACCTGATCGTATCTGTGATCCTCTCTACCTTGGCCGATGTGTTTTACTCTGCATTTCTCTTCACATACAACTTCATTTTGTCCAAGGTTGCTAACTTTATTTTTGTTTTGTTTATCTTCTTCTCCATCCCATCGTTCCAGTGTTGTATCTGTGTGGAGCGTTACATAGCGGTGGTTCACCCCGTGGTGTTTCTCAGGTACAAAGCTCTTCGGTACAGGGTGGCCTGTTGCTGCCCTGTCTGGCTGACGGGGCTTGCATTCAGCTTGTTATTTGTTCTATCCGGTACGTTCTATCCTCTATACTTCCTGCTGGGCTTTTGGGTGGTGTGCATTTCTGTGGTGTGTTTCTGCTGCCTCTCGGTCCTCAGAGCTCTGAAACAGCCTGGACCAGGAGAAGGACAGAGGGACAGTGGGGAGGGAAACGGCCTGAAGAGAAGAGCTTTTAGAATCATTCTGATCAGCTTGGTAGTAATGTCAGTGACTATAATGAGCTATATTCCCCCTACTCTGTTTGCACTACTGAATTATTCCATCACAGTTGCTAATACCATCGCATCTGCAATAGCCTTGATTTCAGTGTTTGTTCATCCTTTGCTCTACCTTCACAAAGCTGGGAAACTGCCATGCTTCAAGTAGTCACAGAATATAATAATAATAATAATAATAATAATAATAATAATAATAATAATAATAATAATAATAATAATAATAATCTGTTAAAGAATTCCTTACCAATACATTTCTTCACCAATGTGTTTGTAAAGGTGTCTTCAATATCAGATTGAAATTCAGTTTCCACAGGGGAATCTGTGACAGTTTGGGGTATCATATAATGACCTTATGCAGGAATCGAAAATCCCAAACATTGTTCTGCTTTAAGTAGCATGTGAGGGGTCAAACTATAGGTTTTTTTTTCATGATTCTGAATTCATTGCAAGCATTTGTTTTGCACTAAAAACACTCCTTGTATAAACGGACATTCATCTTTACAAACACATTGGTGGAGACATGTCTTGGCAAGGAATTTGTTCACAGATTGGACATTGTTTTGATAATATTCCCTGACTAAAGTGGCTCTGAAAGCAGGATAGATTTCTTACCAGACCTGTGTGTGATATTAGCCTCTAATCCATAAACAAATCTATTCCAAATCTCCCACTGTGTCAGAGAAACCTACTTCAATTATTCAGCTAATTGATATGTTTTGTTTATCGAATTACTCATCATGGTAGAGAAAACAGTATTTTGACAATTACACTGTAATAATTACATTATTCAGCATAAGTAGATTTGTTTAAATGGAAAAACATTGTTTCTCAGGCTAAATGCATGTGCATCTATTCATTATTGTAATATTGCACAGAAGCTGAAATGATCTAGCAGGTGATTTGACACCTCTTTATGAAATGATTGGTGGAGAAATTTGAACCATCAGATAATATGTGTGTCTTTCGATCAGGGCCGTTAATGTCGTTTATAAATATAGAAATGGCTTGTAGGTCTGCTATTTTTGAAAAATCCTGAAAATGTAGCGCAAATCTTTGAATATATATTATTTCAGAGCGAACGTTGTTAACTAAAATCTTTGGGGGTCGGTGGCCAATTACATGCATATACATGAAATATTGAGCACCACTGACATAGAAACATAGGTTTTTCAGAAAACTGTCAGGATTTAGAAGACATTTTTTAAATTTTGACGTCAGGCCAAAATGGGTTCATCTCATAAATGTATTTAACCCATTAAGACCCTGTTACGACCCTATAGTAGAGTCATCATTCCTTTTCCCTGCAGTGCCGAGGTGATCGGAGGCTCAGTGACAGCACCTGGTCGTCATCACCAATCAGCCAATCCCTTTGTTGTTGTTGTTGTTGAGGTACCCTACATGCTCACTGACATATGTGACCAAATTTGACTGAGGGACTGCCATTGGATTTTTTTTTATTTCGTTTTTTCATGTCGTATGAAAGCAGGGAATCATAGCTTCAAATTGACGCATTGGTTGTTCAGTTTGACCCACCCGTTTTGGAGATATGGCTTATAGAGTAATGTCTTGCAGAGAAACAGCGAGTTGAGAAAACATGAAAGGTTGAAAGATTCACTTCTGTGTTCTCTAACATTACACCTCGCTACATGTTTAAGCATTTATTTCATATTTACATGTCGATTTCAGCTCAGACACTTATTTCAGACATGCTCTAGTATGTGAAGAGTCTGCCTGTGCTATTAACTAATTTTGGGGAAAACAATAAGTTTTTGTCTGGTGAAAAGCTGGAATTTGTGCGATGGCAGGCTCTCAGTCAAATATGGTCACATATCTGTCTGCAGGCAGTGTGCCTTATTTTGTTTGAGGGTTTAAAGGTGTAGTGAAATTAAAAATACGTTTTTCACACTTTTAGACCATATCCGTGGTCATCATATGGGCATACCTAACAATGAATGCCAAAAAAATGGGCAAATTCTCATTTGTATGTGTTTTATATCAAAAGTCCATAAAAATATATTTTGTATTACTTCCTGAAAACGAAAACGTGCTGCGTGATGACGTGTCGAGGCCCACATCGATAAAAGCCAATAAAAATGAAGCTCACCGTTTAATTCCCCATATGTGCGCATCCATGCAGCACAGCTGCTATTGATTACAGAAATCCTCAGTTTTTATTCCCATTCAAGATAACATCCAGGCAGTGTATTACTCGGTTTCAACTTAATCATCACGCTAAAATATGTATCTGAAAACATTATAGGGTAGAAATAAGACACATAACAGTAAACTGGTACAGCTGGCCGTCTATCTGATTTGTAAACAAACACACAGCATGCTGCTGCGTATAGCATAGCAACCGTCCCTAGCTACCGTCCCATCGCCTGAAGGGATGCGCCGCTCTGATTGGTTCAGAAAACTTCAGACCGGTGTTTCAACTTGAAACCGTTTGAAACTTCAAAATAAAAAGTCCACCATTTCCGTTGCACTGCACCTTTAAAGTAGCATAAAGGTGTTTGCACACGGTTGCATTTTATTGTTTTGGCCAGATATCGTTGCGAATTTCGGAGGGCGTAAAAAAAATAATCAACCTGCACCATTCAATCACACTGTATCCGAATATTTCATCTGTATAAAGTTTTTTCAGACCGGGGTCTTCTGCAGCCGTCTAGCGGGGTCTTAGTGCACACAGAGCACATATACGCTGTAGAGTGCATTGCTCTAATTTGGATTTCATTATTTTCTCCCATTTCTCTGTTAGTCAGGGAGACTAGAATTGTAATGTATCTGGGTGCAGGTTGGTGTGTTTATTTATTATTTAGTGTGGTCTTTGGTTTGTTGTTGTGGCCACCTTGATGTCTTATATCCTTTCCCCATTTAAATGTGTATGCCGTTCCTGTAACCTCGACTTCAATATTGTTAATAAATGTACACTTTTCCCCCTCCGTTTCCTGTGTGTGTGAAAATAGAACTACTCTGTTACAAGTAAAAAAAGATCTGGAATTCAAAATGCACTCGAGTAAAAGTACAAAAGACTTGGCATCAAAATGTGCTTAAAGTATCAAAAGTAGAAAGTATACTATTTATGCTGAATCGCCTGAATGTCTCATTTCAAGTTTTCAAATGCATACAAATATTTCAATAACTAATGATCAAAAGGTAAAGCGGGAGTGAAGCGATGCCCTCAACAGGCCTGAAAATTAAGGCCCGGCCCTACCTGGGCCCTCATCAAACCCTGTACACTCAACACTGCCCCCGCTGCCACCCTTAGATCTCCATATATGGAGCTGTCCTGTTCTGCATTCCATAATTATGTTGATCTGACCTCATCACACCCTGTACAGTGTACACTTAAGACACACTCCACATATGGCCAATACAGAATTCATTCCATATGTTGATCTGACCCCCCCATTCCAAAGCGCCAGCGCTCGCCCAGAAGTCTGCTGCCACCCAGACGGTGGAAAAAAGTATTCAAGTAAAAGTATCAGTACTTAAATGTAGAAATACAAGTAAAAGTATGGTATTTAAAATGTAGGCCTACTTAAAAGTAAAAGTACAAAAGTAATAAAGCAAAAACCTTTCAGATGACTAAAATATGACTAAAACTAAATGACATCTGTTACCGTAACCAGTACAAGTGAGTAAAAAGTAACGGAGGGGCACCTGTTTTTCCGACACAGGAGGCTGTGGCCGGGTCGGCGTTGGGCCCCATTGAGGCCGGGCCATCTACCTATAGCTACCTACCTCCAATAGTTACAACCAGGATCATGGGTTGTTGAAAAACAAATTGTGGGAACAGAGTTGCCAGAGCTTATGGACAAAGTTTGCATAAAGGATATACATTTCCATGTATCCAATGCAATATGAAAATGCTTTAAGTGCAGGTGTGCAACAAACAAACATTAGTGGAAGGAGGAGCAGGGAAAGGAATAGTTAGAGAAGGCAAAGCACAGAGTTCATCATTCGGAGGATCTGCTCTCATCAGGAAGAAAGTGACCATCGGACGAAGAGACTTCACCAAAACACCAACTCAGAGATCTGAGACACTCTGCTGGCATCAAAAGGTGAGATCCCTTTAACCTTGTGTTCATTGGGCCTCATGCGCCAACCGTTCTTAAGAAGTTCTTAAGAGGAAATTTGTTCTTAGACCCACTTAGGAAGTTTTTAAGAGGGTTTTGGGATCCCTCAATCTTTTCTTAGCTGTGATTTGTTCGTAGGTAAGAACAGAATCTACGCACACTGTGGAGCACTCTTAGGGTGCCTTTTTCGTTCTTAAGTGCAATCTGAAAACATAAAGGAAAAACAGCGCCATCTGTATGATGCTCAAAGTTTGGTCTGAGGACCTCAAGGGGTCCTTGAGGAAGTTCCAGGCAGTCCACAGCAAAATATGGAACATTTTACCACTTTAATCCCATTTTATACTTTGAAAATAGCCAATCCACAAGCTCACAAACGCGTCCCATTACTGCCCATTTTGAGCTTGTAGATCAGCTACATTTTGATAAATCTTCAAAACATTTCCCTATCAGAAAATATTTTCATATGGGGGTCTGCAGAATGCATGTCAATTTGGGGGTCCTTGACATGAAAATGTTTGAGAACCACTGGTTTAGAGTTCACAACCCAACCCAACCCAAACAAACGCACCATACCCACCACATAACCCCCACCCCATGCACCCGCCATCACCCCCCCCCCCCCCCCCCCCCAAGTTGACTATTGTGAGATAAATAATAAAATACATTCATGAATATTGAAAGTATTGAAATATTGAAATATTGAAAATTTCTGTTCACTTCAGTACCTCCACAGTATTATTGATTTTTTAATGTTTGGAGTCTGGTGTTCCACCATATTTAGACTTTAGTTTAGGTATTCTTGACCTCACTCAACTTTATTTCTATGTGTGAGGTCCTGTGATTTCTGTGTGCTGCAATCACACACATGTGTGACTGCAGGCAAGGCCATGGAGTCACGCAAAACCACACCCACCTGGGTGAACACAGGTAGGAAAGTGAATTCCCAATGCCTTATATGGGATTGGTGGGGCGGTTCCCTATGGTAATTAGGATGCTAATTAGGATATGTGGGGCGTCTACCTATGATCATTTGAATGAACTGGCACACCCCTTCAAGTTACAAGGATTTGGATTCATCATCATAAGAACATGCTTACGAACAATTCTGCCTACTTAAGAACGTTTCATGAATCTGACTGGACTTCTCTTAGGAATTCACTTAGGAAGAAATGTAAGAGGAAAAGTTAGGAACTTATTGGCGCATGAGGCCCACTGTTCATTAGAATATATTTTTCAGAAGAACATTGAGAAGAGTAAACATGTTTACTTGTGTCATTGTTTAATCAGGTCAACTGTGCTCAAATCCATCGTCTGTACCAGTTACAGGACACACACAGAGCCTGAAGATGAACGACACACTGGCGAATGGCACCAACTCCTCCGTCTCCTCCGGTCTGGCCCTACAGATTACTCTCGACTCTATCAAGCTCCTGGGTCTGCCCATCAACAGCTACGTTCTGTGGCTGATACTGAGTGGAGCTGGTGGGACGTTCGCCTCCGAGTTCTTCTATCTCAACCTGATCGTATCTGTGATCCTCTCTACCTTGGCCGATGTATTTTACTCTGCATGGCTCTTCACATACAACTCAATTTTTCTAAGGGTTACTAAATGTGCTTTTTTTATGTTTATCTTCTTCTCCATCCCATCGTTCCAGTGTTGTATCTGTGTGGAGCGTTACATAGCGGTGGTTCACCCCGTGGTGTTTCTCAGGTACAAAGCTCTTCGCTACAGGGTGGCCTGTTGCTGCCCTGTCTGGCTGACGGGGCTTGCATTGGGCATGTTAGTTGGTATATTCGATACTTTGTATCATCACTACTTCCTGCTGGTCTTTTGGGTGGTGTGCATTTCTGTAGTGTGTTTCTGCTGCCTCTCGGTCCTCAGAGCTCTGAAACAGCCTGGACCAGGAGAAGGACAGAGGGACAGTGGGGAGGGAAACGACCTGAAGAGAAGAGCTTTTAGAATCATTCTGATCAGCTTGGTGGTAATGTCACTGACTATAATGAGCTGTATTCCTCCTGTTCTGTTTCCACTAATGAGTCTGACTTATTCCAACTCAGTTGCTAATACCATCGCATCTGCAATAGCCTTGATGACAGTGTTTGTTCATCCTTTGCTCTACCTTCACAAAGCTGGGAAACTGCCATGCTTCAAGTAGTCACAGAATATTAAAATAATAATAATAATCTGTTAATAAATTCCTTACCAAGAAATGTATTCACCAATGGGTTTGTAAAGGTGTCTTAAAAATCAGATTGAAAGAAATTCAGTTTCCCCAGGAATTCATTGCAAGCATTTGTTTTGCACTAAAAGCACTCCTTGGGCTATAAACAGCCATAGCCACTTTTCCAGGTCATCATCTTTACAAACACATTGGTGAAGACATGTCTTGGCAAGGAATGTATTCACAGATTGGACATTGTTTTGATAATATTCCCTGACTAAAGGGGCTCTGAAAGCAGGATAGATCTCTTACCAGACCTGTGTGTGATACAAGGCTCTAATGATTATGCGCCTATTTTATTTTGATTGAACCTTTCTCCTGTTTCTCTGTTAGTCAGAGAGACTAGAATTGTAATCTATCTGGGTGCAGATTGGTGTGTTAATTTATTATTTAGTGTGGTCTTTGGTTTGTTGTTTTATGCTTTCCCTGTTTATATGTGTATGCAGTTCCTGTAACCTCGACTTAAACATTGTTAATAAATGTACACTTCTTTTCCCGTTACCTGTGTATGTGTTACTCCTTAGCATATAAGGTCGTAACAGACCTGATGCTGATTCTACAATCCTTAAAATTCTAAATCCTAACAGTTAAAAAAAAAAGAGAAACGTATGAAAAATGTTCATGTCAAGGACCTTCATCTCATAAAACTATGACTGATCCACCCGGACGACCTATTGTGGCACAGATCAATTCTCTTTTGTCACCTCTGTCTGAATATGTAGACTATTTTATTAAACCTTTTGTTCATAAATTGCCTTCCTATATAAGGGATTCTACTGACTTTATTAACAAGATCTCTGATATTTCCGATCTACCTGAGGATACTTGGTTACTCACTTTAGATGTCACTAGCCTATATACTAACATAGCACATGATGCTGGTCTTGATGCTCTTACATACTATTTCGCCAGTCGAGACAACACAACCACACCACCCAATCAATTTATTATCGACTTAGCCTCTTATGTGTTGAAATATAACTACTTTAGTTTTGACAATGATTTTTATTTACAAGTATCTGGTACATCCATGGGTTCTATCTTTGCACCCAATTTTGCCAATCTGTTCATGGGACATTTTGAAGAGAAATATGTCTATAATTCTGAAAAAAACATGTACAAACAAAACATTGTTAAATGGTTTAGATACATTGATGACATATGCTGTGTCTTTAAAGGTGGCTCAGACGAAATTCAACATTTTTTGACATTATTGAATGGCTTTGACTCTAATCTCAAATTCACTATAGAATGTAGCCAATCAAGAGTACACTTCCTAGATATGTGGATAATAGTGGATGAAGGTAACCTGTCTACAACCCTCTATCAGAAAGAAACAGATCCTAATACTTTATTACTGGCCACCAGTAACCACCCCCCCGCTCTCATCAAGTCTTTACCCATTAGTCAGTTTTACAGACTGAGAAGAGTTTGTTCCTCTAATGAGGATTTTATTGATAAATCATCTGCGATGAAAGCCAAGTTTGTCCAAAGAGGTCATTCACTTGAATGTATTGACAAAGCGTACACATTAGCTTTAAATAAGCCTCGTTCTGAGCTTTTGAAAACTACTCAGAAAAAAGAGAAGAAGTTTTCGGTTACATGTGTTACTACATATTCTCCTTATTCAAATAGGATAAAGGCTATCTTTAAACAGTATTGGCATATTTTAACCTCTGACCCTGAATTGGCTACACTATTTAAATACCCACCCCTATTTTCCTTTAAACGGGGTAGGAATCTAAAGGATCAGCTTGTACACTCTGACTTTCAATCTCCCCAGGTCTCACTAAGACAGACCCTGTTAAGTCCTCTCCCACAGGGAAACTATCCATGTGGTCATTGTGCCCAGTGTGGTAATACTCACAAGATCTCCTTTTTTAATCATCCTCATACTGGCAAGAAGTTCAAGATCAACAGTATTATTACTTGTGTGTCAACCCATGTGGTGTATATGATCAAATGTCCCTGTGGTTTAGCGTACATAGGCAAAACTACTAGACAGTTAAAACAGAGAATGAGTGAACATAAGAGTTCGATCAGAAGAAATTACCGTGAATACCCTGTTGCAGTGCATTTCAATGATCTTAAACATGACATCTCCACTTTTCGCTTTGTTGGTATAGAACAAGTCAAACTTCCAAGAAGAGGTGGTAACCACGATACCCTGTTAAAACAACGTGAGGCCTACTGGATCCACACTCTACAAACCTTACACCCTAAAGGGCTTAATGATGAACTCCTATTAAATGTTATGCTATAAAAGCTGTTGATCTGAACTTCTTGACCAGTCGGTATTATAGGCACTTCAGTTGCTATGTTTTTAATTATTTTATTCTTTTCCACTCTTACAGAGTAGGATCTTATATGTGACATTCAATTGCTTATCTAACTATGTCTTCCTTGTATGTTATCTGGCATGACATTTATGTATAATTCTCTTTCCCTGTATTATTGTTTTCTGCTATTGACAATGATATATGAGGAATGTTCACAGTAACACTGCACCTTAAGTCACATGACAAGGTTTTTCACAGCTGTTAATTGTTGAGATAATTACATGCATTTTGATTGGTTGTTTAGACTGTCTGAAATGTATTTAGTGACAATGTCAGCCCATTCTTGAATTAAGCCTGAGGAAGGTCGCAAGACCGAAACGTTGCTTTGCTTTAATAAAAATCTCTGAAACCAGTAAGTGGCAGTGTGCGGGTGTCCCTCCTTCAACATTGTATATGCCTCGTCATCATCGCACCTGCTCCAAACCTACCGGGTGTGCGGAAGTCATCTCTCTATAAGCGGACCTTCATCTCAAAATATTTTGTCCCAGGGATGTCCAGAAGCAAACATTTGAGTTTGAAATGTTCACTGTACAAAAATATGTTTATATCGATGTCTCCCTTTTGACTGATAACTGTCCATTTAAACTCTAGACGTGCCTGCCCCAAAGTTATTAGTGCAGTTATTAGCCCGGCAGCCGGCGACAACTAGAGTTCTCAAAAGTAAGTACAAAAGTAATAAAGCAAAAACTTTTCAAATGACTAAAATATGACTAAAACTAAATGACAACTGTTACCGTATAACCAGTACAAGTGAGTAAAACGTAACGGGGGGGCACCTGTTTTTCCAGCAAAGGAGGCTGTGGCCGGGTCGGTGTTGGGTCCCATTGAGGCCGGGCCATCCCCCAAGGGTGACGAAATGCCCCCCCAGCCCCTGCGGCGAGACACATCATTGGGAACTTGGGTGGAGATTTATTTTTTCAACCGAGGCCACCTACCTATAGCTACCTACCTACAATAGTTACAACCAGGATCATGGGTTGTTGAAAAACAAATTGTGGGAAGAGAGTTGCCCGAGCTTATGGACAAAGTTTGCATAAAGGATATACATTTCCATGAATCCAATGCAATATGAAAATGCTTTTAAGTGCAGGTGTGCAACAAACAAACATTAGTGGAAGGAGGAGCAGGGAAAGGAATAGTTAGAGAAGGCAAAGCACAGAGTTCATCATTTGGAGGATCTGCTCTCATCAGGAAGAAAGTGACCATCGGACGAAGAGACTTCACCAAAACACCAACTCAGAGATCTGAGACACTCTGCTGGCATCAAAAGGTGAGATCCCTTTAACCTTGTGTTCATTGTCCATTAGAATAGTTGTTGTTTTCAGAAGAACATTGAGAAGAGTTGTTAAAAATGTTTACTTGTGTCATTGTTATATCAGGTCAACTGTGTTCAAATCTGTCTTCTGTACCGGTTACAGGACACACACAGAGCCTGAAGATGAACGACACACTGGCGATTGGCACCAACTCCTCCTTCACATTCTCAGATCTGGCCCTACCGATTACCTTCAGCTCCATCAAGCTCACCCTGGGTCTGCCCATCAACAGCTACGTTCTGTGGCTGATACTGAGTGGAGCTGGTGGGACGATCGCCTCCGAGTTTTTCTATCTCAACCTGATCGTATCTGTGATCCTCTCTACCTTGGCCGATGTGTTTTACTCTGCATTTCTCTTCACATACAACTTCATTTTGTCCAAGGTTGCTAACTTTATTTTTGTTTTGTTTATCTTCTTCTCCATCCCATCGTTCCAGTGTTGTATCTGTGTGGAGCGTTACATAGCGGTGGTTCACCCTGTGGTGTTTCTCAGGTACAAAGCTCTTCAGTACAGGGTGGCCTGTTGCTGCCCTGTCTGGCTGACGGGGCTTGCATTCAGCTTGTTATTTGTTCTATCCGGTACGTTCTATCCTCTATACTTCCTGCTGGGCTTTTGGGTGGTGTGCATTTCTGTGGTGTGTTTCTGCTGCCTCTCGGTCCTCAGAGCTCTGAAACAGCCTGGACCAGGAGAAGGACAGAGGGACAGTGGGGAGGGAAACGGCCTGAAGAGAAGAGCTTTTAGAATCATTCTGATCAGCTTGGTAGTAATGTCAGTGACTATAATGAGCTATATTCCCCCTACTCTGTTTGCACTACTGAATTATTCCATCACAGTTGCTAATACCATCGCATCTGCAATAGCCTTGATTTCAGTGTTTGTTCATCCTTTGCTCTACCTTCACAAAGCTGGGAAACTGCCATGCTTCAAGTAGTCACAGAATATAATAATAATAATAATAATAATAATAATAATAATAATAATAATAATAATAATAATAATAATAATAATAATAATCTGTTAAAGAATTCCTTACCAATACATTTCTTCACCAATGTGTTTGTAAAGGTGTCTTCAATCTCAGATTGAAATTCAGTTTCCACAGGGGAATCTGTGACAGTTTGGGGTATCATATAATGACCTTATGCAGGAATCGAAAATCCCAAACATTGTTCTGCTTTAAGTAGCATGTGAGGGGTCAAACTATAGGTTTTTTTTTCATGATTCTGAATTCATTGCAAGCATTTGTTTTGCACTAAAAACACTCCTTGTATAAACGGACATTCATCTTTACAAACACATTGGTGGAGACATGTCTTGGCAAGGAATTTGTTCACAGATTGGACATTGTTTTGATAATATTCCCTGACTAAAGTGGCTCTGAAAGCAGGATAGATTTCTTACCAGACCTGTGTGTGATATTAGCCTCTAATCCATAAACAAATCTATTCCAAATCTCCCACTGTGTCAGAGAAACCTACTTCAATTATTCAGCTAATTGATATGTTTTGTTTATCGAATTACTCATCATGGTAGAGAAAACAGTATTTTGACAATTACACTGTAATAATTACATTATTCAGCATAAGTAGATTTGTTTAAATGGAAAAACATTGTTTCTCAGGCTAAATGCATGTGCATCTATTAATTATTGTAATATTGCACAGAAGCTGAAATGATCTAGCAGGTGATTTGACACCTCTTTATGAAATGATTGGTGGATAAATTTTAACCATCAGATAATATGTGTGTCTTTCGATCAGGGCCGTTAAGGTCGTTTATAAATATAGAAATGGCTTGTAGGTCTGCTATTTTTGAAAAATCCTGAAAATGTAGCGCAAATCTTTGAATATATATTATTTCAGAGCGAACGTTGTTAACTAAAATCTTTGGGGGTCGGTGGCCAATTACATGCATATACATGAAATATTGAGCACCACTGACATAGAAACATAGGTTTTTCAGAAAACTGTCAGGATTTAGAAGACATTTTTTAAATTTTGACGTCAGGCCAAAATGGGTTCATCTCATAAATGTATTTAACCCATTAAGACCCTGTTACGACCCTATAGTAGAGTCATCATTCCTTTTCCCTGCAGTGCCGAGGTGATCGGAGGCTCAGTGACAGCACCTGGTCGTCATCACCAATCAGTCAATCCCTTTGTTGTTGTTGTTGTTGTTGAGGTACCCTACATGCTCACTGACATATGTGACCAAATTTGACTGAGGGACTGCCATTGGATTTTTTTGTATTTCGTTTTTTCATGTCGTATGAAAGCAGGGAATCATAGCTTCAAATTGACGCATTGGTTGTTCAGTTTGACCCACCCGTTTTGGAGATATGGCTTATAGAGTAATGTCTTGCAGAGAAACAGCGAGTTGAGAAAACATGAAAGGTTGAAAGATTCACTTCTGTGTTCTCTAACATTACACCTCGCTACATGTTTAAGCATTTATTTCATATTTACATGTCGATTTCAGCTCAGACACTTATTTCAGACATGCTCTAGTATGTGAAGAGTCTGCCTGTGCTATTAACTCATTTTGGGGGAAAAAATACGTTTTTGTCTGGTGAAAAGCTGGCAGATGGCAGGCTCTCAGTCAAATATGGTCACATATCTGTCTGCAGGCAGTGTGCCTTATTTTGTTTGAGGGTTTAAAGGTGTAGTGAAATTTTTAGACCATATCCGTGGTCATCATATGGGCATACCTAACAATGAATGCCAACAAAATGGGCAAATTCTCATTTGTATGTGTTTTATATCAAAAGTCCATTAAAATATATTTTTTATTACTTCCTGAAAACGAAAACGTGCTGCGTGATGACGTGTCGAGGCCCACATCGATAAAAGCCAATAAAAATGAAGCTCACCGTTTAATTCCCCATATGTGCGCATCCATGCAGCACAGCTGCTATTGATTACAGAAATCCTCCGTTTTTATTCCCATTCAAGATAACATCCAGGCAGTGTATTACTCGGTTTCAACTTAATCATCACGCTAAAATATGTATCTGAAAACATTATAGGGTAGAAATAAGACACATAACAGTAAACTGGTACAGCTGGCCGTCTATCTGATTTGTAAACAAACACACAGCATGCTGCTGCGTATAGCATAGCAACCGTCCCTAGCTACCGTCCCATCGCCTGAAGGGATGCGACGCTCTGATTGGTTCAGAAAACTTCAGACCGGTGTTTCAACTTGAAACCGTTTGAAACTTCAAAATAAAAAGTCCACCATTTCCGTTGCACTGCACCTTTAAAGTAGCATAAAGGTGTTTGCACACAGTTGCATTTTATTTATTTTTTCCCTTTCTTCTTGTTTTGGCCAGATATCGTTTCGAATTTCGGAGGGCGTAAAAAAAATAATCAACCTGCACCATTCAATCACACTGTATCCGAATATTTCATCTGTATAAAGTTTTTTCAGACCGGGGTCTTCTGCAGCCGTCTAGCGGGGTCTTAGTGCACACAGAGCACATATACGCTGTAGAGTGCATTGCTCTAATTTGGATTTCATTATTTTCTCCCGTTTCTCTGTTAGTCAGGGAGACTAGAATTGTAATGTATCTGGGTGCAGGTTGGTGTGTTTATTTATTATTTAGTGTGGTCTTTGGTTTGTTGTTGTGGCCACCTTGATGTCTTATATCCTTTCCCCATGCATTTAAATGTGTATGCCGTTCCTGTAACCTCGACTTCAATATTGTTAATAAATGTACACTTTTCCCCCTCCGTTTCCTGTGTGTGTGAAAATAGAACTACTCTGTTACAAGTAAAAAAGATCTGGAATTCAAAATGCACTTGAGTAAAAGTACAAAAGACTCAAAATGTGCTTAAAGTATCAAAAGTAGAAAGTATACTATTTATGCTGAATCGCCTGAATGTCTCATTTCAAGCTTTTATTTCGTCTGCGCGAAAAATGAAAGCCTGGATTTACGCATGGGCTGCACTGGCCTAAACGTGGGAGTCAACCCTTCCGCGTAGGCGTCGCTTCAAATGATGTGACGTCAGGGCTCTGAGCGGTGTGCATCCGTCAAAATAACACCGTGAGGAAATCATTACCAGTGGAATTTCAAACGAGGCTATGCGAGGAAAATGAGGAGAATGGCTAAAGAACCCACCACACCGTCTAAGAAAAAAACCAACGTGTGCCGACTGGAAATAACTTTGACAGTCCGTTAGAATGGTATACTCCAGCAACCAGTGGTTTCTGCTTCTGGTCGACACAATAACAGTGCTGCACTGGGGGGGGGGGAGGAGAGACCGGGGCTGACGGACAGATCGGTGAACCAATGGTGGGGGTGCGTAAATCTGAGCCGCGGCCCTCCCATCTAGGCCAGAAAGGTCTAGGGGCGTTGGTGACAGGCTGACAGCTAGTGATAGCCTACTGCTTTCTACTGTCTAGTGGGGTGTTGGTGACAGGCTGACAGCTAGTGATAGTCTACTACTTTCTACTGTCTAGTGGGGTGTTGGTGACAGGCTGACAGCTAGTGATAGCCTACTGCTTTCTACCGTCTAGTGGGGCGTTGGTGACAGGCTGACAGCTATAGTGATAGCCTACTGCTTTCTACTGTCTAGTGGGGTCTTGGTGACAGGCTGACAGCTATAGTGATAGCCTACTACTTTCTACTGTCTAGTGGGGTGTTGGTGACAGGCTGACAGCTAGTGATAGCCTACTACTTTCTACTGTCTAGTGGGGTGTTGGTGACAGGCTGACAGCTAGTGATAGCCTACTGCTTTCTACCGTCTAGTGGGGTGTTGGTGACAGGCTGACAGCTAGTGATAGCCTACTATACTTTCTACTGTCTAGTGGGGTGTTGGTGACAGGCTGACAGCTAGTGATAGCCTACTATACTTTCTACTGTCTAGTGGGGTGTTGGTGACAGGCTGACAGCTAGTGATAGTCTACTACTTTCTACTGTCTAGTGGGGTGTTGGTGACAGGCTGACAGCTAGTGATAGCCTACTACTTTCTACTGTCTAGTGGGGTGTTGGTGACAGGCTGACAGCTAGTGATAGCCTACTGCTTTCTACTGTCTAGTGGGGTGTTGGTGACAGGCTGACAGCTAGTGATAGCCTACTACTTTCTACTGTCTAGTGGGGTGTTGGTGACAGGCTGACAGCTAGTGATAGCCTACTGCTTTCTACTGTCTAGTAGTGGGGTGTTGGTGACAGGCTGACAGCTAGTGATAGCCTACTGCTTTCTACTGTCTAGTGGGGTGTTGGTGACAGGCTGACAGCTAGTGATAGCCTACTACTTTCTACTGTCTAGTGGGGTGTTGGTGACAGGCTGACAGCTAGTGATAGCCTACTGCGTTCTACCGTCTAGTGGGGCGTTGGTGACAGGCTGACAGCTAGTGATAGCCTACTACTTTCTACTGTCTAGTGGGGTGTTGGTGACAGGCTGACAGCTAGTGATAGCCTACTGCCTTCTACTGTCTAGTGGGGTGTTGGTGACAGGCTGACAGCTAGTGATAGCCTACTGCCTTCTACTGTCTAGTGGGGTGTTGGTGACAGGCTGACAGCTAGTGATAGCCTACTGCCTTCTACTGTCTAGTGGGGTGTTGGTGACAGGCTGACAGCTAGTGATAGCCTACTGCCTTCTACTGTCTAGTGGGGTGTTGGTGACAGGCTGACAGCTAGTGATAGCCTACTGCCTTCTACTGTCTAGTGGGGTGTTGGTGACAGGCTGACAGCTAGTGATAGCCTACTGCGTTCTACCGTCTAGTGGGGCGTTGGTGACAGGCTGACAGCTAGTGATAGCCTACTACTTTCTACTGTCTAGTGGGGTGTTGGTGACAGGCTGACAGCTAGTGATAGCCTACTACTTTCTACTGTCTAGTGGGGCGTTGGTGACAGGCTGACAGCTAGTGATAGCCTACTGCTTTCTACTGTCTAGTGGGGTGTTGGTGACAGGCTGACAGCTAGTGATAGCCTACTGCTTTCTACTGTCTAGTGGGGTGTTGGTGACAGGCTGACAGCTAGTGATAGCCTACTGCCTTCTACTGTCTAGTGGGGTGTTGGTGACAGGCTGACAGCTAGTGATAGCCTACTGCTTTCTACTGTCTAGTGGGGTGTTGGTGACAGGCTGACAGCTAGTGATAGCCTACTGCCTTCTACTGTCTAGTGGGGTGTTGGTGACAGGCTGACAGCTAGTGATAGCCTACTGCTTTCTACTGTCTAGTGGGGTGTTGGTGACAGGCTGACAGCTAGTGATAGCCTACTGCTTTCTACTGTCTAGTGGGGTGTTGGTGACAGGCTGACAGCTAGTGATAGCCTACTGCTTTCTACTGTCTAGTGGGGTGTTGGTGACAGGCTGACAGCTAGTGATAGCCTACTGCTTTCTACTGTCTAGTGGGGTGTTGGTGACAGGCTGACAGCTAGTGATAGCCTACTGCTTTCTACTGTCTAGTGGGGTGTTGGTGACAGGCTGACAGCTAGTGATAGCCTACTGCTTTCTACTGTCTAGTGGGGTGTTGGTGACAGGCTGACAGCTAGTGATAGCCTACTGCTTTCTACTGTCTAGTGGGGTGTTGGTGACAGGCTGACAGCTAGTGATAGTCTACTACTTTCTACTGTCTAGTGGGGTGTTGGTGACAGGCTGACAGCTAGTGATAGCCTACTGCTTTCTACTGTCTAGTGGGGTGTTGGTGACAGGCTGACAGCTAGTGATAGCCTACTATACTTTCTACTGTCTAGTGGGGTGTTGGTGACAGGCTGACAGCTAGTGATAGCCTACTATACTTTCTACTGTCTAGTGGGGTGTTGGTGACAGGCTGACAGCTAGTGATAGCCTACTGCTTTCTACTGTCTAGTGGGGCGTTGGTGACAGGCTGACAGCTAGTGATAGCCTACTGCTTTCTACTGTCTAGTGGGGTGTTGGTGACAGGCCGACAGCTAGTGATAGCCTACTGCTTTCTACTGTCTAGTGGGGTGTTGGTGACAGGCTGACAGCTAGTGATAGCCTACTGCTTTCTACTGTCTAGTGGGGTGTTGGTGACAGGCTGACAGCTAGTGATAGCCTACTGCTTTCTACTGTCTAGTGGGGTGTTGGTGACAGGCTGACAGCTAGTGATAGCCTACTGCTTTCTACTGTCTAGTGGGGTGTTGGTGACAGGCTGACAGCTAGTGATAGCCTACTGCTTTCTACTGTCTAGTGGGGTGTTGGTGACAGGCTGACAGCTAGTGATAGCCTACTGCTTTCTACTGTCTAGTGGGGTGTTGGTGACAGGCTGACAGCTAGTGATAGCCTACTGCTTTCGGATCCGTAAAACACAGCAAAAAAGTGTTTAAGTACAGACGTGGGAAGCTTCTGGTTGGGGTGTGCTGCTCTTTATTTGGTTTTCTCTCATTTCTCTGTTAGTCAGGGAGACTAGAATTGTAATGTATCTGGGTGCAGGTTGGTGTGTTTATTTATTATTTAGTGTGGTCTTTGGTTTGTTGTTGTGGCCACCTTGATGTCTTATATCCTTTCCCCATTTAAATGTGTATGCCGTTCCTGTAACCTCGACTTCAATATGGTTAATAAATGTACACTTTTCCCCCTCCGTGTCCTGTGTGTGTGAAAATAGAACTACTCTGTTACAAGTATAAAAAAAGTACAAAAGACTTGGCATCAAAATGTGCTTAAGTTAAAGTACCACAAGTAGAAAGTACACTCTTTATGCTGAATGTCTCATTTCAAGTTTTCAAATGCATACAAATATTTAAATTATATATACAAACTAGAAAAAGTGCCCTTCTGGGCACAGGTCTCCACCAGGAGGATAGGACTGTGTGAGATGTTTGGCAAAATGTTTAGGATTAATATAAACATGTTTTTGAGGCATTTTGTTCTAAAAATGTGTTTTGCAAAAATCAACCTGTTGGTGGCGCTATAACAGGCCAATGTGAAAAGGGTGGGATATATTCCTCAGCCTAGTAAGAAAATGTGTGAAAGATTTCAGGTAAATTGCATGCTGCGTTCATGATTTGAGGCTTTTGTTCAAAACGGGGCAATCTTGCAAACTGTGAAAGCTAATTATAGCCAATTAGGATAGAATATGAAATATCGGACAGATCCGACTTGAGCACATGACCATAGAGATACTGTGTAACGATTTGTGACAAAAGTCGGCCTCCTGGTGGCGCTATAAAAGGCAGGTGCGGAAAATGCAGGTTTGTCCTTGGCCTCTAGGGAGTGTGCATGCAACGTTTCACGCAGATCGGTGCAGTTTTAGGTAAAAAATGTGAAAAGCTGCCTCATGGTGGCGCTATAACAGGCCGTTCTGGAAAATGTGGGGCAGAGGTTCATCGTTGGCATCCAGGGAGTGTGTGTGCAAAGTTTGGCATTGACCGGGTTAACCCATTTAGGCCTGACGTCGAAATTTTTAAAAATGTCTTCAAAACAGTCAGACAGTTTTCTGAAAAACCTTATGTTTCTGTATCAGTGGTGCTCAATATGTCATGTCAAGGACCCCCAAAAATGTAATATTCCTCTGCCCACATCTGAAAATATGTTGTTCCAGGGACCTCCCCAGAAGCAAATGTTTGAGTTAAAATTTTCACTCTGTAATACTATATATTCAGTATTTTTCAATAGCTAAATTAAATCTAAAGAAAGAAGCCCAAATGTCACAGAATTCTATAGTTCTGTCTAATAACAATATTAAGAAAATAAATATACAGCAGATATACAAAGCTCACCATGAGCTTTGTAGATCTGTAGATATGTATGTTTTGTAAAAAAAAAAAAAAAAAAAGAAACCAACACTACAAAGTAACTTCTAGTAATTAAAGTTTTCAAATAAATGTAGTGAAGTAAAAGTAGGAATATTTGGATCCGAGATGTAGTGGAGTAGAAGTAAAGGTATTGGAAATTCTCAAGTAAAGTACAAATACCTCAATATTGTAGTGGGGGGCATTCCACTCATTTTCAACATTTTACTATGTCATTAATGTACCTTAGAGCTGTTGTGAGGAAATAATAAAAAAGTTCCCCCATTCTGTGTTAGAACTAGAGGTCTGAAAAGAATCATTAACACACCCTCCGCGCCATTGCCGACGATTAAAGTCAATTGAAGCTTAATTTTGATACTGGCGCTTAACGCCATTGCCGACGGCCTTCGGCAATTGAGCTTTTATAGCGCGTTCGATTGCTCGAGCCAAAATGCTACTCACGTTAGCCGGTTAGCTAGCTGTGTTGTTAGCACAGCGCTGGATCGCCCATCTTAGATCGTTGTCGCCATAAGCATCCATTCTATCCATTTCTTTCAATCGCCTGTAACTCCTATTCCTTGTCCCAGATGGCATTTTTGGTCAAAACAGCGTTTCTTTGACGGCACAGAGCTGACAATCTAGAGCTCTCCGGAGCTCCGGCCTGGATTCACATTGTAAACAAGGCCCACACAGCTGTGTGAAAACTCCTAACGTAGGACTACCGGTTGTGGACCGGAAATGGCGCCTTTTCAAAATAAGAGCTCAAATTAAAAAAATGCTGGCGTGAATTAGATCCTAATTTTTCAATAAATGATAGCGGTCTAAATGTTAACATGGTGAAACACATCTTGATGACATCATCAAGATGTGTTTCACCATGTTAATGATTTTTGAGTGGTGTAAACCACTCCTACAACTGGCTTTTGTGTGCAGAAAAAAATGAGCATGGTTGCTATGTTCAAAATAATTTCTGACGTAATTAAATCACACCCGGGTGAACTGGATGACCGTAGCAACCATGGTCATTTTCTCTGCACAAAAAAAGCCAGTTGTGAAATCACATCCAGGTGTGATTTCATTACGTCAGATCAGAGCTGATCAGGCTATATAATACCTCACATCGGACAAAAACTCCAGCTGAATCAACTTCATGGTCACAAATCATCACATCAGAAGACGAGTCTACCTAGCCAAAGATCTTTAACGTCAGACATTACGTCAGACCACAGCTGATCATGCTATATAAAACCTTACACCACTCAGTTCACACGGGTGTGATTTTTCCATAATTACAGTTCTAGGAAACACAGAATGGGGGGACTTTTTTATTATTTCCACACAACAGCTCTAAGGTATATTAATTACATGGTAAAATGTTGAAAATGTGTGGTTTTCCCCTTTAAGTAAATTATGTACTTAAGTAAATTGTATTTAGTTACTTTCCACCACTGCTTCCAATGCAAATGTGAATCCAATCCGTGGAGCGGGGGGGCAGTGGAAAAATGGGGGGACGCGAACGAGAGCGGAGGAGAGAAATCGTAGCGTGTAATAAGGCGATAGCGTGTTACATTATGACTAGTTGATGACATGTTACATATGTGCCTGCCGGAGCGAGAGGAAATAAAGGGGGGGCGGGATGTGAGGGGGAGGTTATATATACCATTAGTATTCAATACCACGGTCAGATTGTGTGCGCACACGCGCACACACACACACACACACACACACGCACACACACACACACACACACACACACACGCTCGCACGTGCGCGCGGCACACACACAGTGTCAGGCAGTTGTACGGACACCAGATATACAGATTAAAGCCAGGAAGCGTGCACAAAGCCTTTCGATGTGCATTGTGATCTTATAGATCTGCTATTTTTCCCGGCGAACGACACTGACGAGCGACTAAATATAACATTTAGGCTTAACCCATTACAACCGGGAAAGCATCTGTGTCATTTTAGATTGTAGCGACTTATATATATACGTTTTTATTATTTTTTAACTCTTTGGATTTAGGCAAGTGGTTTAGATTAGAACAGCAAATCTAAAAAAATAAGCAGATCTACAAGCTCACAGTGCGTCACTTCCTGCCATGCTGCGAGCTTGTATACATCTGCTATTTTTGAAAAATTTGGAACATTTTTAAAGAAGGTTGAATACATTTTTTCATTTTTATTTGAACACATATATTTTCAGATATGGGATCCTGGCACAGAACCTTTTCAGAACTATAGCCTACTGATTTATAGAAGGCATTTGTATTATGGAATCGGCCTCATAAGCCAGGTGTTAAAGGGTTAAATCCAGGAAGCATATGGCGAGCAGCGACTCCAGCTAATGTGCTCATTTCTTACCTACATTTATAGCGTGTGTCGAGGATGGCACGCCGCCAAATATTAGCATGCGTCTCGGTCCGCGTGTGCGTGTGCGTGTGTGTGTGTGTGTGTGTGTGTGTCTGGGGGGAGGGAGGGGTCGATGATGACAAACATGCAGTTACACACCCACAAAACAGACACACAGACACACACACACACACATGAGGGGTCTCTGCCCCCCATTTGCAGAGAGATGATGCTCGGTGTGGGGCAATCTCCTCAGACAGATGTCGGCGGCTTATTAAAGAGGACGGGGCCGGGCGGCGGGGAGACGAACACCCCCCCTCCCCCTCCGAGCGGAACTGAGGAGGGGGGCTATGAATAAATGTATTACACTAATGCACTGACCTCACACAAACTGTAAGTGACGTTCAAACAACTAGGCGCCAAACGTGTAACGCATAACAGCCATTAATCCATTGAGACCTGGAACGCATCCATGTCACGTTAGCGTTTAACCACATTAACCATTAACCCATTTTGGGCGGGAACCCGTTTTGGTGTTTTAAACATTGTTATAATTTAGCTATTGAAAAATAGCAGATCTACAAGCTCATAGTGCGCCACTCGGTGGCGCGCTATGAACTTGTAGGTCTGCTATTTTTGAAAAATCGTTAAAATGTGCCTCAAATCTTTCCGAAAATTGTCATGATTTAGAAAACTTTTTTTTTTAAATTTCGACGTCACGCCTGAATGGGTTAACCCATTGAGACCTATATGAGACGTCTTCTAAATCCTAAACCGTTTTCTCTTTCTGGAAAACAAACAAACTGTGTTTTTGCTTAAACCTTTCCATGTCAAGGAGGAACGCTATATAAAATGATTGTGTATTTGGGTCGTGGAACGGTCCATCCATCCCATCTCAAAACATTTTGTCCCATAAGGTCAGTGGTTCCCCAAACTTTTTTCAAATTGACACTAATCAGCCCGTGGACCCCCATTTGAAAATATATGCCAGGGACCCACCCATAAGAGAAGCTGTTTACGGCTCTAGCAGTGATTGTCAACCATTTTCCTTTCAAGGACCCCCAGTTTGAAATGCATTAGTCTATACGGACCCCCATTTAATGTCAATTTCTATCTCTGGGACCCCCAATTTGTAAAAATCAATGTTAATGTAACTCTGAGAGTGTACAAATGGAACCAAAGGGACACGATAGGGTCCGTTTGGTTCCATCTGTACACTCTCAAAGTTACAGACCCATGAGGGTCCATTTGGTTCCAAACTATCATTTAGCTGGGGACCCCCTGGAACTCCCTCAAGGGCCCCTGGGGGTCCGAGGACCCCACTTTGGGAACCTCTGCCATAAGGGACCTCCAGAAGCAAAGATTTGAGTTAACATGTTTCGCTTGAAAATAATATACCTATTCAAACATTTGCTCGAATTTTCACGATTATTTTCCCCAAAACAGCAGATCTTCTAAAAGTATGCTTTTTTTATATAGCTACAATCCAAAATGACACCGATGCATTCACGGTCTGACTGGATTAAATGAGAGGAGGGGGGAATGTGTGGATGGATGTATGAAGGAAAAATAGACGTCTCTATTCTTTCCCCCCCATGCCCAACCGCGCACGCACGCACGCACGCACGCGCGCACGCGCGCACACACACCCACACACACACACACGTCTGACCGAGTCCCCCCGGCAGTACAGTAGGTGGAGGGGGGGTAAACTGTGACAAAAACATGTCCGTCGAGTCGATTATACCTTTTTTCACTGACGAAAACGAAATGGAAACTAAATGAAAACCAAGCTATGCTGACTAAAACTAAGACTAAATATAGTCACGATTTCATCAACAAATACAAATTAGACCAAGATGTTATAGGAAGGGACTTACAAGAGATCCAGTATAAGTCATTTATTCTTGGTTTCTTGGGTCTATGAATATACAAGGCCCAAAAGAAGTGAACGTATACTATATACGTGTACATTTGAAAATAGCCGATGTGTACACACATTGCCACGACCAATATTTAAAAGCAACTTCAGAGGAAAAAAAAAACATGCCCAAAGTCACTTATAATAAGCGAGCATGGCAACACGGTTTGTGGGCACTGCTATTCTATTGAAGTCCTTCTCTCTCCCCCTCTCGCTCTCTCTCGTCCTTCTCTCTCCCCCTCTCTCTCTCTCTCTCCCCCTTCTCTCTCCCCCTCTCTCTCTCCCCCCCCCTCTCCCCCTCTCCCCCTCTCCCTCTCCCCCTCTCTCTCTCTCGTCCTTCTCTCTCCCCCTCTCTCTCTCTCTCGTCCTTCTCTCTCCCCCTCTCTCTCTCTCTCTCTCCCCCTTCTCTCTCCCCCTCTCTCTCCCCCTCCCCCTCTCCCCCTCTCCCCCTCTCTCTCTCTCTCTCTCTCTCCACCCCCCCCCCCCCCTCATCTCTGACATCACCTAAACTAGGATGAAGTGCAGCCTTAAATGCTTTCCTCCAGGAAGAGACAGTGGTTACGGTTAGGTAATAGCACGCACGCACGCACGCACGCACGCACGCACGCACGCACGCACGCACGCACGCACACACGCACGCGCACACTGTCAAAAACCTCAGTGTTCATTCAACTTTGAGAGTACATTTTGTACACCATTGCCTTGAGTTAAGTTACCACCAAGGATTTGACTGGTGGTGTGTGTGATAAATTAAGCACAGGGGCACAGCTTAGAAACCTCAAAGGAAGAATCCCTACGGTCTGACGGCCAAACGTTTCCATGATGTCTCTCTCTCTCTCTTTCTCTCTCCTCTTTCACACAGAAGGTAGAGCTCTCTCTCCCTTTCCTCTTCCACCCAGTCGGTATATGCATACAGCTCTCAGCGTGTCTGATGAATGACAACCATTAGAGTTAAATAAATGATCTGCTGAAATATGGACGCTGCTGTCACGTCCTCTCCTCCACCACCGACAACCAGACACACTACACAACACCAGATCATTCTTACTTTCTCTGCCTCAAGCCCTATTCACACTCAGTTTTTAAGGCGATATAGCTACTCATCTTTTTGGTGGTTAGAAAATAAAAAACAAAAGAGAGATGTGTTGGGGGTGAGCGGTGAGTCGCGGTATCACCGCAGCATGACGTCATGTTGTAGTTTTCCCAACGCACACGCACGCACACGCACACGCACACGCACACACACACACACACACACACACACACACACACACACACACACACACACACACACACACACACACACACACAAATACGATCAAAACAGACCAATACAATCAAAACAGAACGTATGTACAACTGAAAGTCTGACACAGGTTACAGCTTATGAGGCGTTGTGAGCTTGTAGATCTGCTATTTTCACAAGTAGTTATTATAACGAAATGTAACGCCTCAACTCCTACCAATCCAAGTGATTGTCATTGTGATAGCCTACTATAATTATGAATGTAGTTAAGGCGTAAGAGAGCGCAAAATAAATAAATAAAGTCGAAAGAAAAGAAAACAATGTCAGCGCGTTTCAACCAAATATATTCCATTATACGTTACGTACTAGAATTAGAAAGTAGAAAAAAACGGCAGGTTACAACGCTTTTTGGGTTGTTTTTCTTATTTGTTATTATTTGTTTGGTCCAAAATAATATTGTGTTTGTGGTCATGATTTGTCACGACTCGAGTTGGCTTCGTACGACGCTATTTTTATTTTATCCCCTGTGGCAGTCTGGCAGATGTGTGGGACTCCAACCTGATCTTAGTTCTAAAATCATTTCTTACCCACATAAAAAAATGACCCTTTCTCTCAAGGGCACCAGAAAATGAACCCCATAACTTACATGTGTCTGGTTTTTACTATCCTTGAGAGAACATCTTGCGCCCACATAATAATAATCTTTATTGTCCTGAAGGATATTCATCTTCACAGTCTGTTCAAAAACAACACATAGCACTATAACACCAAGACAATACAAAAACATGAGGTCCTCACAGTATACAGAACCATCCTATCGGTGGGGCAGTTTGTCTAATGCCGCGATGGCTGAGGGAACAACACTCCTACTAAAACGGACCTTTTTCCATGGCAAGGTTCTGTATCTTTAGTCATACATAGTCGTAGATAGTAGGCCAATACAATATAACGCATGCATGCACGCACACACACACACACACACACACACACACACACACACACACACACACACACACACACCTCGCCTCTCTCTCCCTCATACACATTATCATGCAAACAGCTGGGACTCGCCCCCCCGTTGACTAAACATGAGCAATCGCCTCATCTGTAAGTGAATGTTTTAACCATTACGGACGGAGACCTATTTCTATAGCGGCGCGCGCACATGTACGCGCACACGCACACACACAAAGTAATATGTTCATAATCACACATTGCAACGGGACGATGGAGCCTACTTTATGCTCCGGTGTCACATGACCAAATATAGACGACCATATTTAAAGCTCATGCACATCATCGTGATGTTGGGTCAGTGGTTCTCAACAAGTGGTCCGGGGACCACCAGTGGTCCTGGAAGGGATTCCAGGTGGTCCCCAGCGACATGATGGAGTTGCTAATGGTAACCGAATGGACCCTTATACATCTTTAATTCTTGAAGAGTTAAATTGTCATTAAACATCTGCATTACCGAAGTTAGAAGAAGTCTAGAGAATGTACAGGAATTGTTGTTTTGATCATCGTTTGCCTGTTATCTCTCCTAAATGGTACCGACATCGATACAGCATGGCATTGTGGACAAAACCTTATCCAACGACAAACTAAATATTCTACGTCTTGGGTCTGAGAGGCTAAGGTCTCCATTTCCGTCACCGCTAAACCCCTTATCCCTGAACTTCTTTGCCTTTTTTTTTTTACTATTTGGAAAAACATTTTTGAATAGTTCAACTAGCCAATCTACATTGACACGTTGTGAGTTTGTAGACTGGCCATTTTAACTATTCAAAAATGTTTTGCAAAATAGTAAAAAAGGCAAATAAGTTTAGGGATAAGGGGTTTAGCGGTGATGAAAATGGAGCCCAATATCTCATCAAATCGATGTGAGATTTCATTGATACGAACATGGTTGAAAACCCACTGCGTTTATAGGTGACTTCTCTCCGTATAGCAATGTCAGAGTGAGTGTGAATATTAACGTAATTGTGCTCTCTCCTGTAACGGTTTGAGAGTCCATCAGGGGGTTGTGGTGACGTTCTCCTGTAACGGTTTGAGAGTCCATCAGGGGGTTGTGGTGACGTTCTCCTGTAACGGTTTGAGAGTCCATCAGGGGGTTGTGGTGACGTTCTCCTGTAACGGTTTGAGAGTCCATCAGGGGGTTGTGGTGACGTTCTCCTGTAACGGTTTGAGAGTCCATCAGGGGGTTGTGGTGACGTTCTCCTGTAACGGTTTGAGAGTCCATCAGGGGGTTGTGGTGACGTTCTCCTGTAACGGTTTGAGAGTCCATCAGGGGGTTGTGGTGACGTTCTCCTGTAACGGTTTGAGAGTCCATCAGGGGGTTGTGGTGACGTTCTCCTGTAACGGTTTGAGAGTCCATCAGGGGGTTGTGGTGACGTTCTCCTGTAACGGTTTGAGAGTCCATCAGGGGGTTGTGGTGACGTTCTCCTGTAACGGTTTGAGAGTCCATCAGGGGGTTGTGGTGACGTTCTCCTGTAACGGTTTGAGAGTCCATCAGGGGGTTGTGGTGACGTTCTCCTGTAACGGTTTGAGAGTCCATCAGGGGGTTGTGGTGACGCTCTCCTGTAACGGTTTGAGAGTCCATCAGGGGGTTGTGGTTCTCCTGTAACGGTTTGAGAGTCCATCAGGGGGTTGTGGTGACGTTCTCCTGTAACGGTTTGAGAGTCCATCAGGGGGTTGTGGTTCTCCTGTAACGGTTTGAGAGTCCATCAGGGGGTTGTGGTGACGTTCTCCTGTAACGGTTTGAGAGTCCATCAGGGGGTTGTGGTTCTCCTGTAACGGTTTGAGAGTCCATCAGGGGGTTGTGGTGACGTTCTCCTGTAACGGTTTGAGAGTCCATCAGGGGGTTGTGGTGACGTTCCCCTGTAACGGTTTGAGAGTCCATCAGGGGGTTGTGGTGACGTTCTCCTGTAACGGTTTGAGAGTCCATCAGGGGGTTGTGGTGACGTTCTCCTGTAACGGTTTGAGAGTCCATCAGGGGGTTGTGGTGACGTTCTCCTGTAACGGTTTGAGAGTCCATCAGGGGGTTGTGGTGACGTTCTCCTGTAACGGTTTGAGAGTCCATCAGGGGGTTGTGGTGACGTTCTCCTGTAACGGTTTGAGAGTCCATCAGGGGGTTGTGGTGACGTTCTCCTGTAACGGTTTGAGAGTCCATCAGGGGGTTGTGGTGACGTTCTCCTGTAACGGTTTGAGAGTCCATCAGGGGGTTGTGGTGACGTTCTCCTGTAACGGTTTGAGAGTCCATCAGGGGGTTGTGGTGACGTTCTCCTGTAACGGTTTGAGAGTCCATCAGGGGGTTGTGGTGACGTTCTCCTGTAACGGTTTGAGAGTCCATCAGGGGGTTGTGGTGACGTTCTCCTGTAACGGTTTGAGAGTCCATCAGGGGGTTGTGGTGACGTTCTCCTGTAACGGTTTGAGAGTCCATCAGGGGGTTGTGGTGACGTTCTCCTGTAACGGTTTGAGAGTCCATCAGGGGGTTGTGGTGACGTTCTCCTGTAACGGTTTGAGAGTCCATCAGGGGGTTGTGGTGACGTTCTCCTGTAACGGTTTGAGAGTCCATCAGGGGGTTGTGGTGACGTTCTCCTGTAACGGTTTGAGAGTCCATCAGGGGGTTGTGGTGACGTTCTCCTGTAACGGTTTGAGAGTCCATCAGGGGGTTGTGGTGACGTTCTCCTGTAACGGTTTGAGAGTCCATCAGGGGGTTGTGGTGACGTTCTCCTGTAACGGTTTGAGAGTCCATCAGGGGGTTGTGGTGACGTTCTCCTGTAACGGTTTGAGAGTCCATCAGGGGGTTGTGGTGACGTTCTCCTGTAACGGTTTGAGAGTCCATCAGGGGGTTGTGGTGACGTTCTCCTGTAACGGTTTGAGAGTCCATCAGGGGGTTGTGGTGACGTTCTCCTGTAACGGTTTGAGAGTCCATCAGGGGGTTGTGGTGACGTTCTCCTGTAACGGTTTGAGAGTCCATCAGGGGGTTGTGGTGACGTTCTCCTGTAACGGTTTGAGAGTCCATCAGGGGGTTGTGGTGACGTTCTCCTGTAACGGTTTGAGAGTCCATCAGGGGGTTGTGGTGACGTTCTCCTGTAACGGTTTGAGAGTCCATCAGGGGGTTGTGGTGACGTTCTCCTGTAACGGTTTGAGAGTCCATCAGGGGGTTGTGGTGACGTTCTCCTGTAACGGTTTGAGAGTCCATCAGGGGGTTGTGGTGACGTTCTCCTGTAACGGTTTGAGAGTCCATCAGGGGGTTGTGGTGACGTTCTCCTGTAACGGTTTGAGAGTCCATCAGGGGGTTGTGGTGACGTTCTCCTGTAACGGTTTGAGAGTCCATCAGGGGGTTGTGGTGACGTTCTCCTGTAACGGTTTGAGAGTCCATCAGGGGGTTGTGGTGACGTTCTCCTGTAACGGTTTGAGAGTCCATCAGGGGGTTGTGGTGACGTTCTCCTGTAACGGTTTGAGAGTCCATCAGGGGGTTGTGGTGACGTTCTCCTGTAACGGTTTGAGAGTCCATCAGGGGGTTGTGGTGACGTTCTCCTGTAACGGTTTTGAGTCCATCAGGGGGTTGTGGTGACGTTCTCCTGTAACGGTTTGAGAGTCCATCAGGGGGTTGTGGTGACGTTCTCCTGTAACGGTTTGAGAGTCCATCAGGGGGTTGTGGTGACGTTCTCCTGTAACGGTTTGAGAGTCCATCAGGGGGTTGTGGTGACGTTCTCCTGTAACGGTTTGAGAGTCCATCAGGGGGTTGTGGTGACGTTCTCCTGTAACGGTTTGAGAGTCCATCAGGGGGTTGTGGTGACGCGTTGTGAGCTATTTCTGTCGTGCGCTCGAGAGTGGCTCATATGGACTGGGGGTCTGGCCCGCACCCACTGATCGTGGAGGAGATGTGTGCGTGCGCGAGTGTGTGTGTGTGCGTGTGCGTCTGTGTGTGTGTGTGTGTGCGCTCCTCGTCAGACAGGAAATTGAAGCCATCCGTCTGCGGAGACAGGGGGGGCTTCCAGTATGGGGGAGGATGGGCCAATTGCCCCCCCCCCCCCCCCCCCCCCCCGTTCCCCCCCATTCCGTCCCGATAGCCAGGTCTGCCGGTGGGATCTCTGCGCCATCTGCATTATTGATGACCATCAGTCTCTGGGTGTCTGACCAAATTTAAGTGTCTCCCAGCGGGGGGTGGGGGGGGGGGGGGGGATCTGGCGCAGTCATCAAAAGACAGACGCAGGCACACGTGTGTGTGTGTGTATGCGTGCAGTACGCGCATGCACGCTTACAGACGCATACACATAGGCTTTCACACGCACACACACCTTACTTCCCCACGCGGGACCCTTGTCAGAGGAGTGCGGACACATTCAAACTGGCACTCTCAAGTGATGTTTCGACATAAACACTCATGTACTGTACATATGCACACACACACACACACACACACACACACACACACACACACACACACACACACACACACACACACACACACACACACACACACACACACACACACACACACACACACTCTCTCTAGGCAATCATCATCCCCCCCAAAAACCTTGAGCTTGAACCCGGAGCTTGTCACGAGGAGTGACAGACAGACGGACTGACTGACAGGTTTCGCAGGTTTTCATAGTAAAGTACGACTACAGTTGCAATTAACTATTTTTTCCCCCAGGTACGTATATATATATATACGGACGTCGATGCTAGGTGGCGTCATATCCCAGGTCTGTATATATATACGTACCCCATCGACCATCGTATACTCTGTCTATATAATGGTCGAGGCCTACGGAAGCTTTGGTCTGGTTCCTATGGCAATGCCCCAGCGTTCCAACTATGGGATTGCAAATATAATCACAGTGCAAAGCAGTTGAAATGAGGATTTTCAAACCTCCATAAGTCGGACTCCAGGATCGCTGTCCTTGGTGGATCTTCTGCCATCCACATTCCGGATTTAATTTGTGCCTTTGTACTGCGACGCTGCCGCCATGTAGAAGCTTCTGACGAAAGGTAAACAGTGTGTGCGTGTTCCAATGTGTAGCGAGTGTGTGTAGCGAGTGTCCATCTCCGTCTTTTAGAGTGACGAACGCGTATGGTGGCACTGGGAACTGGGGTTTATGCTAAGCTAGCCGCAATTATAGAGTTAACTGAAGGCTGCCAAAACTTTTATATTTTCTTTGTCTTTACATTAAAAGGGGAATTTCTTCCTAGAGGTTGTTTTTTTACAAAATGATGTTATGTATATTTAACTTTTTTCTTTTTTTTTTATAATAAAGATATAGATCGCTGGTCCTTTAAGAAAAGGGTAGGCGGGGTCTAACGTCAGCTCACATAGAACAGGAAGAGTTGCAGCAACAGCAACAACACTCCAAGGACTCTGTTCATCTATAACAGATTGCGCGATTTCTAGCGCGCAAGGACGGTAAATCCGCTAATTCGCAATTCCCCATTAACGAACAATCAAACTTGAAGTAAATAGCTGATGATTCAGCCATATCCACTCCCAGCAGGTCAGCCTTGCCCAAATATGGGGTCCCTGATGTCATACTTAAATGTGACCGCACCAGTATGACACGAACAATCCAGCCAGCATGACAAAAAGCACTGCAGCCTCAGAGAGAGCGCAGATTGAATCAACTTCTCCGAGTCTCCACTCTTTAGCGCAGATCTCTAAAAGACGCCATCTTCAAGACTCTTTCGACCAAGATTCTAAGAGCCTCTTTAGCTCGCCTTTTCTTTGGCTCTTGAGCTCTTCTTCGGAGCAGGAACTTCATTTCACTAATTAACGTGTTAAAAAATGTTTTCCTGGATGTCGCTTCAGAAAGGTTCACCAAAGGACGATAGTCATGCTGCTGTAGCCGTGAGACACGAGCTGTACTACTTTGGAAGGAACACGGAGAACAAGGATCAGATTGATGTGCACATTTTCAACACAGTGACTTTCATTTGGAGCAAGTTGGCCCCGGTGACACACGGGAGAGAGGTTCCCTCCGCACGCTACGGCTACACAGCTGTGCTGATTGAAGATATCGTCTACATTTGGGGTGGGAATGAACACTTTACGGACAAGGACAACGGACAGTACAAGGACAACCTGCTTTATGCCTTTGATGTCGACGACCACAGATGGTTCAAACCTCAGCATTCTGGGGCTGTTCCAGTGGAGAGGTACAACCACTCAGCGTGCGTCTTGGAGAAGGTCATGTTTGTCCATGGAGGATTCGTCAACCTGACTGGACGCACTAATGACATGTACAAGTTGGACACCTGTGCAATGGTCTGGACATTAATTAACACCAGAGGACCTCCACCACCTGCTTCATCATGGCACTCTGCTACCATCATCGGGGCAAATATGTTTGTGTGCGGGGGCTGGGGCCGGGGCTGGGGCCTGGACTACAACACCAACATCAGAGTGTTTGACACAGAGACCAACGAATGGCTGAACACACCTCCTGCACAACTTCTTCCATCAGGACGTGTGGATCATTCAGCATTCACCTACAATGGAGAGCTGTACATACTTGGTGGCTTTATTAATAACCAGGACTTCAATGAGGATCTGTGGAGATTCAGTCCAGAAAACTTCTCCTGGAAGAAGGTTCAGCCCAAGGGGAAAGGCCCAGGTGCAAGAACGTGCTGTTGCATGGTGGGAGATTGTATCATATTCGAAACACCCAGTGACCTGTATGTCTTAGACTTGAGTCCTACTCTTAAGACGTTATGCAAGCTAGCAGTTATTCAGTACGATCTGGATCAGTCCGAACTCCCACACGACATCAGGTGGGAACTGGCAGCCATGTCTACCAACAGCAAATGAGAAAAAAAATAAAAATAAATAAAAAGAGGTCAAACATCCCGCTGTAGTTAGTGTATGTATGCAGTGCCAAACAAAGGAGGAGGATTAGAATGAGACCATTGTAAGGTAGACAGTCACACAGTGGCGTGCACAGATAGACACTAGGGGGCACATTGTCAAAATCCCTTTTGGCAATGTGCCTGTTTGAAAAGAAAAAAAAAACTTATTTTTTTATTTTTTTTGTATACAGTGTACACTGTACAGTATGTGGACCATGGTGACATTGATCAATTATTGATAAAAAAAAAGCTTCTAATATATTATTTAGGCCCCAAAATCTATAAATCTCACACTAATAAGGCAACCGGCCACGGCTGAGCGGTCCAGGCACCTAGACCAGTAACCCAGCCTGACGGTGTGTCGCGGGTTCGAGTCCCGAGCCCGTCGGCCTTTTCCGCATGTCTTCCCCCCCATCTCTCTCCCCCTTTCCTGTCTAATTACCGTACCTATATCAATAAAGGCAAAAACGCAAAAAAGAATCTTAATTATAATTTTTTGTTTTTAAAAGGAGACACAAAACCAAACGCAACAAGACATCAGTCAAACAGTACATGTCCACAACACCCCTCCCTCACCACAGCAAACCTTCAAATCAACGCTCCAGCAGACCACACACATATGGATTCAGTTGTTTTAGTTGACCGTTTTCATTCAATTCACACTCCATGGCATGACGGTGTTGTGATCTGCAAGCTCACGACATGTCTCATCGTCATATACACGCTGTGAGCTCCTTCTACATCATACATGGGCAACTGGCGGCCCCGGGGGCCACATGAGGCCCTCACCATCACTTGATGCGGCCCACAGGTTAATATCAGATAGGCCTATATATGAGTATACTAGTATTAAAATGTCATTGTCATTGATTCATTGTATTTATGTCCAATATATTTGTATTTAGTTCATAAAGTTAACATAACTATAACTAAATGCATTTGAAATTAAATAAAAAACGTTACTTTTCAGGATTCCAATTAAAAAATAGCAAAAAAAAATAATCAGGATTTCAATTCAAATAATAGCACAAATAGCTGATCTACAAGCTCAAAGCGCGTCGCAGCGCGACGCGTTTTGAGCTTGTAGATCGGCTATTTTTTGCTACGACAGTAAATATGCAAGGTGGCCCTCTGGAGACAGAGTGGAAATATAGTAGCCCTCGATCTCCATCTTGAAAGTTGCCCACCCCCTGTTCTACATCAAGCTAGTTTTGACACACGACCAGGCCGTACGACCAAGTACTAGGGCTTTAACTTCTAGTGATTTTTACTAATTGACTAGTGGCTTAGTTTACTAGTCGACTAGTTTTTTCTTTTTTAACAATATTTGTACATTGGTGACAATAATCTAGCATTCTAGCTGATCCTTTTTTCTTATCAACTAGTCAACTATAGTACCAACAAGGTCAACTAGTGGATTTACTAGTCGACTAGTTTCATAAAACCCTAGCGTTACAGAGTACAGATACATCAGGCTTCATGGTCTCCTCTCAGGAAGTGGGGATGATCTCCGTGTCTGTCTGTGTAGACAGCGGGTACACGTGCAGTCCAAGTCCCCTGGTTCCTGTCCAAGAGCTGTACTTTGCTTCATTTAATCCGTCGGTACCGCCGAGAAATACACTCACGGTTCACTGCAGGAACAATATGTACTCCGCGCGCGCGCGCGCGCACACACACACACACACACACACACACACCGAGTATACATGCTCAACTGCGTACAAAGTATGCATATTAAAGTACGTACCGCTGGGGCGTAGCATAGCATATATTTATAAGTATAAACGCATGAAGCCGCACATGGCTATGGCACATGTATGTGTACAACATTGTGTGTATATAAATATAATTGTGGCTCCGCAGTACACACACACACACGTAAACACACATGGTATCCATTGACATTGCGTTACGGCCTGCGTTTTTGTAAATAAAAACGGCACGAGTATAACATGACCGACACGCATATATAGACTTCCTCCTGAAGCAGACTGGGATGATGTGGAGCAGCAGCAGCAGCGCTCAAACCACAAACCCCAAAATTACAACCACACACACAATAAACACCACTCAACATCCCTCCCCGAGTCCCCGGGGTGACAGGCAAACAGAGGGGCAGTTCTCTGGTGCAGGTGCATCAACACCAGCAGGCCTTAGGGCCCATTCATACTCCTATTTTAGAGAGGATAGTTCAACATTTTTGTAAGTTGTATGAAATACTTGCCATTAATATAGTGGTTGCAACTGTATTCATTGATATTAATGCGAGTCCCGTGGTGGGAGTTCTGCTCTGGTGTTGGTGAATATTTCGTTCCCGTCATTTTGTGGAGGGCACTTCATGGGGCCACGCATTAAAAGTAAATTAATCCACAAAACTAGCGTCATTTGTATTGTTGACCTATTTCTAAAATATTAGCGCAACTTTCGTTCAACCTCTATGGAACTCTTTTTTAGGCGTAGTGATATGGACACAAAAAACATAGTTCCGTGTTATAGAGAGGTCAAAAATGAACGAAAGTTGCACTATATGTAGAAATAGGTCAACAATACAAATGACGTTAGTTTTGTGGATTAATTTACTTTTAATGCATGGCCCCAGTGCCCCCCACAAAATGACGGGGACTACTTAATATTTCACCAAAACCAGAGCAGAACTTCCACCACGGGACTCGGGCAATCAATTAATACAGTTGCAATATTAATGGCAAGTATTTCATACAGCTTAAGTTAAAAAAAAATCTGAACTATCCCTTTAAGGCGGTTCGGCTCAAACTTTTTTTCTATACATTCCGAATCAAGCATAAGTTCCTGTCTTTCATATAATGGGCTTTAGAATCAAGTCTACCTTCCTGTCTTTCATATAATGGGCTTTAGAAAACGGAACGCGTCGAGACTCGCGGTTGGATAAAAGGCGACACAGGTGAGGTGTAATGATCGACTGTTGTTCAGAGCAGAGCAGAACCCAATACGACTCTCTCTCCCTCTCTCTCTCTCTCTCTCTCTCTCTCTCTCTCTCACCTCCCCCTCCCCCCTCTCCAGGTGTGTGTCAGTCTGCTAATCTCCGTTTTCACGTGCAGCAGCAGATGATGAGACTTCCTCCCCAAATCTGAGCACTCATTTCCTCCGGTCATGTGTGTGCATGTGCGTGCGTGCGTGCGTGGGTGCGTGCGCCCGTATGGAGGGATACGGGACGGGTCCCGGCACGCCCCGTCTGCAGTGGTGGAAAGTGGTGGAAAGTAACTAAGTACATTTACTCAAGTACTGCACTTAAGGAACATTTCAGAGGTACTCTTACTTTACTGGATTATTTCCAATTTCGAATGCTTTTACTTCTACTCTGCTACATCTCGTATCCAAATATTGTACTTTTACTTCTACTCTGCTACATCTCGTATCCAAATATTGTACTTTTACTTCTACTCTGCTACATCTCGTATCCAAATATTGTACTTTTACTCCACTACATTTGTTTGAAAACTTGAGCTGCTAGTTACTATTATTACAAAACATACATTAACCTTTCGGCCATTCTATTTCATACCTACTGACCGCAATATGCATAACTCTCATTTTCAGAGTGCAACAACCGAGTGCAACAACCAAGTGTAACCAAACAAAAAATGACTTCTCTCTTAGTTCTACTCTACTGGATCTCTTCTCCACTAGTCCATCCTTTATTTTAATCTAGTTTGTATTTGTTAACGAAATTGTCAATGTATTCAGTCTCAGTCATCATAGCTTCATTTTTATTTAGTTTGAGTAGACATACAAAAGGTAGTCAAAAAAAAGATAGTCGACCAACATTTTTTTCTTCATAGTCAACAAAGTCAAAACGTGGCTATACAGCCAATTGCTAGAATACGATAAATGTATGTTCATCTGGAATGAATGCCAGTGCATTCATATTACAGTAGGTTACAGTGCAGGAGGAGTACATCACACGCAGGGGGACGTGGTTGCGTGTGAACTGTGAAACCTTCTCAGCGAGCCGGCGTGTCTCTCTGCATCAGAAGAGTGCTTCGATATAGTCGGTTGTAAACGGAGGGGCGCGGGGCAGCGGCCTGAATTATTGACGACCAGCCCACGCGCCCACCCAGGCCCCATGGCCGTGTTTTCCAACCGTTGCAACGGCCACCGAACGCCTGTTCGGTGGCCGTTGCATGATTGCTTTGCAGCCGCTTGAAGCTAACAGGATCAAGCGTATACGACACACCGCCACCGTGCAGCGATGAGCCGTCGATCGTGGGGGTCGAGGAGGAAAAGCGTGTGTTTGTTGGGAAGGGAAGGTTTGTGGGTGGGGGGGGGTGGGGGGTTATTAGAAAACGAGAAGAGCACGGTGTGCATGATGCAGAGTTCACATCTCATGGTCACCAGACCAGAGATATGACACTGTGTACACTAGTCGTAATACCAAACATCATATACTGACCATGATACTGACCATGATACTGACCATAATACTGACCATAATACTGACATGATACTGACATGATACTGACAATGATACCGATATGATACTGACCATGATACTGACCAGATACTGACCATGATACTGACATGATACTGACAATGATAATGACCATGATACCGATATGATACTGATCATGATACTGACCATGATACTGGCCATGATACTGACCAGATACTGACCATGATACTGACCAGATACTGACCATGATACTGACCAGATACTGACCAGATACTGACCATGATACTGACCAGATACTGACATGATACTGACCATGATACTGACCAGATACTGACCATGATACTGACCAGATACTGACCATGATACTGACCAGATACTGACCATGATACTGACATGATACTGACAATGATAATGACCATGATACCGATATGATACTGACCATGATACTGACCAGATACTGACCATGATACTGACCAGATACTGACCATGATACTGACCAGATACTGACCATGATACTGACCAGATACTGACCATGATACTGACCAGATACTGACATGATACTGACCATGATACTGACCATGATACTGACCAGATACTGACCATGATACTGACCATGATACTGACCATGATACTGACCATGATACTGACCTTGATACTGACCAGATACTGACCAGATACTGACCAGATACTGACCAGATACTGACCATGATACTGACATGATACTGACCAGATACTGACCATGATACTGACCATGATACTGACCAGATACTGACATGATACTTCATGACCATGATACTGAAATGATACTGACATAGCCAGGAAAGGCAAGAAGCGCAAGTAGCTGTGACAGCGTAGTTATCAACACTGTAGATGTGATGTTGGATAGGAGGGTGTGCGAGTCCCGAGTTGGTGTTGGCTGGACCGCATGACTCTCACACGGCATCGCAGATCTGCCGCTTTCACACAATTGTCGGATCATTTACGGAAAGTCATTATCTCGCCTAGATAATGACGTGCCCAAAAAATAGGAGCGCCAGGTTGAAAGTGGTTAATCACCACAAATAATTTCCTTCAAAGACATGGCCAACTTGGCAGGCAGGCAGGCTGGCATCCCCCCCCCCCCCCCCCCCCCCACCCCCCCAAAGCCTGTCAAAAGCCTCCTCGGCGTGTGTCTGCGTCTGTCTGCGGTGTCCATGAACAGGTTAATCGGGTTAGTCAGGAGTTAACGCATTTTGGGCGGGAACCCCTTTTGGTGTTTTAAACATTGTTATAATTTAGCTATTGAAAAATAGCAGATCTACAAGCTCTACAAGCTCGTAGCGCGCCACCGAGTGGCGCGCTACGAGCTCGTAGGTCTGCTATTTTTGAAAAATCGTGAAAATATTTATTTCAGAAAACTGGAGGATTTAGAAGATTTTTTTTTAATTTTGAGGTCAGTCCTAAACGGGTTAATGCAGGTGGCGGGGCGGGGGATTCAGGAGAGAAGCCGGCCAGCCGGCTGGCTGGTTTGGCGACGAGCCAACACAACATACTCCACTTCAACCTGCCAAAACGGGGACTTTTCTTCCCCTCCTCTCCCCCTCCTCCCTCCCCCCTACTCACCACATCCTGTTTGTCTTCCTCTGTGGTGTGTCTTTCACCGCGCTGCGCTGCGCCCCCCCCCCCCCCCCCCCCCTCTCTCTCTCTCTCTCCAGCTGAGCAATTATCCAGATCCAGACTTGTAGCAGCGCTGCAGCGATGCTTTTTGATGAGGCGCAGACTGGCAGCATGTCCCTACCTGGGAGGGAGGGAGGGAGGGGTGGAAAAAGTACTCACATTTATTACTCGAGTAAAAGTATCAATAAGTATAGGTCGGGAGTGGCTTATTGTCAGTATCAGCCAGTAACATGCGTGCGTCTGTCCCCGTTACAATGCGCTAGACCCCCTGGGAGATGGAGTCTGTCCACGTTACAATGTGCTAGACTCCTGGGAGATGGAGTCTGTCCCCGTTACAATGGGCTAGACCCCTGATGGAGTCTGTCCCCGTTATAATGTGCTAGACCCCTGGGAGATGGAGTCTGTCCCTGTTACAATGCGCCAGACCCCCTGGTAGATGGAGTCTGTCCACGTTACAATGTGCTAGACCCCTGGGAGATGGAGTCTATCCCTGTTACAATGCGCTATAGACCCCTGGGAGATGGAGTCTGTCCCCGTTACAATGCGCTAGACCCCCTGGGAGATGGAGTCTGTCCCCGTTAGAATGCGCTAGACCCCCTGGGAGATGGAGTCTGTCCCCGTTATAATGCGCTAGACCCCTGAGAGATGGCGTCTGTCCACGTTACAATGCACTAGATCCATGGGAGATGGAGTCTGTCCCCGTTACAATGTGCTAGACCCCTGGGAGATGGAGTCTGTCCACATTACAATACTCTAGACCCCTGGGAGATGGAGTCTGTCCCCGTTACAATGCGCTAGACCCCTGGGAGATGGAGTCTGTCCACGTTACAATGCGCTAGATCCCCGGGAGATGGAGTCTGTCCCCGTTACAATGTGCTAGACCCCTGGGAGATGGAGTCTATCCCCGTTACAATGCGCTAGACCCCTGGGAGATGGAGTCTGTCCCCGTTACAATGTGCTAGACTCCTGGGAGATGGAGTCTGTCCACGTTACAATGCGCTAGACCCCTGGGAGATGGAGTCTGTCCACGCTACAATGCACTAGACCCCTGGGAGATGGAGTCTGTCCCCGTTGCAATGCACTAGACCCCCTGGGAGATGGAGTCTGTCCACGTTACAATGCACTAGACCCCTGGGAGATGGAGTCTGTCCACGTTACAATGCACTAGACCCCTGGGAGATGGAGTCTGTCCCCGTTACAATGCGCTAGACCCCCTGGGAGATGGAGTCTGTCCCCGTTAGAATGCGCTAGACCCCCTGGGAGATGGAGTCTGTCCCCGTTATAATGCGCTAGACCCCTGAGAGATGGCGTCTGTCCACGTTACAATGCACTAGATCCATGGGAGATGGAGTCTGTCCCCGTTACAATGTGCTAGACCCCTGGGAGATGGAGTCTGTCCACATTACAATACGCTAGACCCCTGGGAGATGGAGTCTGTCCCCGTTACAATGCGCTAGACCCCTGGGAGATGGAGTCTGTCCACGTTACAATGCGCTAGATCCCCGGGAGATGGAGTCTGTCCCCGTTACAATGTGCTAGACCCCTGGGAGATGGAGTCTATCCCCGTTACAATGCGCTAGACCCCTGGGAGATGGAGTCTGTCCCCGTTACAATGTGCTAGACTCCTGGGAGATGGAGTCTGTCCACGTTACAATGCGCTAGACCCCTGGGAGATGGAGTCTGTCCACGCTACAATGCACTAGACCCCTGGGAGATGGAGTCTGTCCCCGTTGCAATGCACTAGACCCCCTGGGAGATGGAGTCTGTCCACGTTACAATGCACTAGACCCCTGGGAGATGGAGTCTGTCCACGTTACAATGCACTAGACCCCTGGGAGATGGAGTCTGTCCCCGTTACAATGCGCTAGACCCCCTGGGAGATGGAGTCTGTCCACGTTACAATGCGCTAGACCCCCTGGGAGATGGAGTCTGTCCACGTTACAATGCGCTAGACCCCTGGGAGATGGAGTCTATCCCTGTTACAATGCGCTATAGACCCCTGGGAGATGGAGTCTGTCTCCGTTACAATGCACTAGATCCCTGGGAGATACGTGGTCCAAAGGCGATCTAGCTCTACCGACTGAGCTACACGGACACAAACACGTTTTCAAATGTATAATAATCTTTTGAAAATAGCCGATCTACAAGCTCACAATGCGTCGCGGGACACATGTGAGCTTGTAGATCGGATATTTTCAAATGGCCGAAATGTATATAGGGCTGAAGTGCCTGGTTAATGTATGTTTTGTAGTAATAATCAAAATGTAATAAGTAACTATAGTGACTAAAGTTTTCAAATAAATGTAGTGGAGTAAAAGTACAACATTTGGACTCGAGATGTGGTGGAGTAGAAGTAAAAGTATTGGAAATGGGAAATACTCAAGTAAAGCATAAATACCTCAAAATTGTAGAGTATACTTTTATACATAAAAGTTTATGTATTTAGTTACTTTCCATTTCCACCACTATTCGCCTCACGGGAGTAAAGATACGGCTCTCCGCCTCGGTGCATGTCGATAACCCGACGTGCGTCTGTGCCGACGTCATGCCGCCCTGCGATGAATGAACCTGCTTTGTTTGCTATAGCGCTAACCGCTAGTTGCTAAAGACATTTTCCTTTGTTTGTTATAGCGCTATAATGGTTAAAGACATTTTCCAAAGACGCTGAAGGGCATGACAGGTCGTGCGCTCTCTAATGACGCACTGTAATGTAATGGACACTGTGTTTGTTTTTACCTTCGTTTAGCGTTGCTCTGTATTGAATTGCTCGTGTTTCTTGTTTTGTTTTGCATTTGTTTTTTGCTGTACGCAACAGTACTTTTTATTCCCCCCCCCCCCCCCCGCGGGAAGGTATACATCCATCTATCTCAGCAGCATCACTCCCAATCTTCCGCCGTAGTCTGAAAACCCACCTTTTCAGACTCCATCATGTCCCATAGCACTTACCCTACCCCCTTAGATAGCACTTTTTAGACTTAGATAGCATTTGAAACAGACTTATAGCATGTCATGTAGACAGCACAATAATTGCATTGTATGTAGTCATAGCACTTCATAGTACATATGTATAGCATAGTATAGTACAGGGGTTCTCAACCTGTGGGTCGCGACCCCTCGGGGGGTCGCCAAATTATTTTGTGGGGTCCCCAAATAAAAGAAAAAAAAAGAAAAAACGTTTTTTTTCTTCTTTTGTTTTTGCAACCTAATGGCTGGAAAATGGAAATGAAGAGTTTACATATAGTACACATAGTACATGCAAACACCTCCCTAATGATTATATCTGGTTTCAGTATTTATTTATGGTGTATTGTCTCTATTATTAAGGTTATTGTAGCAGTCAATTTATATTGGGGGTCATCAAATCAATTGCCATCAAATCAATTTCTATAGGCCTGTACTTTTGCGTTTTAATGGCTGAAAATGTATAACCATCATTTTCCAATGCTAATAAAGCAAGCTATAGCCTGATGAAACAAAGTATGAAACTCCGAGCACTCGACTCGACAGACATTGTTGTATGTTATGTTTCTGGCGTGACGTGTGATGTGACTCACCATATTCCCTGTGGAAAGTAAGTCAGCCAGCATGTTGTGGCATACATAAAGTCTCCTCCTGGGAGATGTCTGGCCTCGTTTTTTTTCCCCCACTCATTTTACTATACCATATCCCCTCTGGGGGCCTCGTACCGCTTGGAAAAAAAACATCACCTGAACTAATTATCTCAGTCCGTCGGCACATTAAGGTGAACGTCAACAGAAAAATGTGCATTATGGGGCCTTGCAAACGGGGGAGCAATAAAACACGCCTATAGTTCATTTTCAATGAACTTTGTTTTGCTCTTCAGCGTATTTACGTGAGCGCGGTCCCGTGAATTTGTTGGGTACATTTTCAGCCATTAAAACGCATAAGTACAGGCCTATAGACATTGATTTGATGACATCTTTAAAGGACAAGTTTTATTAGTTTTTTTGTTTTTTGTTTTTTTGTTTTTTTCATTTGCTGCATTCTTTCGTTGTAGCGATTTTTAGCTACTTTTCACAGGGGGCGGGGGCATTCGAACATGGAGCAATTTAATATGGATTTTTTGACGTTTTATAGCTTCTTTTTTTTTCGTGCACACACCCGCGACTCAACAGACCTGGATTCGGTTTGGCTTTTTATTTACACTTGCATTGTCGCGCCCACCTCTTGAGCAGACCTGTAGCAGACCTGTCGTTGATCCAGGCAACAACGTGTGCGTTCCTTGCTTCCCGTTTGCAAGGCCCTTAAACCTGCTGACTGAACATGCCACAAATATTCTGGTCGTGGAGGATATTATGTACCACACATAAAGCAGGCATCTTACTGAGGGGCCTATATATGCCCATCTTTGTCCGTACCCCATTGCGATGATTTGATTGGCTCTTTGGCTGAGCAAAGTACATATCGAGGATAAAAAGTGAAGACGGAAAAGTAAGGACGGAAAGATGAGGACGCAAATTGTGATTGGCCGGAATGAGATGATGTATGATGATAACTTCACTTCACACAGGTGTGATTTATATATATATATATATATATATATATATATATATATATATATATATATATATATATATATAATGTTTAATTTCCTCACCAGAACACACGCGACTGCAGCCAACAGGAGTTGGGTTGGTGTCAGATCTGATGCATCTATACCCCAGAGGACTTAAAGAAAAAAAGGGAGAAAAACAGGGTTAATTTTAACTTTGGGAATCTAGATCACTGTAACAAAGGAAGAACACACAGAAACACACACTACAAAGTCAGTGTACTGCACACTGTACCTGTACTTCTATTTCAAGCCGTGTGTGTGTGTGTGTGTGTGTGTGTGTGTGTGTGTGTGTGTGTGTGTGTGTGTGTGTGTGTGTGTGTGTGTGTGTGCGCCTTCAAATTACACTGTAAAATTACACTCTGTTCAATCCAGAGTGTCTTTTACCCTGGAGTTGAAACCCGGTTTCCTGCGCAAGTGCTTTAAAAAAAAGATTAGGAAAAAAAAAAAGATTAGGCCTACCATTGAACTAATAGAGCCTGCCCTGTTTGCTCAGGGGATAAATCTTGACCATCAGTTCATAATTCATGTCAGATCCTGATGTGTCTACGTGACCTTTGACACCATCTAAATGTCTCAGTAGAAGAGCAGGGAGACAACATATGAGCTATATGTTCCAAATGGACCTTCACTTACCGGTGTCTTAACAGACAGAGTGTACAAATGGAACCAAATGGACCAGTTGAGAAACCACTGTTCTTGTCAGTAGTGTTGTAAGTCTGACCCACATGCAAGAAGAGCAAGGCCAATTAAACCTCAGAAGGCCTACTCAACAACAACAGGCAACACGTTAGCCTAGCCTACAACTACTACGAACAACAACAAATGATCATGTCAAACACCAACACAAACCCTAGCCTGGCTAATAAGCCAGACTAATATCACACAACACTGTCGCGGTATATTAGTCTGGGCTGGCTCCACTTGGATTTCATTTCCCGGGGGGCGGGTTCATACAATGTCTCTTTGACGCAATTGGTCAGAGCTACTGTCAGTCAAAAGGTCTCAAGCATTGAACGTCACTGTACCAAAGCCCGCCCATATTGCATACCGTGTCCCGATTGGCCCGACCTGTTCTCGGTTGTAGGAAAGAGGCGTGCTACTGAGCCTCGCCAGACCGTAATCCGCTGGTAGGCAATTTTTTTTTGCCAACGGCTGATTCGGTCTGGTTTATTAACCAGGCTACACAAACCCACCAACTGGTATAATATAGAATGCAAATTACCTGGACACAGCAGAACTCAAAGGACAATCAACAGGAGTTACAGGACACAGTGAACAACTTAACTGTTTCCGCGCCATTGCCAACGATTAAAGTCAATTGAAGCCTAATTTTGATACTGACGCTTAACGCCATTGGCGACGGCCTACGGCAATTGCGCTTTTATGGCGCGTTCGATTGCTCGAGCCATAATGCTACTCACGTTAGCCGGTTAGCTAGCTGTGTTGTTAGCACAGCACTGGATCGCCCATCTTAAATCGTCGTCGCCATAATAATCCATTCTATCCATTTCTTTCAATCGCCTGTATCTCCTATTCCTTGTCCCAGATGGCATTTTGGTCAAAACAGCGTTTCTTTGATGGCACAGATATGATGATCTGTAGCTCTGCAGAGCTCCGGTCTGGCTTCAGATGGTAAACAAGGCCTGTCCGCTACATGTAGTTTCCTAGGTTTAAGACATACTGCTCATGGACCGGAAATGGCGGCTTTTCAAAATAAGAGCTAAAATTAAAAAAATGCTGGCGTGAATTAGATCCTAATTTTTCAATAAATGATAGCGGCCTAAGTGTTAACAAGATGAACCATAATAATCACAGGGTGGATCATGAGACAAGACAGGCCACAACAACAAGGACAACAGGAAAACACCACTACAAAATAAGATATACCAAAAAAACAACAACAACACAAGAACACACTATACAAAACAAGATGCAGGAATTAATACAGATCCTGACAGTTGTGTTCCATACGAGTTGCACAATGTAGCCTACAACACAACTCGGGACTCCTCCCATCCACACTCTCGTTTGACTCAGTTCCACCAGTTCCACAGATAAATATCGTGAAAATAGCAGATCTACAAGCTCACAACGCCTTGCAACACAAGGCGCTGTGAGCTGTGAGCTTTTTTTCATATCTTATATTATTTATTTGACAATTTGGACAATTGTTTGACCAGTCTTTTTATCGTATAGTTTGTTGATTACAATTTTGAAACAGTAATGGTCTTTTATTCCATTTAATTTAATGTATTTTCTTTCCTTCAAGGTCTTTAAAGTCCTCAAATTGTCACTTAATTCAATGTCATCAGGGGACTCCCCAAAATCATATGGTGAGATTTCCAATACTTTACTTCTACTCCATTTTTCTCAGAGGCAAATATTATACTTTTGATTAATATTATTATTACAAAACATAGTAACCACGTAAGCTCTATATACATTTCGGCCATTTGAAAATAGCAGATCTACTTACTTTAAACATTTTGTAGGCCATACTTTAAGTATACATTTTGATGCCAATACCATCGTACTTTTACTCAAGCAAAATGTTGAACTTGTACTTGTAACAGAGAGTATAGCCTATACTTCTACATTGCAGTTTTGATATATTTTACTTAAAAGCACTTTTTATCGCCACTGAAAACGTCATATAACTCAACCGTGCAGCTGCAGCGGACAGATTGGTAATCACGTCGCCCCGCGGATGTGACGTGAATGGGAGGCCCTGTTAATACAATACAACCGAGGTGTTTCACAGAGCCCCCCCTGTATTTAAAGTTTTAAACCCACCGCGGAGGTGTATCTCATTAGAGGAAATATTATAGGCAAAACAACTGGGGCGCTTTTTTTTACAGGGGGAGGAGGGGGGTGGGACGGATGGGTGGAAGGAAGGAAGGAGGGGAGGGGGTGCTGCATTTCCGATCAAGTCAGTCAGACCCACCACCAGTAAAGCCAGCTATAACCAAACCTCCCACACAGCTGTGGGTCACCTACGACCACAAAACGAACGACCCCTCCCCCCCCCACCAGTTCCACGACCGCAGAGAGAGAGAGAGACTGTAGCTTGCTCGCTCGACGGCCTTGGAGATCAGCCCACATCAAGTGGGATATCGTTCTGTGCGACCACAGTGGGAGCTAAACAGAGAGACCACCTATGAACAGAGGCTTATACGGTTTTGAAGTGCTTCCGATCCTCGAGTCGAGTGTTATACGTACGTACAGTACACTGACCGCAGTGAATCACCCGGTGTTAATTGTACAAAATGTGACCAAATGGACCGGCCACGACTACACATGCAGGGTCCATTTGTTTATGCTCGTGTGCTATCTCAGAGTTGCACATGTGTCACTGTTAACAGTGAGGATTGTATTGTGCGCTTTGCTTACGATATTTGTATTCTGTGCTTCACTATACGTGGGTACACATTAAATGTTATTAAATAAGTATAGGCTACTCTGTCCTTAAAGGAGAATTCCATGCTAGAAGGCTTTCTTACCTTTATTTGTAGTTGTTACAACCCCACCAAAGAGGTCCAGGTGTTATTTTGTGCAAAAGCTCCGTATTGGCTATTTCCCCTACCATAAGCCCTAAATGAATTGCATTGAATTGAATGGGAATTGAATGGGGCTATGGGGTGTTAAAATTAAAAAAAAATTGTATATATCCTGTCTTCATAATGTAAATAATATCCGAAGCGGCACACTTTACTACTTATTGTGATGCAAATAAGCGAATTAGCACAACACCCCATAGCCCCATTCAATTCCCATTCAATTCAATGCAATTCATTGAGGGCTTATGGTAGGGGATATAGCCAATAAGGAGTTTTTGCACAAAAAAACACCTGGACCTCTTTGGTGGGGACGTAACGACTACAAAGAAAGGTAAGAAAGGTAAGAAAGCCTTCTAGCATGGAATTCTCCTTTAACCTGAAGAGAGAAACAGTGCAGATATTATAATTGGATAGCAGCTTGGCCATCGTGCACAAAAGTGCACATTATGTGAAGATGAAAATGATGTATCATAGGCCTACAGTATATTAATTTAGGAGTCAATCCATGCAATGCTATACAGAATGTTAAAAGACAACTTCACCCATTTTCGACTTGTCTTCATATAATTGGTTCTCACTAACGTTCATGATACAAATGGTGCCATTATTATAATGAGCATTACCCATCCATCCGTCTTCGACCGCTTATCCGTAGTCGGGTCGCGGGGGTAACAGCTCCGCCAGAGAGCTCCAGACTTCCCCTCTCCAGAGCAACGTTAGTGACTTCACTCCGGGGGATCCCGAGGCTATCCAAGGCCATTCTGTAGATATAATCCCTCCATCTGATCCTTTGGTCTGCCCCGGGGGGCTCCTCCCAGTGGGACGTGCATCGAGGACCTCCCTATAGGGAGACGCTCGGGAGGCATCCTAACCAGATGCTCGAACCACCTAAGCTGTCTGCTTTCTATTCCAGGCGAAGAAGCAGCGGGTCTACTCCGAAACGATTAGCATTAGTGAGGACCAATCACGACGCTGAGGAAGGCCCACCTGGCCAATCGCGTCCGTTGTCTCGTTAGAGATGTGAAAAGGACGTCTTTTAGCCTTGCACCTACAAGAATATATACTCTTCTAATTTGGTTGTCTGCTTCTTCGTCTTTGTTCCTCCCAGGACTCCCATGAGGAATATATTTGACAGTGACCTCAGCTCACATCCTCCTGACCTTCCAAGTATAACCTCGTGAGTCGTGACACACACACACATGTTCCAGGTGCATATTACGTATACGGCTACTGCAGGCATCTTTAAAAGATTTAAACGGGGGCAGAAATGAGTCACTTTTTAAAAAAACTCAAGGCTGCCTTTCAGTCCTGGAGTATTTCTGAAGGAACTCGTCCAGGGTTTTCGATGGCTCCTCGTCTGTTGACTTGACCCCGAGCAGGGGAGACGGCACGTCATGCGGCGCAGCGTAGCGCCGGGTCCCATACATCACTTCAGAACCAGACGCATCATTAACTCATTAAGACCTGCATGACGCCCGCTTCTACAAAATGTCTTAGAGTTATCTGAAAAACGTATACTGTACATTTCATGTGATGTTAAGGACCATCCAAATTAGCTTGTAGATCTGCTATTTCTCTGGTATTCCCCGCAATCAACTTTGAGAGCCAATGTGTGCTATATATACAGTATATAGGTCTAAATATACAGCTAAAATGTAAGAATGACACAGAAGATATCCCGGCTCTCATGTCTTAACCCATTCTGTACGGGAACCCCTTTTGGTGTTTCAAGCATTATGTTATACTTTAGCTACTGTAAAATAGCAGATCTACAAACTCATAGCGTGGCACTCGCGAGCTTGTAGGTCTGCTATTTTTGAAAGATCGTGAACATGTAGTGCAAATATATATATTGAATATATATATTCTTTCAGAGCCAACATTTTTAACTCAAATCTTTGCTTCTGAGGGGTTCCTGGAACAACATATTTTCAGATGGGGTCGGTGGCCAATTACATATCATTTTTGGGCTCCTTGACATGAAAATGTTTGAGAACGACTGGCATAGAAACTCGATGTTTTTCAGAAAAACTGTCAGGATTTAGAAGACATAATTTGTAGAATCGTTCCCAGGTCTAAATGTCTTAACAGCCACTGGTTAATGCTACCTGCAGCAGCACGCCGCGCTGCATGGCTAGCTGGACCAAAGTGCTTTTAAATGATTTGTCAACACACGATATTTTGTCAGTGAGGAACGGAACAGAACGTAGACCAGGCAGCGTTTGCTTGCCAACATTTCCCAGAGTTTCCAGATGGCCAATTTGTACCGGGGTAATTGCACGCACGCACGCACGCACGCACACACACACACATGTATACACGTGCTGATGCGCACACACACACATGGGGTGCGGTTAGAAATATTGGGCCCGGCCGTGGCACCTGGTTCTCAGCCCTTCTAATAACATTAGCTAACCTGACACATAAAATATTAGAGAGTTTTAATGACCACGATTGAGTGTGTGTGTGTGTGCGTGCGTGTGTGCGTGTCTGTGTCCGCATTTTATTCCCATTTATGGAGATCCCTGACGTCATCAGTATGATGCCATTATAATAGTAGACTGTCCTTAGCCTGGCTAATAAGCCAGACTCAAATCACACTGTCGTGTGGTATTTGAGTCTGGAGATGCTGTGTATGGATCTTGTTTCCCGGGGGGCGGGTTCAAACATTTTCTCTTTGACGCAATTGGTCAGAGCTACTGTCAGTCAAAGGTCTCAAGCATTGAACGTCAATGTACCAAAGCCCGCCCATATTGCATACAGTGTCCCGATTGGCCACACCAGTTCTCTGGTGTAGGAAATGGGCGTACAATTGAGCCTCTCCAGGCAGGCAATTTCTTTTTTTGCCAACGGCTGACTCGGTCTGGCTTATTAGCCAGGCTAGACTGTCCTCTGCTCCGACTATGATAATGGGTACTGGGCACTGCTATAGCCGGGGAGCCACAGGCCCCAAAAGCTCAAGGAATATAGGGTTTAACCTGTGATGTCATGCCCTACCTTTTATTTGGGTTTTATCTATTCACTTAGTCATTAAGGTCCACAGAATGAGATGTCTGCTCTGGCGGAAACATTGCGGAAAAAAAGTTATGGTCATTTTTGTATACCACACCAAGCATTAGTTTTGCACGAAAAACACTCCTTGGCCTAAATTCGGCCATAGCCACTTGCCAAAATGTGCCCAAATGACCTAACCTCATCACATTTGTGATGACGGCTATGGCTGTTTTTAGGCCAAGGAGTGTTTTTCGTGCCAAACTAATGATTGGAATGGATTCAGAATCATGAAAACCCTCTAGTTTGACACGTCACAATTCTCACATGCTACTTAAAGGAGCATTCAGTGATTTGGGTGATTTGGAAAACCACCCAGTCCGCACCGGGTATAACAAAATGTGCACATGCACGCTCTACAGTGGGGGGAAGTGCAACAGGCCAACAGCATGTGCACCAAGGCCCGCCCCCACTCGATCATGATTGGAGGAAGGCCCCTCTCATCCTGATTGGATGAAGGTTTTGCCACCCGCCACCAAAACTGAAACTAGGGTTTTTTGACCCCAGGGGCTCACTGGGGACAGGGAGGAACTCCTTATATGGTCAGCACACTCTATAGTAGGGAGGATTATCCAGAAAAAAAGAAAAAACAAGTGATATTTGAATTAAGTCAAATCACTGAATATACCTTTAAAGCATGATGAAATTTGGGAAATGTTGCCTTATATTGGTTGTCTATGGTGTGGTATACAAAAATGTCCTTAACTTGTTTTTTCGCGATGTTTCCGGCAGAGCAGGCTTCTCATTCTGTTGACCTTTAATGACTAAATACAAATGACAAATAAAAAGTACGGCATGCCATCACAGCAGGTCCTGTCCAATTGTAGGTGACTGACTCCCCGGCTACTATGACAACAGTACTGTGACAACATGTGCAGCGGGCCGGGTATTTCATAACCTGAGAGGCATCCATGCGTTTCTGACAGGCATCACCTTATTCTATATAATTACTTGCGCAAGCAGAGCGTGCAAGTAATGTTATCAGTCAGGTGCTACGATGCGTATGTCCCTTAGCAAAATATGATATGACGTCATATGCTGGCACGAAGCAGACCGTGCAGGTATGTTTTCCGTCATGCTACGAAGCGTATGTCCCATGACGTGATGAAGATATGTACCAATGTCCCTTAGCAGCAAAATATATGACGTCATATGCTGGCACGGGACATACGGAAGCAGACCGTGCAGGTATGTTTTCCACGTATGTCCCATGACGTGATGAAGATATGTACCAATGCCAGGGTATAGGTTATCGATGGTGACGTAACGATGACATGTTTCAGTGTCGGGTGGACTAAAGGTAATGCCCCTATGTATATGTAATCTGACACCACTGCCATAACAGGCATAAGTAATCATTACCATACTTCAAAATACTACTTTTTCTCCACCAAAAGCAAGGTACGTAGCAAATAGCTAAACCTAGTAATTCAATATTGCAAACGTTCCTTCACAGAGAGGCTGAGATTTGAAAGTTTGTAGTGGTCTACAGTACTTGCACGCTCTGCTTGCGCACTAGTAGGCCATTTATGGCCTACTAGTGTGCAACAAGCAAGTAGGCACTCGACAGAGTTCAGTTCTAGTTGTACTATGTGGCAGAAACCTCTCATCTGCATATTTTAACTTTTAGTGTTTTTTAACATACTTGATCACACCTTATTCATTACCCAGGCCCATTATTTATTCTGCATTTGAGCCACGGAACCACCATCTGATGAGATGTTAGCCTCTCAGTGCCCCCAAAACTAAAGACAATTTTGTGTTTGTTGACACACAATTCCATACTGTTGGCAAATGTTGATCAAAATAACAATTATTCTACATTCTCTAATTGTGTAGACTTCTTGTAAATGTAGTAATGCCAGATGTTTAACAATAATGTAAAATAAAACCAAATTAACCCGGCGTGCAGGTTCATTTTGCTATAGTAGCAGTTTTGGACATATCGGAGGAAACCTCATAACTCCATTTTTGAGGTTTTTGATTTTACTCCAGAAATCAGTGATATTGAACACCCTTTACGTCTGTGTGTTGTTTCGAACATATTGAACTTTGGAGAAAACCTCTTAACTCCATTGGACCCTCAAAACAGCTAACTCCACCACCTCTCTCCTTCTCATGCAAGTAATTGAGAATAGAGGCAGTATTGCATCGTTTAAAAAAATATATTTTTCATTTCCTGAAAAATAAACATTTTGGAGTTAGGAGGTTTCCTGCGGACAGCAGAGACGTAAGGTTTCCACGATGATGTGGTCCCTCCAATTTCTGGAAATGGGTGTCGGAACACAAAGATGTCCGTCCAAGTTGTGGGAACACGGCGTCCCTTTGAAAGACGCAGTCATGCATGCAGTTCACCCCGGGTCAGGGGAACGATGACTCTTCTAAAACTCTTTGTAAGTTGTTTTATGTTTTTATTTTTTTACAAGTGACAAGCGTCAAAATGCTACTCAGGGCACTTTTTAAAGTACTCTTTCTGAAATGTGTGACACTTTTCTTTGGACACAAAGCACTGACTGAATTAAGGCACGCAGGCATTCAAGGAAAGGAAACAAAAGTAGGTCAGTTTTTTAGCCTGACCAATTTGTGGTGAGTTTCTAGCACCCTGTCTTGTCCAGCGCTGGGATCATTCACGGGGGGGGGGGGGGGGGGGGGTCCCGGGCCCTCCAGTCCTCACCCCGCTTTACGGGCAATGGCAGAAAGTAACTAAGTACATTTACTCAAGCACTGAACGGGAGCCCCTTTTGGTGTTTTAAGCATTATCTTATGCTTTTAGCTATTGAAAAATAGCAGATCTATACAAGCTCATAGCGCTACGAGCTTGTCGAGCGAACATTTTAACTCAAATCTCAACATATTTTCAGATGGGGGTCGGCGACCAATTACTATACGATTCCTGGGGTCCTTGACATGAAATAGTTTGAGAACCACTGACAGAAACATATAGGTTTTTCAGGAAACTGTTTTATTTTAATTGTATCGTCCTCAGGTCTAGTTTTACTTCACTGGAGTATTTCCAATTTTCAATGCATTCTTTCTACTCCTGCATGTCAGAGGCAAATCGTACCTTTTACTCCACTACAATTATTTGAAAACTTTAGTTGCTATAGTTATTTAATTAGATTTGAATTAGTATTACAAAACACACATTTTAACCACCTATGCCCAATTTAAACTTTGGCTATTTTCCTCATGATTTCCATACATTTACATTCAATTGTGAACTGGGAGATTCTGCATAATATTAAAGTACCTTTAGTTTTGGTACTTTAATTATATTTTGATGTACTTTGAAGAACACGTGATATTTACTTGTAACAGAGTATTTCAACAAAATGGTATTGACACTTTTACTTAACCCATTCAGAACGGGAACCACATTTGTTTTTTTTAAGCATTATGTCATACTTTAGCTATTGAAAAACAGTGTGCCGCGCTACGAGCTTGTAGGTCAGCTATTTTTGAAAAATCCCGAAAATGTGCCGCAGATCTTTGAATATATACTCTTTCAGAGCGAACGTACTCAAATCCTTGCTTCTGGGGGGGTCCCAGGGGGGCATATTTTCAGATGCTGGTCGGCGGCCAAATGCATATAATTTTTGGCGTCCTTGACATGAAAAACGTTGAGAACCACTGACACATATAAACATAGGTTTTTCAGAAAACCGTCATGATTTTGAAGACATTTTTTTAGAATCTGGTCTCAAGTCCTAAATAGGTTAAGGGCGGGAACCCCTTTTGGTGTTTTAAGTTAACTAAGCATTATGTTATACTTTAGCTATTGAAAAATAGCAGATCTACAAGCTCGTAGGTTAGAGCTTGTAGAGCTTGTAGGTCTGCTATTTTTGAAAAATCGTGAAAAAGCGGCACAAATCTTTGAATATATATTCTTTCAGAAGACTTTTTTTTTTAATTTCGACGTCAGGCCTAAACGGGTTAAGTAAAACATACTGCACCTCCCCCTTTTATGGGAAGAGGGGGGGGGGGGGGTGCACAGAGGACAAGTCTGTGTGTGGGGGGGGGGGGGGGGGGGGTCTCGGACCCTCACTTTTATGAGTCACTTCCCAGAACGGAGCTCCCGTACTTAAAAAATACACCTCGAGAAAAGAAACATTGATTCAAATCACAATACGTCAGAGACGCCGCAGCGGTGCTAAATAACTTTTTTTTTTACTGCTTTTCATTCTTTTTAGAAGCACATTTTGTACAAGCCTGGGAAACGGAGAGACGCTTAACCCATTTTGGGCCGGGAACCCCTTTTGGTGTTAGCATTATGTATTATTGCCCATTATGTGTTAGCATTTTGTGTTAGCATTATGTTAGCATTATGTTATGCATTATGTTAGCTATTGAAAAATAGCAGATCTACAAGCTCATAGCGCGCCACCGAGTGGCGCGCTATGAGCTTGTAGGTCTGCTATTTTTTTTAAATCGAAGAACCACTGACAACAGAAACATAGCTTTTTCAGAAAACTGTCAGGATGTAGAAGACATTTTTATAGAATCTGATCTCAGGTCAACATGGGTTAAACGGTGACCTGAATCAGAAGGAAAAACCACACGCTCAGGGGGAAATAAAAGTCAACAGGCCATGAGATTTTTTTGGTAAAATATATACTTTTTTATTTATTTCCTCATACAAAGAAATATTATGAATGAATTCAGTATTTAATCCTCTAGAAACCGTTTTGCCTTTTTTTCTTCTTCTTCTTCTTCTTCTTCTTTTTGCAACGTGTAAAATTAATTCCTTTTGATGTACATCATATACCACAAAATACTTGATTTACAGGTGTGTGTGTGTGTTTCTTTTTTGTTTTCATCTTTATACATACAGATTCTGCTAAGTCTAAATAACCATATTATATGCGGAAGCAAGACAAAACATATCACTTTAACAGTTTTCTTTGTAAGATCTCTCGTACAAAAAACAATACGGGGTTGAATAAAACTCAACCGTAACCAACGCAGCAGCATGGATGGGGAACCCATGAGTGCAAGTGTTGTATAGTTCATTATTTTATCTTTTATGAATCGTCGCTGTCGGGGGGGGGGGGTGGGGGGGGGGGGGGGGTGGTGCGGAAACCTGCCGAAATCCGTCGCTGATCGGGATTCAAATTCATCAAAAGTAGCAGATCTACAAGCTCGAAGCGTGGTGGCGCGAACTTTGGATGCTTTCGTGTCGACGCCCCTACGATCAAGTTAGGGGCGTGAAATGAATTTACTGAAAACAACGGACAACGGACAGTATGGAGATAGCGGGTTTCTGCGCGACAGCAACGATTATTGCTCCCCCTCGATTACATGAACCGGACCAGGAAATTCCATCGCATCGTGCATATGTCGTGCGGCAAAAAAAATAGCCGACCCCCATGAGCTCACAATGACCCGCGCTGACGCGACCAACTTGCTTGTATAGGTCGGACCCATTTTTTTCGGTGCGCAACGGGGCATAAATTGAGCATGTCCTGCCACGGAATTATGACCGTTCGTGGAAAGCGAGGTGCATGGATGCGGGACCATCATAAACGACTTTCTTTTTAATTGTTTTTTTTAATCAAACATTGCACTATAAAGGAGACACGGGCGAGATCATCGAGGCTTTAGTTCCCACAGAAGTTCCGGCCAAGGAGTGTCCACCCATTCTAATAGCTATTGTGTGAGGTGTCAGGGGTGTCAGAGAACAAGTCGCAGAAGAAGTAGGCTACAGTACACAACAAAGCCTCCGTCTCCTCTGCTGCGATGTAAAGCGCAGTACATACTCCAATCCGACCTCCGCACTTTTCTTCGGAAAGGAGAGGTTATTATACATGACAACACGTTGACGTAATTTCCGAGCTTCGGGAAAGGCTTAGAACGTTTCCCTCGGAAACCCGTGCAACTCCTCCAGATGTCCTGACTCGCCGAACTATATAGTCCTTTTTTCCGAAACCGGACGATTCTCAGACGTCGGAAAGGAGCATGTATTGGCCTTTTAACCGGTCTGAGGCGAAACAACCAGGCATTCAGATGTTAAGTGACTGAACGATGGGGACGGTGAAAGATCAATCGAGGCACAACACATCTCTATCAATTCAAAAAGCAAAAGTACCGTCAAATTATCCTCTCTCTTGGACTGAGAGCCAAACGATATACATTTACCTCTGACATTTTTATTTGAGGGATTTGTTTTTAAAAATGTTTTCTCGTGCAAGGATAAAGATGTGTACATTCACGTTTTTGGGCCCTATTAGTCTGTACACAACACAATGAGCCCTTCTTCCTATGGAAGACCATAACGATAACAACAATAAAACTTCCTTCCAGGAATATCTTCCCTGCATATCTTGCACAGTGGCTATACCCACGTTGGAAGCGTGCATAGCTTTGTAGCGTGTTAGTGTGTAGCATAGGATAGCTCATAGCGGTAGCATAGCGCGGCCACCTGCCTTTTTCTTTCTTTTGCCTTTGATGTAGTTGCCAGCTGCTGTATAGAGATTGGGGGGGGGGGATACATCAAAGAATGATAACTACACTCTTCTCTTTCTCCCTCTTGCATATCAAGAATTCAAGTACAAAGACACAAGCGAACAAAACGAAACAAAACAAAAAAAAAAAGCAACGAGGAAAAGAAAAGTAAAAGCTGACTCAAACTATGTAAAACACGATACCGGCGGTGGTGGTAACCCCCCCCCAAAAAATTTTTTGACAATTGACAGGGCTTTTTTCTTTCTTTTTTTTTTGGCAACAAGTATACTGTACACACTCAGGATGGGATATCATGTTATACGTTGGGGACCAACAGCGTGAGGTGAATAAGGCAAAAAACCCATATATATAAGACCGTGCAGGATAAGAAACCCTTCAAAAACCCCTCCCATAACGGAGACCTCCGTACGACGGACACGATGATATGCCGGGTGTGTGAGCGGCTCCCCTCCTCAGAACTCCTGCTTGGACAGCCCGAGGCTCTTCCTGCTGCGAGCCGAGAGCTCCGCAAAAAAAAAAAGAACCTTCTCTCTCTCTCTCTCTCTCTCTCTCTCCCTCTCCCCGTCCGTCCGCGAGCTTTGATCTCATCTGCTGTCTGCGATCTGAGTAGCTCGGGGGTGGGGGGGCCTATAGCGGCCGACAGACTCCTGTTTGATGGTGTGTTGTTACAGTGGTTTTGTCTGGTCTTTAACTGTCATCTTATCTCTCTCTTCTTTTACGCTCTACCTCATGCAGATTAGGGTCTCTGTCTGACAGACCGCTGCTCCCATGCAGCTGCGCACAGCTGAGGTCTATACCGCCCTTAACGGAGCCCCCCAAAGTGTGGTAATTAGTACGCAAATAATTTAACTGATAAAACAGTAGGGGTTTTAAAAGTGCTTCAATTGCTCAGCCAAATGGGTTTATGAGGGGTATTTAGGACTAATTGTTCATCTGTTCTTTGAGGTCATTGTTTGACCTTTGGGATACACACGAGTGAGTGAGTGAGTGAGTGTGTCCCAAAATAATTTAGTTACTTTACTGCAACTTTGGCTTTGTAGGACTCGGCAGAAAACAAGACGACCGACAGATCTACAAGCTCCACATACAGCGCGTGTCACGACGCGTTGTAGAGCGTGCAGACGGGGCTGTTTTCAGGTCTACACACAGAGCATGACAATCCCTGTGCTTTCCTCCTCAAAACAACAAATCAAGTGCCGTACGTACAGTACAGTACAGTACGTCTCCCAGGGAAATTTGATTGCGACGTTGGGTGACCCCCACACCCCCCTCCCCCCACCGCCATCCTCCGAACTGAACCGCCGCACGCAAACCAGGGTCTGGCGTGGAGCCAACGGTCCTCCCTAATGGGCAGTAAGAGAGCGCGATCGATGGCTCCGGTTTACCTTCTACCCCTCCATTAGCATAACGCTTAACATGGGACCCTATACATGCCTATGTGGTCCTTGAATAGGATTTAGCCTTTGATGGATGGGCTATTCATTAAGGAGCTCAGCCAATGAAAGCCCCCCCCCCCCCCCCCCCGTATGTACTTTAAGCATGAGTGACACAATGAGGATCAATTAGGTGTATTGATTCCACCTGTTATTGAGTGGAGAGGGACATGAGATCAGCTGGCTTATTAGGGCAGGGTGGGCCGACTCCAGGCCGTGGAGGGAGAATGGACGTCGTCGAGGTAAAATAAACTAAACTATGCGGAGGAGAGAGACTTTCCAACTATAGGGATGGGACGATATCAACATGACATGTCACGATTCATTATTATTATGGCAAGACTAAATAAAGATAAATTTGCTTAAAAACTTTTAATTACACTTGGGTTTATAACCACTTTAAAGAACCGCCAGCATCCCTATTCTGGGGTCGAATGTTTGCCCAAAAAAAAAATAGCCGATCTACAAGTTGTCTTTGGCGAATCGATTTGTGTAGAGTGAAATCAGGCGTGTCCGTTTTATAGAGGGGTTTAAGTTGGTACTAATTCTGCAGCTCAACAAAAGCTATTTCATCCTATAGTGTAGGACAATTTCACGATGAATTCAAATCTCACGATAAACAACAACAACCGTTATCGTCCCATCCCTAGAATGAACCGCGTCAAGATAGAAATAACGGACGCGAAGAGGATGGAAGTGGATTGAGGTACAGTGATTATGAATGTGGGAATCAGAAGGCTGCACTGTACTGTACTGTACTGTACTGTACTGCACTGTACCGCACCATATGTACAGTATGTCTGACTGGGGCTCTGAGAACGCTCTGTACCCGTAATCACGGTCGCTTTTACATTATTCACCTCCTCTCCTTCGCTTCAGTCGTCACAGATTATCTGCATTATGGAGCATAGATCACAGATCATCCGCCTCGTGAACACCAACAAAACTCTACCGGAGTTCCTTTAGTGAACGGAGAGAGTGGAGAGAGAAGAGTCTAAATTAAAATGAGGAATGTAAAAAAAAAAAAAAAAACGAACAAACAAACAAACAAACGAAAGAAAGATATGTGGGCCAGATGTTATGTACAAATATGGTTAGGCAGCTTAGTGAATTAATTGCTTAGAAATAAAAATAAATTATTATAAAATAGATTTCTGTACATTTTACATATATATATAGATATAGCAATGTCTCAACATCTCGCCGTTGAATTGCAGAAAGACAAAAAAAAAAAAAAAAAAAAAAAGTTGACGAAAACAAATGAACGTGTCCCACTGTCCGTCCGTCCGCGAAGGCGGGCTGGTCCCGTTCCTGTCCCGTCCCGCGGTCAATCCCACCCAAAGTTATGACCCGTCATCTGGTAGAACTTCATGTTGAAGGGCCTGTAGAAGTCCCGTAGGCGCTGCACCACCTCAGGGTCAATGTTGGGGTGGGTCCGCCCTTTGGTCTTGCCCAGGCAGTGGGGCTTGCTGCTGCCCTCGGCCTTCTTGAGGCAGGGGAAGCCCTTGGTCTGGTTGAAGTAGAAGTGTTTGTCCGTGATGATCCTCTTGAGCCCCAGGAAGTCCTGCACGCGGCCCAGCTCCCCGGCGGGGTCGCTGATCAGCCGCTCGCCGCTCACAAACAGGATCTGCTCCATGGGGAAGTACTGCAGCCAGTTGTCCAGGTGCTTGGCGTAGATGCCGATCTGGATGGCGCTCCACGACGTGTCGATGAGGCCCGTCGTCCGGTTCTTGAAGGTCAGGCTCTCGAAGGAGGGGATGTCGGGCTTCTTGGACAGCGTCTGCGTGTAGTCGGAGATGGCCCGGGTCACCGGGTCGCGCACCACCACGATCACCTTGGTGTCCCGGGACATGGCCGAGATGCGGGCCGGAGCCTCCCGCGTCACAAAGTAGCTGGGGGTCTTTTCCATGGTGATCTGGCCCTCCAGGGTCTTGGGCATCAGCTCCCTGCGGACAGAGAGAAGGAAACATGGGAAGGTTAGGAGACGTTCATTTAGTTGACAAAAATTCAGACGAAAAATGTCCATCTGACGGAAAATGTCCGTCACAACGTGAGACGTTGTGAGCTTGTGGACCTGCTATTTTCAGCATGCAACCAAGTGTATCCATCAAGGAAGATTTTGTGTCCGTCGGTAGAGCTCTCGCCCTTTGGACCACCAGTTCACGGGTTCGATCCCGGGCACCGCCAACTCGGCGTATGAGTAGCAACGGCTTGGTCGTGCGTGAAGTCGTGCGGGAAGTACTGGTAGCTGACGGTAGGCGTGGCGCTCCACCACAGCAATCCATCTCCCAGAGCTCTAGCACATTGTAACAGGGACAGACTCCATCTATCTCCCAGGGGTCTAGCACATTGTAACAGAGACAGACTCCTGCTGCATGATACCGACAATAAGCCACTCCCGACCCTACTTTAAGGCCTGGCAAAAATACATTGTTTGTCGACAAAATCAGCCCTGGAGACTGGATTGAGTAAGACTAAAAATCTTACGATATGAAGTCGGACTAAAACTAGACTAAAACCTTTCAGATGACTAAAATATGACTATAATAAGACTAAGTGGAATATTATTCCAAAGGCTATGACTAAAACCCACGTCAAAATCACCGCTGGAAGAAACAGAAGACTCGCGATGGGGAGGTTGAATTAGGAGCTGGAGGAACGCCTTGCATAATGTAATCAAGAGGAATGGGGAGGGGGGAGGGGGGGGGTAATCAATGACTCACCCAGGCCGACTACTTGGCCTTTATTACAGGGGCTCAAAAACCTATTAGTGCAGGCAGCGCTCCAACGTAAACACACACACACACGCTCAACCTCGCGAAAAGAACACACACTCCAGGACACGGAGCACCACCATGCCTTCTCCGAGCCAGCTCGCCTCGGTCGGTGTGGTTATTTTCATTGTTCATCCCGTAATCCCACGGAGCGGAAGATATACTTTAGTTGGGGATTTCTATTTCCTACACATGATCTATGTGGCAGTGGTTTCCACATTTGTTCATGTCAAAGACCCCCAAATTGACACTAATTAGCCCGCGGACCCCCATAATTATTATGGGGGTCCATGACAGGTTCGAGCACCATACTGATATATAACTGAACTGTGAGTAAGGGTCGGGGCGTCACAATCCTGACAGCAGTTCTTGCTCTGTCTATTTCCATGTGAATAAACGGTCCATGAGCTAAAAGTGCAGGCTTGATGCTCTGTTTCGCCTCACCGAGCCCGGCCTCCTTCGCTGATGCACTCGTCTGGCTCCCTAATGGCTCGGTCAGGGTAGCCAGGGCGGCTTTATAGCCCTCCCGAAATCTACCCCGCTTTGCTCTCAGCTCTGCCCGTAACCACTTAGGGGGCCATGAAGGCAGGGCAGGCTAGGCTGGGAGCAGAGCGGAGCGGAGCGACCGACGGACAGACGGCCTAATCGGAGTTCCACTGAGTCAGCGATCTATCCTTCTGCCAGCGGAAAGGAGAAGTTCAAGCTGCAGGAGCTTTGACAGGGACCGATAACTTTCTTTTTTTTTTCTCTCTTTTTTTTTTTTGGAAACGCAATCCGTTTCTGACAGGAGTAGGTATAGGGGGAGGGAGGAGGAGGAGGGTGACAGGCAGGGATGTACAGCCGGTAGTGGTGGTGGGGGTGGTGGGGGTGGTGGTGGGGGTCACACAGATACGTTTACATGCAAGCCCTATAATCAAGAGGCATTTGAGGAGGAACCCGCGTTCGGAATCGCGATCAGCTGCCAAAGCCGGGGTTTTGGCTTTCAGAGTATAAGTATGACGGCGGGACGGGACAATCATACTGGAGAGTGGATTACGGGGGGGGGCAGGAGATAAGCGGGGGGCTTTTTGAGCGACAACGTGACACCGTGATCCCCTCTTTTCTCTCTCTCCTCCCTGCATGCTCGATGCCTGGACGGGCTCCAGGCATCGAGGGTTTTGACGGGGGAATAGGCGCTCTTGATGCGAGCGCCGTGCCGCCAACGGGATCACGTGTGTTTACTCCGAGGGGGAAACGGTGAGCGGCTCCGACTGACCTAGAGCAGGGGGGGATTACAGGGATTCGCGGCAGCCACGCTATAACCCCCGCAGATAGGGCCCCTCGTTCGCCAATACATGTAAAAAATGCTCGTTTATATACTCGGACACATGCTGGTGTTGCGTGCAGGTAAATAGAAGATCTATACAAGCTTGCCATGCGTCAGGACGCGTCAGGAACGTAACGCGTGGCGAGCTTGTAGATCTGTCATTTGCTTAGCACGACACCAGCACCAAACTATAAGTGCAAATGAGGCTTGAGCTGCGGCTAATGCGCGGCAGGCAGGCAGGCAAACAGGCAGGCAGGCAGACAGGCAGGCAAGCAAGGAGACAGACAAGCAGGCAGGCAGGCAGCGATGGAGAGGGAGGCAGGGATAATGGAAGGCTGGAGATAACCCGTGCACAGAGCGGTGTATCGGGGCACAACACATTGGCACCGATAAGACTCCTGTTAGGCCATTGTTGCTCGAGTACGCCCCTCTGTTCATAGACTGGAGCCAATAAGCTATACCGCGACCATTGTGAGAAGGCACTGCCCCCCCCCCCCCCCAGCTCCACCCCAGGCCCATCCCACCAGGCGTCTGCAGTCCCACTGAAGAGTATTTACAGTATTTACATGCTGCCAATGGTCAAAATAGCACAATACAATGAAATATAGAATAGACACCGATCATACAATGTTTAATCCATTTAGGCCTGACGTCGAAATAAAAAAAGATCTTCTAAATCCTCCAGTTTTCTGAAATACATATTTTCACGATTTTTCAAAAATAGCAGACCTACAAGCTCGTAGCGCGCCACTCGGTGGCGCGCTATGAGCTTGTAGATCTGCTATTTTTCAATAGCTAAATTATAACAATGTTTGAAACACCAAAAGGGGGTTCCCGCCCAAATTAAGAGACATTTTGTCCACATGGACAGAACTGATTCCTATCCATTCAGAATCACTATAGCTTCCCGTTATAGGGACGGGACGATGATCGTTATTATACCGAGTGCCGCGCTACGAGCTTGTAGATCTGCTTTTTTTTTTTTTTTTTTTGTTAAAATGTGGCACAAATCTTTGAATATATTCTTTCACAATGAACGTTTTAACGCATACCTTTGCTTCCGGGAAGGGGGTCCGCTGAAACTATATATTTTCAGATGGGGGTCCTGTGGCCAAATTCTGATAAATATGGGGGTCCTTGACATGGAAAAGGTTGAGCACCACTGACATGGAAACATAGGTTTTTGAGTGGTGTAAACCACTCCAACAACTGGCTTTGTTAGTTTACGTGTCCACGTGTCCACGTGTTTGTTCGTACCAAACAAAATGAGCATGGTTGCTATGGTCACTCAGTTCACACGGGTGTGATTTCATTACGTCAGACATTACGTCAGACCACAGCTGATCAGTCTATATAAGACCTTACACCACTCAGTTCACACGGGTGTGATTTTTCAGAAAACGGTCAGGATTTAGAGGACTTTTTTTTTAATCGTCCTCAGGTCTAAATGGGTTAAGATGCAAGTTCAGTACCACACCCTCTTATACTTTGGTATCGACAAAAATAGCAGATCTACAAGAAGCGTGGTCGGTTGGATATTTCTGGAGCGAAATCTCGCGCCTCCTGAACAAACGTGGGGTGCTTTCGGGCGCCCGCAACACCAATAAAAGAACCGCCGCTGTCTGTTCTGTCCTCCGGCACGTCATCAGATATTCACTCCAGCAATAACTCTAAAAGCTGTGCATGCATGATGGAGAGGAGAAAATCTAGTTCATGTCCACCACCACCACCACCCGACTCATGGACTCATGGCTAATTCATGGAGCACTGCAGCGTCTTCTCCATCAGCGCACACCATCACGTGTATTCTGGGGAGTGGAGGAGGAGGAGGAGGAGATGGTGCATGGAGGATGGGGAGGGAGGGAGGGACAATATGGGAGGGTGATTCCAGGTAATAGCGTGTAGATGGATTTATGGAAATTGTTGTTGGCAGATTTGCGCTGTAGTTTCTAAATGTAGCGCCCGTGATCTAATTATGATAATATCGACTTGATTGCTGACACGTCGGGGAGGTTGAATGAGGCGAACGGGACGGAGGGGGGGGAGCGCTGCGGTTTCCCAGAGCTCATTAACAGGCCTATTGAAATCAAAGGAGATTGGTCGCCTCGCAGGCTCCGTTTCACATGACATATCTTTTTTTTTTCTTTTTTTTGCGCAGAGAAGGCGCCGAAAACGTTTCTGAAGATATGACGGCAAAATGTAACGTTATCTTAAAAAATAAATAAAAACCCCAGCCACTATTCCAGTCTCTCTTATACGTATGCCCTTAAGCCCCGTTTTGAAAAACAGCAGATTTAGTCGTTTTTTTTTATCCCACGATTTTGTGACCAATTCTTTTTCACCCGGTGCCAATTGCCCTAAACTGTAATCCTGGGCGCTATATGCTATCACTCTGCCAACCTGGGGAGAGCCCCGAACTGAGCATATGCTTCTTTCAATGCGTGAGGAGTCCAACACGCTTCTTATCACCTGACAGGGGGGAGGAGTTTCCCTGGTATTGGACGTAGCGCGTGGAAAGGAACACGTTATTCCAACCAGTTCCTTTCCCCCCCCCCCCATCAGGCTGACATGGGGGAGGCAGTATAGAGACCAGAAGTACTGCATGTTTTTGTGAGGATAAATTTTCAAAATGTTTGCCTATACACAATGCCCGAAATGGTAACACCAGATTGAAGTGGTTAACCAGTTGGCACCGACCGCTCTCGTCCGTCATCAGGGAATATATGTATATAAACCAGAAGCGCTGCTGGTCCTTAAACTACTCACTATTAGCCATTCTTGTGTCGCTGCCCATAAGCCGTTATTCCTCGCTCTGACAAACACACACACACACACACACACACACAAAAACGAGTCCAGTAGCCAACAAACAGAGGAGGCGGACGGGCTTCTCCCGTCCCGTCTAATCCGATTTCAACATCACAATGCAGAGGAGGAGGAGGAGGAGGAGGAGGCCCGAGTTTACAATGTGTGCACGGACGGACGGAGAGATAGATTATGCTGATCCTGCAAGCTCAGGGAATCCTTCTTGGAAATCAGAAAATGTTTGGGGGTGGAGGAGCGAGAAAAAAACATAGGGATGGTTCAGTGGAGAGAGAGAGAGAGGGATGGTTGAGTGGAGAGAGAGAGAGGAGAAGAGAAGAGAAGAGAAGAGAAGAGAAGAGAAGAGAGAGAAGAGAAGAGAAGAGAGAGAGAAGAGAAGAGAAGAGAAGAGAAGAGAAGAGAAGAGAAGAGAAGAGAAGAGAAGAGAAGAGAAGAGAAGAGAAGAGAGCTGGACCCCTGGAAAAAAAGCGCCAAATTCACAAGAGGAAGTGGAACACAAACGCTCATAAAAGAAGGAACCCCCCGGCCCACCTTTTGACTTTAGCCTCTCACACAGTGAAGGGTCCCAGAGAGGGTGGATGAGAGGGACACAGAATGGGGAGGAGGAGGAGGAGTGAGAGTTTCTTTTTTTCTCCAGCTCCTTCAACGGGGACAAGTAGCTCTCGGAGGAAACAATGCCTATTATGCTCCTTTTTTGATTTATGAGGTGCTGCTTTTAAAGGTTCCGTCAGCAAACAGGCCATCCTTATTGTGACATGGGGAGGGGGGGCGGGGCTACCTCTTTTTGCCCCCCCCCCCTCCCCCCATGTCCCGTTCTTTTGAAAAGCGATCCATTGTCCCCTTTTTTGGCGCTTGGAGGGGGTGAACAGGGCATGGCGGTCAGCAGGGCACAAGGAAAGGGTGGTGGTGGGGGGGAGGGTGTGTGTGTGTGTGTGTGTGTGTGTGTGTGTGTGTGTGGTTATCAGGGGGAGTCTGAGTGGAACACTTCTAACATCCTCAGTGAGAGGAGACTCTTTGGAGAGGAGGGGGGGGGCTCTGAAGTGGAACGTGTGCCGATGGAATTTCTGGGCCTGTGGGGCTGCATGCGAGGCCTCACTCTCTCTCTGTCTTGCTTGCGTCCGTTCACCGTGCATGCATGCATGCGCAGGGGAGATGACGCACGCATGCATGCATGCCCATGGGAGACTACGCATGCATGCATGACTGCTGTGCTGTAGACTCGCTCGTGCTATAAAAGCCCTGTACAGGTGCATGTTCTCAACCTTTTCAGGACGCGATCCCCCCCCCCCCCCCCAAAATAAGGAAAGAATCACATTATTTGAACTGCAGGGCGAGGCATTCAAGTTTTGTTTGACTCCATGAATGACTGAATATTTGGAAAATGGCCAGATCTACAAGCACACAACGCCTCGCAACACGAGGCGTTGTGAGCTTGTAGGTCGGGCTATTTCCACATTTTATTTGACAATTTGGCCAATGTTTGACCAGTTTCTATAGCATATAGTTTGTTGATTTATTTCAATACAGTAACGGTCTTTTATATACTTTTCTTTCGAACTACTAAAAAAGGTCTTCAATGTTCTATAGCAATTGCCACTTCACTCAACTGTCATCTGGGGGGGGGGGGGGGGGAATCCATGCACCCAAAATCATGTGTTGCAGGGGACGTCCCCTGAGGGGGGTCCCGCCCCGCAGGTTTAAGAACCACTGCCCTATAGTAATACACCACCCACCCACAAAACACATCAGAGATGATGAGTGGGGCTGACGCACACGGCTAGCTCACCTCTGCCTGCGGGGCCTAATTATTACGCGTGTTGTTGTTGTCTGGCCTGTTTGGTTATTATAGATCTGCTTTTACAAGACATTAAACCATTCTGGACGGAAACCCCTTTTGGTGTTTTAACCAAGCATTATGCTATACTTTAGCTATTGAAAAATAGCAGATCTACAAGCTCATAGCGCGCCACCGAGTGGCGCGCTACGAGCTTGTAGGTCTGCTATTTTTGAAAAATCGAAGAACGACGGACATAGAAACATAGCTTTTTCAGAAAACTGTCAGGATGTATAGAAGACCTTTTTAGAATCTGATCTCAGGTAAAAATGGGGTTAAACCTCCAGATACCTTTTTGCTGTTGTGTTCCCTTTACTCCTCCCATCCCTCCCTCCCTCCTCCCCTCCCTCCCCATCCCTCCCTCCCTCCCTCCCTCCCATCCCTCCCCTCCCTCTCTGCTTGCTCATACTGTACAGTATAGAAGATATTTGCCGAAGTTGAAACGCATGCCAAAAAGCGGCGATAAGACCCCGAAGCAGAACCCATATATACATGCTATAGCGCTCGCCTTCGTCACACATGTCTGCATCAAACGACGGAGGGGGAGACCCTTTGGCTGGCGTTTTTAAACGGCCCTCATCCTTGTCCTCCCGAGATAAAAAAGGAAAGGGGGTTATTTGTGTCCAACCACATCTACCTCCCTCCCTCCTGTCACGTCTGATGACATGATAACAGGGCAGGGCTGCTGCTGCTGGGCTTTCTGTCCGCCGGACGGAAAATAAATAAATAAAAACACAGAGAACCAAGAACAAAAAAGGAGAAGAAGCCACTTAGCGCAACGTCTCTCTCTCTCTCTCTCTCTCTCTCTCTCTCTCTCTCTGGATAAGAGCTCGGTTGTGATTTGATCCCTGCTCGTTTGTAGCGTCGACGCATTTGAATGTCAAAGGAACATGATGTTGAGCCTCTCGCGTTGCCTCATTTGAGTGCCAGGCAAATGGAGCGGTCCGGGGGTTGGTTCAGTTTGTAACCATCTTAGAGTGTATAGGGCCTTAACCCATTCTAAACAGGAACCCCTTTTGGTGTTGTAAATC